>NC_092868.1:26641394-27015476 GCF_032062135.1 Pyxicephalus adspersus | reverse complement strand
GCTACAGGGGGGACGGGACAGCAGCTGGGAAGGATACATTTTGATACATTTGGACCATAAGACGCAGGGACTTTTTCCCCCCACTTCTGGGGGAAAAAAAGTGCGTCTTATGGTCCGAAAAATACGGTATTTACAATTTATTGACTTTGCATGTCCCATTTGCTGTAAATGATTTTTCTTGGGGATTCAAAAGACCTAAATATTATGAAAATTGTTATCCAGGGTAAAAGCAATCAACTTCTAATAATTTTATCTGTGTATTTAATTGTGTGCCTGGGGTTCAGATTGAAGCTTGCACATTTTTTGACTTACTTGTGACTAGTCTGTCTGTTCAGATATCATTATATAGCAGGTGGTATATTTTGCATGAAATTGTATCACCATATTGTAATGCTTAGAAATTAGAGGGTGGAGTTTCTGAGTTAATAGTTTTTTCTATGGCAATACTAACTGCTAAACTGACCCAGACTCTTCTACATCCTCCAAATATATGTTCACTGATTGAAGAAAGACAGATCTCCCAGGGTATGTCACAAATTACTTTTATTGGAAGGTAAAATCACTGGGGCAAAACCATCTAGCAATTAAGTATTTATTCATGCGAAAAGTTATCTGTCCCCTTCTGTCTTTGCCATCGTATCCCAGGAGGCTCCAAGGCAGAACTGCAATGTAATAAATGCACATCTCACATATGTGCAGTAAGATCAGCAGCTTTTTTTTACATTTATAGAAGGAAATGTTACCCAATTTCACGCCTGTGCAGTGTGAGATCAGGTGATGTAGGCAGAAGTGGGGAGATGAAGGAGGAAGATGGAGGAGTCTGGTGGTTCCTCCACGGTGGGATGAAAAAAAGAATCTGGGACAGCATGAGAGCAAATTGAATTCAATTGTGGAGGTATCAAGGGCTCTGCAAAAGTAGCTAAGTGTATTTTTTTTATTTCAATAAAAGTTCCACTCTAAGTGGACAGGGTGGCTGCTTGCTAGATATTCCATGCGAATTCAGCCTTTAATTCATTCAAATGCATGGGGATATGTGCTAGCAATTAACTGAATAATTTAGGTGTGGTTCGTCTATGACTATGATTAGAAGATATATAACATGTTAATTCATTAAATAATTATCTATTACTACTGTAGGCTTCCCCAAACATGTGATGTATTCCAAAATTAATTCAATGGATTACTTAAGTAAGCAATTGCAAATAAATTAAATAGTTATTTCCAGCTCCCAGCTAAAAAAAATATTTATTCCCATTCTATTCAGATTGGGCCATATTGGAAAAACCGGCCCAACCATCCGAGTCGGCTCAGTCCTTCTTGAACTGAACAACAGTGTTTCCAAAGCTAACCACTAATCACTGTGTATGTTAACAATGAGTTTTCATGACTGGTGACTAATGTAAACATCAGGTTGTGTGTGTTGTCAATGTAAATAGCTGTCATGACTTCCATTGGTACATCTTCAGTCACAGTCCAGTCTCCTAATGACCAAAGCCAATGGAAACCCTGCCTGTTTTTTTAATACAAGCCAATATTAACATTGGATGCAAGCAGGGAGGAGGTAAATGTTATTTCCGACAGCACTCATCAGCGTCCTGCTGTGCGTGTAAAGAGTGTTCCTGTGTTGTTTATCTTGCCAACCAAATGGTTTTAAAAGAAAATCATTTCACACTTGGATATTCTGAATCAATATTTTTATTATAGTTCAGCTGAACATATCTTGAACCTCACTGAGACAAACTTGAGCAATATTATTATTATGGTATCAACAGAGCTTTGTGTTCACTTGTGGTTAGAGAGATACTGGTGCAGTCAATGAACCCACAATAAAGGGAATTATAAAGGTAAATAGGAATTTAACTTTGAACCACAGTGATTTCATTTACTTACTTACCTGTTGTGATAAAGGCAGAATTTAACTTGTGTGGCACAGTGAGTTATCACCTCCACATACTGGGACAGAAAGGGATAGTAGGCTTTTGAGCCTTTCTAAAATTTTTTTTGGTTTTTATTTTTGGCACTAATGACCACTTAATAATTTGCCAGGTGAACATATACATTCATGGGTCTTTTTTGTGTGGAAGGTCTTAAAAAATTTGTTCAATGTACATGTATAATATCACTCTTATTTCCTGTTTATGGTAAGCAATCTAGTAAATTTGATATCGAAATGTATTTTTACATTCAGTATATCTCCTGGTGTCATTTTACTCCCAAGAATACTTTACAATCTAATATCCCTACATGCCATTTCAGTGCATTTAATGCAAATTCAAGAAACATTGCAATATAACACATTTTACTACTGTACATGAGAATGGGGTAAAGGGTGACTCTGCAACGCGCTCTACTAACCCATGTCTGCCAACTCACAATCTATGACTAGCCTGTGTTCACGTTTCAAGATTAATATCATAAATAATAAAGTCAGACTTAGAAACACATTATTGAGATTAATTACACTTCATACAGACAGATTTAGAATTCTACTGGCATAACCAATGGGTGAAAAACAGGTTTAACAAAGATACAATCAGAGAAAGGTTGTACAATCTAAGTTTTAGGTATGTGAGCTAAGGATGAGCAAACTGTTAACAAAACTGCACACAATTGAATGAGTATGCAATAAAGGGGGCAGCTTGAACATTTTTTAATCATACATGAGAGTCAATACCTGTTCATAAAACATATTGGGTACAATTACTCACTTTTGGTAACATCCTAGCACAAATAAAACATCCAAAAATGAATTCTAACATAATATCAGGTATTTGACATTTGGGGGTATTTTTGATACGTTTCTTTGCATTAAACATGGAAAACAATCTAATTAAATGTTGTTAGAAGGGTCTAAATATACCTTATTTCAGATAACGGCTTTCCCAAGAAAATAGGTACATTGCTTTGCAATGGAATCAGAAAATTCAAAGCAAATAACCTATTTAGCCCAAAGTGAGCCTGTTCTTACAATAGCAGAAGCAATACCACTATGCAATCAAGTAGTTTACAGCAGGAAGTATTGAAAAATCCCCAAAAGGTGTATATATATATTTTTTTCTTAGACTATAGAATAAGGAGGGGTTAGAGCTGATCACAACCAGTTCCAGGGAAAAACACACACCTTTTCTGTTTCCTGTACAAACATCTCAGGGACAGGAAGTGAGGTAGAAATCTTCCCAGTGGGGTTAAAGGCCACTAGGTACAAAACTGACAACATTTTGGCTGATATTAGGCTGTAAATGAGACCTTGAACTACAAAGCAAGGTTCACCTAATCAGAATAGCTCCATGACCACAAGCTGCACAGAAGTGATTTATATTCATGGGAGCTTTGAATAAATAAAGGTAATTTTAGGGTCTGCTTTACATGCAAATATTTAAATATATCTAAATTAAGAACACCTATGAAATGTATTGGAGTGAACAAGTAAATATAGGTGAAGGCTGCATTGTTGTCATTGTTTCCGAGAAGAATGGAATATGCATTTGAATCTTGTCAGAAATGCAGTATCCATGTTCTAATTTTGTAAATATCAAATTGCATCTCCTCCCATGTAATAGAGATCAATAGGGCAGATCTGTTTGTCCAAGTCCAACCTGGGCACTTTCTTTAGACACAGAACACTAAGTGAGCATAGCCCCCTATAAAATAGGAAGTGTGCTATTTATTTTAGGATTACCAGAATAGAAATGGTAAAAAAGAAAAACTAATGCAGCTATCACATCCTTAGACTGTTAAACTGTAATTTATTAGATTTTTGTTTTCAGCTTTTATTACATGTCACAATCAATGACTTGATGTTACAAAATCTGCCATACAATGGGCTAAATGTTGTAATGAATTTAAAGGAGATTGCATCTATAGTAAGATATTTCATTACAGGTACTGTAGAGAACATGTAGGCTGCCATTACTGACTATCTCCTTCTAATTATAGATACCAGGTTATCCTCAATACTTTGTCACATTATCTAGAGTCCAGAACAAGCATACCAAATGGTGGCTCCCAGTGAAGTTGAAACCCCTGAGCTGCCATTCTGTTCCTGTTCAGCATCTCAGAAGGTCATGTAATCAGTCGATGGGCATGAAAGTCAGGCAACTAGACTCGTTTATAACACAATTCCTATTGATCTCAGAAGTGAAGATAAGACATACAACTTTGCAAAGCTGACAATATGAAATGTACATATGTATACTGTATGCAGTAACAATGACAGAAGTAGAGTTGTTCAACATAGCAGTTCAATTATTACAGAAAACAAGGTATGAGCTGTGTAACATGTATAGGCATACAAATATCCATTCCTAGTAATAATACACATTGGGTCTGCTTTATTAGTGATGAAGATAGACTGATATTATTGAATTTAGGGGATCCAAGGCCAAATCCATTTCAGATTTGACGGATCACCCTGGTTCACCCATGGATGGTGATGTATTCATTTAGTTGTATTGTAAAATCATTATAAGCTTAAAATAGGCTTTCTTGTAGAAATGTTTTAATGTATTTGGGGCTACGTAGGTTCCATTTCCATTGTTGTTAGATGTTGTTATACATTCCTCATAAAGTGGAAACTCCTTTACCTTCCTGCCAAATCCTCTTTCATTTTGTTACCAGTCTTCCTCAACCCCAGATACTGCTGCTCGCAATAGTAGAATTTCAGCAGAGGCAGTATTGTCAATTCATTAAAAACAATAGGAATGACTAGATCTAGACAAGTGCCAATTAACAAGGTATATTCTTACATATTAGCAGTCACAATGCTGATATGAGGCCCCCTAAAACATTTTTACACAGTCTACATGAAAGCAACTCTGTTCTAAATTTAGGAGCAGTGCAATATAATTTCCACCCCATGGCAGTAAGTTGCATTATGTGGACATCACTAGCTGGTTCAATAAGGGCAAGAGAAAACTATACACGAGTGCAGATAAGCCCATATTTAATGCTCTAGAACATTTTTTTTTCAAACTGTTTTTATTAGTTTTCAATTTTACAAATACAGTCAAAACAACAACAACCAATAGGGGAACAAAACACCGAGGGGAAGGGGGGGGGGGGGGGGCCTGGCAGAAATTTTTGGCAAAAAAAAAAAAAAAAAAAAAAAAGGGGGGGGGGGGGGGGGGGGGGGGGGGGGGACACTTATAATCTTTAGGTACACAAAAAAAACAACAACTAGTACAGAATCAGCCATTTAAACTTGTAGCATAACATGTGGACTATTGGCCAGTCATATTTGTGATATACCACGTGGAGTATTGGAACAGATTGAGGATCGATGTGCTTTCCGAGTTTGTAATAGCATAGAGCAAAAATTGGTACCACTGTTGCCAAAAACGAGTTATACAGTCATCACCTTGCAGTTGAGCATCCAACATCTCTCTATGAAACAAAACTTTAAGGGAAGTGAAGACTTGTTCCAAAGTGGGTGGAAGAGGTTGAATCCAGTTGAGCATAATCGTTCGCCTGGCTGCCAAAAGGCAAACATTAGTCCATCGCTGCATAGAAAGTGATATATTGTCCTGGTTTATACCAACCCATGAACCAAACAGGAGCAGGGAAGGGGTATTGGAGATATGATGACCAGTAATATTTGATATTATCATAGTGATTTGACGCCAGAAATTGGTTATATTTGGGCAAAACCAAAAGCGGTGTGATAAAGAGGCATTGGTACAATTGCATTTGGGACATTGAAAATGCCATTGTTTTGGCTGTGGATTAGATGTGGAAGGTCTGAACACCTTATAAGCCCTGTGTAATATCATGAATTGGGATTCCCTCCATACCTCATTCACAACACTCTTCCTAACCGTTAGGTAACCTTGTATAGCAGTATCCACTATGTCTGTGGAAGTCTTTTTGCCACATTTTCACATTGGAAACTGATAGGGGTTTAATAAAAGTAGGCAGCAGATAGGCGTGTATATTAGAGATATTTGGAGGAGACAGCGACAAAAGCTTGTCAAAACCATTGGGACGGAATAACTCAGCATAGTGAAGTACCAATGATTTAAGATAGGACATAGCCTGGTTATAGTACAATGGATGGAGTGCCCATCGAGGAATATCATACTTGACCTGTAAATCCGTTATGGATAGCTTAGACAGATCTTCCTGCCAGAAGAGGTCTCTAAAATATATCAGACCCTTCCGTTTCCATAATTTAAATGCTGCGTGTTCCTGTGCCTGTGGAAACAGAGGGTTACCACAGATGGGCAAATACTGAGACAAACGGACCGGAAGTTTAAACCGTTGTCTAGTCACCTTCCAAGCAACCACTGTATCTCTAATTAATATGTTGTGTCGCAGAAAGGCTGGAAGTATTGAAAATCTGCAATGTAATAGAGCACATAGATCCCAGGGGTAAGACATAGCACTCTCCAGAGGTACATTGGAATAACAGGACGTCCCTTTAAGCCAGTCTACAACATGTCTGGTTAAGCAGGCTAAATTGTAGAGTCTGATATTAGGAAAGCCCACGCCTCCCTCGGTCTTGGGCAAGTGCAATTTCATAAGCGAAATTCTTGGGCCTTTACCAGCCCAAATAAACTTCATAAAAGCCCTATTAAGAGTATTAATATCAGTATGAGTCAGTAGAAGAGGTAATGTTTGCATAGGATAGAGTAATTTTGAGAAAGACATCATCTTTATCAGGTCCTAGAAAGGACAACGGCAAATTTTCCCACATTTTCAATTCCCTTTGTATTTTGGTTACTAAGGGAGGGTAGTTTAATGAGTACAGGGAAGACGGCAAACGTCCAATACGAAGCCCTAGATAGACTATAGAGTGCGGTGCCACTTTAAAAGGTACCTGTGCCCTCCAGCTTTCAACAGCCTCCATAGATCTGGCCAGGGACAAAATCTCACTTTTTGCAAAATTTATTTTCAGCCCTGAGAAATGTTTATAAGTACGAAATGCTGTTTGGATAGTATTACTATCACTTCTGGGGTCAGAGGTAAAGATTAAGATGTCGTCTGCGAAAAAAGCAGTTCGCAGCTCGCTATCTTGTATCGGGATGCCGTGTAAAAAAGGAGTATTATCCAAGTGTCTAACCAGTGGCTCCAGTGCGAGATTGAACAGGAGGGGGGACAAAGGACATCGCTGTCTGGTCCCTCTATGTAGGGTAATGGGACTGGACAAATACCCAGGTGTGTGTATATTGGCTTTTGGAGATGCATACATTGCCTCCAGTAATTTAAGAAATGAGCCCCCAAATCCAATATGATTAAGTACCCTATAAAGCCATGTTATGTTTACCGTATCAAAAGCTTTGTGTGCATCTATTGCAATAATAGCCAAATCTAGGTCGGGTTGTCGTTTTGCAATTTCCAGAGCCACCAATATTTTTCTGATATTAGTTACCACTGCTCTGCCTTGAACAAAACCCACTTGTGAAGGAGAAATAGGAGAGGGCAATATATTTGGCTAGTCTATCTGCAAGAATTTTGGACAGAAGTTTTGCATCCATATTCACCAAGGAAATGGGGCGGTATGATACCGGTTCACAGGGATTCTTCTCTTTTTTCAAAAGGAGCTTTATGTATGCTTACTGACCGGACTGAAAGTATCAGTTTCTGGAAGAGAGTACAAATTTTGAAAATATTGTGCCAGGCACTGGTTCACCTCCTTAGGCGAAGTAACCATAGCGCCCGTGGATGAGCGCAATTTTGGAATATGTGTTGGCTTATAGCCAGTACGTACCAGGTTGGCTAACATTTTGCCTGATTTATTACCATATTTATGAAATTCCAGAGATCTATACTTGGATTTCAACTGTTCATATTGGTAGAGCCATAAGTCAAATTTACGTTTAGATTCATGCCATGTTTGTTTAGTACTCGGGGTGGGGTTGTCTGTTAGTGCCTGTTGCGCTGTTCTGAGCTCCTGCTGAGCTGATAAAAGTGAGATAAAGTCGCCTTTTTCCTTTTAGCCATAAAGGAGATAATTTTACCCCTCAGGAAGGCCTTACCCGCTTCTCAGAAAAGTATCGGTTCATTTCTATGAGCCGCATTGTATTGGACATATTCTAGCCATGCAGATGTCAATGTTCCCTGGAATTCAGGGTTTTTGCACAAATAAGAGGGAAAGCGCCAAGGTATATATTCACCTTTGGGGTATTGATCTCTTAATATAATAGAGACAGGGGAGTGATCTGAAATCCCCATTATATGGATCTCTGGAGATTCAATTCTATCCAAAATGGCGTCTGTACAAAACAGATAGTCCAAGCGAGCTTGCGCTACATGAGCTTGAGAAACAAATGTATACTGTCGTTCCAAGGGATGATACTGTTGCCAAATATCATTTAGAGACATGGCATGGACAAAATCCGACAGCACTGAGTGAGATGTGGGTCTAGCAGTACTTGCACTCGAACCAGAACTTCTGTCTTCAGAGTGCACCATGACTGAATTAAAATCGCCCCCCAGTATTTTATAAGGGGTGGGGTCTTGGGCTACCCAGTTGGATACTTCCTGGAAAAAGGAAGAGGATGGCGAATTTGGTGCATAGATATTGTGTATGGACAGATCATAATCGTGAAATTGAATAAGTATTTTCAGAATACGTCCTGCGGAGTCACTCTGAACTGTCTTAACCTTACCCTGGAGAGACCTATGAATCAGAATCATTGCCCCAGCTTTCCTGTCTGCAGAGGGAGTACCATAAACTTCCCCAACCCATAGTTTTTTTCATTCTATGGAAATCGCTATCACCTAAATGCGTTTCCTGTAACAGCACAATATCTGCCTTCAGCCTTTTCAAATGGCGGAGTACAGACATGCGTTTGTTAGGGGAACGCAGTCCCTTAATATTCCATGAGATTATTCGCATACAATTTGGAGAGAGGGCTTATACATGTAAGAAACAGACCAATTATAATACAGCAGCAACATAATAAGTACATGTGGTAAGTACAAACTCAGTGAAAAGTCATACCCACAAATTATGATGGTAAGTAACATAATCAGCGGACCAAGCCTGCTGTGAATGGCAGGGGTATAACATGCACAATATTTGTAATGGCTGTGTGAACAAATAAAATGAGTGCTTCCAGGAACAACAATAATAAAACGGAGGGGGGTCATCAGGCGAACATGGGGGGGAGAACAGACAATACGTAAAGATGACTTTCCTTTTTTCCTCGCAGAGCAAAAATGAGCAAACCAAGTCAGTGACATTGGCAAAAGCATCACAATATCAATGAAGGCGGGCTCACACCCAGCAAAATGGGAATCATAAAGGTGCAGTTTCAAAAGAAACAAAAAATAAGGCACTTTTAAGTAGAGCAAAACTTGATTCAATTTATCTTGCCTTGGGCAACATCTCAGTACGGTGAGTATCACGAATCCTCTTAGTGGATGGATGTCCCGATTGCTTGGATGATTTTGGAGAATACACCGGGATTAATGAACGCTCAGCCGAGCGTGATGGGGAAGTACCTGAATTTTCTGATGGTGTAGAAGGCAGGTCAGATAACAAAGCGTGCACCAGACTTTCTGCCTCCTTGGCAGATGTGAGCGAGTACTTTCGCCCTTGATTATCAGAGAAATGGAGGACCGCGGGATAGGCCAGAGTAATAAGTAATAAGTGTAGGCTACCAGTACTGGTCTTGGACTAGACCTTTCCGTACGAACCGGACCCAGTCTATGAGCACGTTCTACTTTGCATGACAATTGAAGACCCAGTAACTGAGGTAGTATATTAGAACAAAGTCAAGTAGCTGTGAAGGTTTAATACTCTCTGGAAGACCTACAACGTGCAGATTGTTGCGCCTAGACCTGTTTTCTAGGTCTTCTATTTTATCTTGTAGTGCTTGTGCTTTGGCCTCCAGCATGGAGATAGTAGCTCTGGTGGACATAACATCATCCTCAACCAGAGTGATCCACTGTTCAGTATTATCTAATCTTTGAGACTGTTCCCTTAAATCCTTTCTTAGGGATTGAATACCCTTTTGTACTGCAGCATCAATAGCTTCCTGTAAAGTGGGTTTAAGCAAGGCAGCTACTGCATCTGCGATTTGTGTAGGATGAGAGACATCAGTAAGATCATCAGAGTGTACCTGAGAAGGAGCAACGCTGGAAGCACGTGAAGAGAGAGACGCTGCGGCTATCTTGGAAGGCGTGGCCCGGATTTTATCTTTTTTCCCCATGGATTCCTGGCTGGGTGACATAGAGGAGCGCTCCAAGAACCGGTCCATCCAAGCACCAGTGGGTCAAGCGAGAGCTGCAGGCGGGAGAGAAGTGAAAGTGCCGGTTTTGTAGCGCGGGATCCCGGAGGTGAGCAGGAGCCGATCTCACATGCTGCTGGCTCGCGAGGCGCCGGAACCGGAAGTCCCAGAACATTTTTTTTAATGAGATGCTACCTACCATATTTTCCGGCGTATAAGACGACTTTTTAACCCCAAAAAATCTGTGCCAAAGTCGGGGGTCGTCTTATAAGCCGGTTACTTACCAATCCCCTGAACCGGGAGAAGATCCGAGCTTGGGTTGCCAAGAGTCAGTGTCAGAGAGCTTCGGGGAATGCTGTGAGCCATGCGGTATAGATTTATATGCTTGTTAAAGAATATTGTGATTTACAAATCAGCCACTAGGTGGCGCTGTGCGACTACTTCACATAGAAGGGTAGACAATTCTATTATTTAAAGTAAAAATTTTCTTTGTTACTGTTTTTTTTTAAGTGCAACAAACTCTATATTTTACCTGGAAAAGCTGGGGGTCGTCTTATACGCCCAGTCGTCTTATACGCCGGAAAATACGGTACATATTTTGTTAAGTATACTAACACATTCCAGGCAACTAAACAAACATAGCCACTCGAGAAAGGAAGTTATATATTTTTCTAGTTGTGCATACAAGCAAAGGTTTTTTATAGGTTTAAAGTATGAATGGCATTTGTCACATTATGGTGAGTAATGCGTATCTACATATACCCATTCCAGCATGGGAGTTATACCGTCCCCTCCTCTTAGTAATTGTTCTTCTACTGCTGGCATGCAGGAGAAAGTGATAATCTAATTAGCTATATATTATATTTATAGTTATTAATGTATTCAGTATATGCTTGTATATATGTTTAGACAGGCATTTAACATATATATATATATATATATATATATATATATATATAAAAAAACACCACTGGTATGACTACTGGGCAAGTAACCCTTGCGGCTGCAGGTATTGGTGGGACAGGGGGTCTGTATGGCCTTTTTTTTTCTTGTTTCCATCGTTTTTATTTTTTTTTTATATAACAAGTTTTTTTTTTTTATAATAAGTATAGAAAATGTCCATACATATAAACAAAATAATACAAGTTTCAATTTTCACATCAATTCACTGAACAATATGGGTCAGGGAAAGACAGTGGGGTGGTGTAGGGGAAGATTAGGTAGGATGGGGGAAATATAATACTTCAAAATCAGTTAAATTACTTGAAACAAAACTGTAGATTCAGTTTAAACACAGCTTTTATAAAATAATGTATACAGCAACCAACCTGTGAGAACCAGTTCTATGCAAATTCAACCATGATAACCTTCTAAAGGAGTGAGATATAAACATAGATTCTCTTCACTTTTTTCATCATTTTACCATATGAATATAAAATGTATACCCATTGGTAATTAGGATATAACAGGGAAAGAGGGGTAACCCTGTAGCCCTAGGTTTCATGTTAGGAAGGGAAGTCAGGTTAGGGAAATAAAAGATTACAAAAGGTAGAGGGGTCAAATCCACACCCCCATCACTAAGTAGTGATGTTATCGCTATGCCATGGTGTCTGGTATTGGGATGATTCTTAAACTGATCCCAAGCTGACCATTTCAACAAGCAATTCCATACTCTGTATCTTTTCCAGTACTAAGAACTATTTTCTCATGGAAGGCGCCGTGGTTTGTTGGATAAATCCAACCTGGTCGGGATGTATCAGTGAAGGCATGTATGGGGATAGACGGTTGGCTATTAACTTAGAAAAGATTTTTTCATCTACAATGATTAGCGAAATAGGCCTATAATTTGAGCACATTAAATGGTCCTTACTGGGTTTGGGGAGGACCGCTATGTTTGCTTCAATACTTTGTAAGACTTTTCTGGGAAGAAAGTGTCATCGGCTATGAATGGAAATACCCTTGTCATGAATGGTACAGGGGTAGCTGCATCTAGCTTGTAAAATTTTGGGGTGAACCCATTGGGGCCAGGGCTCTTGCTCGCTGACGTGGTCTTAATGACTGATGACACCTCCTCCTCTGTAAAAGGGGATTCTAGACTGGTAATAACTTGAGTTTAGTTCTGGTGTAGCAGCAGTGGAAGCAATTTAGTCTCGGAGGGGCTGGGTAGGGTTTGATGTAAGTTGGATATTATACAAGTCGGAGTAGTATTGTTGGAACACTTTCAGTATTTCTTGGGGTAAAGCAGTGTTTTCTCTAACCTTGTATTTTGCATGGTCGGGATGTAAGTAGTTGTATTTCTTGGATGAAGCCCCCTCGCTAACAGATGGCCTCAGTTGTCCCCGTATTGATAATATAGTTTGCGATATTTATCTCTGCATTTTTGGTGGGTTTTGTCGTATAGCTGTAATAAGTGTCTCCTGGCTGTAGTAAGTTCAGTAAAAACATCTGAGAACATATTCTGTTTGTGCAGGCGTTCTAACGACCTAATATTGTCTATTATGTTGGCTATGTCCTGTGCTCTGTCCATCGTGCCCCTTGTTGTATCAGCACCCCACGTAGAACTTCCTTAACAACTTTACATTGAGAGATGTAGGGTCTGACTCATGGACCTTAGGAAAATTTTTAATAGTGTCAACCACCACCCCTGCACAGACGGAGGCTTGAAATAAAGAGTCATTGCATTTCCATTTCCACTCTCTGGGACCCAAGTGGCCTATCTAGAGGGTTAATGATACCGTGGCATATTATGACCATGGGCAACTGTCTATAGCAGATTCTGGGTGCCAGTCTAAGGTTCTTTGGCTCATCAGAATAAAGTATCTGCGTAAATACATTTGGTGGGAGTTAGAGTCGGATGTATAGTCTTTTATTTTGGAAAATGGTATTGAGGTCTTTCCAGTAGGTCTATGTGGGGATCCAATAGAAAGTTTAAGACACCTCTGATTATCATGGCCTTTTTTCCATATTATTGCTATACCAATAAAACATTAACCAAAATTAACTAAAGTTATGTTACCATCAGTAACTGTATAAAGCTTCCAAAGGCATTAAAAAGTGCCATAAAAATATGTCTGCCAAAAAAAGGACTTGCTAGATCAGATGACGCTTTGGGCTCCATTTATGAATTAATCCCCTGTCAGTTCACTTTAGATTCATTGATAATTTTTGCTAACACAGAAACTTTTTTCTATTGTGACAGCTGTGCACTTTTGGGATTTGCCACTAGATGGCAGAATGAGTCATTATTTTTAATAGGAATTGAAAGGATCTATTTTACCTAAAGAGATAGGACCATAGAAATGTCAGGGGGAATCATTTATAAATAGAGCCCTTTGACATTGTAATGAGTCATGCTGCTTGGCTTGATGTAAACCATTATCCTCGCCCAGATCTGTTTTGCACAACTGTATTGTAAACCTAAGCAACATTATTTAAAAATGTGACCAGCAGGTCTTTTATTGTAGCAGGGACAAGCAATGTTCTTTCTCCAATAAAATAAACTAACCCACCTGATCTCATGTTTTTAATAGATTAACCTGTCCTTGTTCTGTCATCGGTGCCCCCATTTTCACCTGGTCCTCTTCCAGGTACCGCATCTTTTGCCATCCTAAATGGCCAATGACCTAAAACTCTTATTGCATTAACAAACGCTCCAATCATGCAACTACAGCATATACTGCTTAGTAGAGTTAAAGAACTAGAAATAAAGATTGGTGGAACTGAATGTATTCTCCAAAAAGGAAATTGACAGGAGATATCATCATCCTGTATGAAAGCATAAAAAGCCTACATAGTAAAAATGTTAGTAAATTGATTAATTTAGGCAGCACTATAATGGAATGTTCACTTACACTCTCTGGGCCCTTCCCTAAATCACCTTCTCAAAGAAATGTGTAAAATGTAAGTGAATACATATGAGTTATACTTGCCTTTCCCTATATTCTGTATAATGGACATCACTGTCCTTCTGAAGGGAATGCAGAGCAGGCAAAATCTTGTGAAGAGTGAAGTGCCAAGAATCATAGATGAGTGTAAGGTTAGTAAAATTCTATTTCTTTTAGGTGCAATTGTTCATCTTTGTTTTAAAGCAAGTGGGAGGGTGATTACAGTGGGAACCTGTCTATGCCTAACTACCTCCTGCTTTTACCTGGAAGATATAACAAGGATTCATTGGTATAGATTACTCAGATTCTTAATTCTGTACCATGTAGGATTTAGACAATGGGGCATTAGGCTTGGTACATGTTGTTCACTGTCAAGATTAGCTCACTCAAATGACTTTTCACTCAATTGGAACACCCAAAACTCAGCACTCCCATACAATACTCTACCATTCCAATTGTAGGGGAGGATTGGACAGGACAGAATACAATATATGATTGGCCACCTGTTGAATTCACTTTAAATTTATTTCAGATCATTTATGTTATCTGATCATCTATGAGGATTTGCTGTACTAGTTCTTGCAAACTTTGTAATAACTGGACACAGAAGCACTGGTAGAAAGATTGCTATACATGAGTACATATTGAAGCATGTGGGTGAGCCAACCTAGAAAAATGTGAAAATTTGATGCCAAATTCTTCATTACAAACCCATGAGCATTTATTAGTTTAGTTTTATTTATTTATTTATTTTTAAATATTATTTTTAAGTTTAACAGTGGCAAACAATAATACACATGGAATCAAGTACAACATATTATATAAAATTTGCAAGACACAAAGGACAGTGTAATAATCACAATCCACATTCAGGCACATTTCCGTAAATAATAATGTAGACAAAATAAAGTCTTAAGTGTCATACAGAGAATACAATTTACAAACGATAGTGCGATTTACCAAAATATATCAGTTAACATGTAACTCACATCTTAACATTAGAATATTTAAGTGCTCCTAAGTACCATGTGGTGTGTCAAAAACAATTGTACAGTTTAAGATGGCAAGCACACCAAATATTTAGCAATAACATTTTTGTACATATTAAGGGAGTTGCTGAAACACTAATAATAGTACTCATAGTACTCTTTTTGACTGAAAATTGTTGAAACACTTCTATCCTCCCCTGAGTAAGGGAAGGTACTAATCTTACAAAACCTGAACAGATACAAAGCCAGAGACATCTTGCAATAATATAAACATGAGAACTGGGTATCATATAGGGGCAAGTGGAACCAAGATACTACACTTTGCAAAACAGATTTAATTTTTTTTATTTTCATTTTTAACCCAATTGTTAAAACTGCAAAAGTGAATAAGGACACAGAACATTGACTTCACCTAAACCAAAGTTGTAGAGAAAACCAATCATTTATAATGAAAAGATAGCATGCCTGCCAGACTGCCCCAAGATTTTGTTATCGGATTGTAAATCGGTTCTCAGAACTCACATCATCCCCATGAAAAAAAACAAAAAAACAATGAAACATATTTAGGCTTATGTTCTACTACAGAATGTAAATTGCAGTCCTTTTAAGGTGCATATGGCTAGTTATTATACATTTGCTGTCATCTCTCACTTCTCATTTGTGGTTTTCACTCAGAAAAGTGTGAAAATGATACCAAACCAGCTACTATCAGGAGGTCAACCGAAGACACCTCAAACCTTTGAACTCCTGCAAATTGAAAGTGGAATGTATCTCCTTTAAAATGATTTTCATCAAAGTATTATCTTTAAAGTAAAATTACAGTCATACTTTGTACTTATTTTTGGGTAGAGTTATGAAAGGTTTTAATACCAGGATTCAATATTGTCTGTGTCATGATTGGGAAAATTAGCCTAGCACTAGGTCCCAAAGACACAACAGGAAAATAAGGAATATCTCCCTAAAATGAGGTTCTCATTGAAGGTGAGGAAATGAGGATAAAGCAACCCAATAAGGTCACACATTCAAATTCAGGTAAATAGAAAATTTTATACAGGTAGATTTTTTTACTACAACCTATCTCTTTAAGAATATTGAAATGTTGCTGACAAGAACAATTATGGGCACCCACCGGTCTCTGAATACCTTCATTAAGTTTTAGTTTCTTGCTTCACCCAAACAATAGGTTGTTTATAGTAGCCAAAGCTCCAAAACTTTAAGTTTGTCATACTGATAGCATTATGCAAAGAAACCCCTGGATTTTCATGTATTATAACTAATTTAATATTATTAATATAATATAAAAAATAGTATTGAACATTGTCTATGCTAACGATACCATAAAATGCTGTCACTATAGAAAGCTCACAATTTGTTTAATAATATTCCTTTATAGGAAACCCCTGCCATTCAACAATCCTTTGATAAAACCTTTACTGGCTGCTGAGGTTATGGCATTGGGTGGTGCGTGTTTTGGCATACAATATTAATAGCAGGCAGCATGTGGTGCTTGCTTTATAGCAGGACTGAGGTTATAAATCAAAAAAGAATAATTGGTTCTATTCTTAAAACCAGTAGAGCCATAGCTGGAAACACTCCCAAAAGCTATGGCTAATTAATTTATTTTGTGGGTCTGCAACCCAGTGAGTGTTCCCAACATTCTGCCATCAATAGCAAGACTGTAATAGTTACATCAGTGCTGCTACTTCTGTCAGCCGACGGCCAGGGTGACAACTGTCGAGTAGATGCAGGAGAAAATCTCTTCAAAGTGAGGAAACTTACATTATAGACAGCTGTCACCTGGAACATAAGTTTCCTTTGGAAGACTTTTCCACTCCTGTTCTGGAGTCCAGATGAATCACAGAAGGCAAAAACAAAAAAGATTAACATTAAACTATTCCCCACTTTGTCCAAAACAAAACAATCTTTCTGACTTTCTGACTTTCTTGACTTTGTCACAAGCCTTTGCTGGTCCTGATTTATAACCCGTGGAACTTGATGCACAATCACATATTCTTTCATTTAGATGCCTGCCTTTCACATATCCTACATATCCTGAAGAAGTACTCCTGTGAAACATGTTAGGATTTTAGGATTCCTCCACATCTAAAACTCAGTACATAACCTATGTATTGGTCTATCCTTTGATATATTGATGTATCTTACCTAAAACTTACAGTCAGGTGGAGTTTTGATAGTATCCCACTACAACAATAAAATATTTGTTAATGCATCTTTTATCTGCACACTATAGTATTTATTTACATGCGTATATAATATGACTAATATGAAAAAACTTCTCTCTCCTCCCATTAAAACCTTAATAAGGTCTATGGTTTTCTCTTCCTCACATTTATACACAAGAGGGTTGGAAACAGTGGATTATTTTATGGTACCACCTAGTAATATGCTGCTGTATGCTAATGTTCCATGTTGATTGAAACACAACATACATAGCATTTCATCACTGCCAAAGCTCAGCCATTGTAAATTTATATGAATATGGGGTCTGCTTTTAGGAACAAGAACTGTCCAGGAAGCTGGCACTCTACCCTATTGACCAGCCTGTAATTGTCAGCTTGTAAACCAGTAAAGTTTACGGCTAAATTTTAAACTGAAAACACAAAAATGCAAACAAAGTTATATTTAATGTTTTTATCAAGAGTCATTACCTTTTAAAGTACTTGCAAATACATTAAGGATCAGAGACAACTTTACTTGTTCAAAAATATAAACTACATATTTTGCTGCTTTTGAACCATCAATTTAACTACGTAAACCAGTTGGCATTGCTGTTTCAGTTCTAGCCACATAACTAATAAAGTCTGGATAAACAAGGATGGCTTCTCCTTTTGTTAGTTTGAATGAGTTATCATTCCTTTCAACTTATTTTATTATTTAGCAAAACTCAGCTGGAATTTCTTTAATTGTACATTTACCAGTCATTTTTATGTGTTAAAGCATTGTCACTTTAGTTTTTAAAGTTCAATTTTGTCCAAGTAGGCTTCATAGTCTAGTTCTTCATTTGAAAAGGATGATCACAAGTTACCAGTGCTTAGAGGTTCATCAAGTAGTTAAGGTGTTTCAGGTAGTAATCCCTTCATGCAAACTGCTATGTCATAGAGTGCCTTTTCCCTACAGCAATTTGGTCACCATTCAACAAAATTCGGCTCATTGGATCAACATAAATAGCAGCTAACGAGAACCGATTATCCATTAAAAGACCCTCACTTTTCTTCATTGAAGATACAATTCCATCAGCTAATAACCCCCACTTTTGTTCAGGGAATGATTCAAAGTCTTCCATTCCAAGTAAAATTTGCAAAGTGTTAAATCTTCATATTGCAACCTCCTTGTGGCAGTATAGGGGTGAAAAACACTTTACTTGCACCCAATGACTTTCAGTTAACCATCTGGGCATTTACGCTTAGCCCTGAGCTAATATTACATATATTTATGTATGTAACTATCATGTTATACAAGCACTGCAGTCCTAGTACATTAGATTTCTTATTTCTTCTATTGCACTTAATATGTGTTTCCCTAGTAATTAATTGATTCATCCTAGAAATACAATCCTTCTCCTTAAACCATCTTCCGTCTACCGCGCATGCGCAAACCAGCACGCATGCGCTTCTGTCATTTCCGGACACCAATCTCCACCACTCATTTAAACGACCATGCAGCAACTTTCTCCTTGCTGCTGGCCTTCCACAATAGCACTACCATCAGGCACCTTTTTACAGAAGCTATTGACACCATCTATAGCAGCAGTTGCCAACCTATCTGGTTTCGCGGACCACTAAAATTACCGGCTCCTGACCGCGCATGCGCAGGGAGCCGGTTGTCAATCAAAGGGAAGGAACCTCCCCCATAGTGATATCATAACGTCATAACCCCGCCCACTCTGCAATCGCAGATCTGAGCCTGCGATGGGAGAGTGGGCGGGTTGTGTCATAAAGCAGGCCCACCCACTTCCCTGAGCCAGGGATTTGCACAGGAGACGTGGTCCGCGGCTCTGACCGGTGCATCCTCCGGCGGGGTCTTTCTCCTGACCCTGCTCAGAGGGGGCACCGACCAGAGCAGCAGACCCCTTAAATCTTTGTTGGCGACCGCTGATCTATAGGTAAGGCTTTTTCCTGAGACAGCTGTCCACTTTGCTTTTCTATATTACAGTACTGCATCCCCCTGCAGTTAGATGTATTTACCCTTCTGTTAAATGCATTTTTATTGCAACTATTCCCCGTCTATATATTTGATATTTATATTGTTTTTCAAGTATGCATAAGACCTCTTCATCACTTATATGATATTTCTATGAACACTTTAAGCCTGATTTAACAAAAGAGTATGTGGAAGCTCGGCACGTGTGTTTACACACCTATATACGAGGCGTATTTCCACGAGCCGGAGTCGGAGCCGAGTGCTAGTACAATCGCCTTCACTTGCCAGCCGGATTTCTGCCTTGATAAATGAGCAATAGGGGTGGAGATTACGCCAATTATGGCGATTAGTTTGCAGCTGCGTGATTCAGGAGGATCTGTTAAGCTCTGTCAATGGTGAGGTCAGAGCAATTAATTAGCGCAAACCTGCTCCCTGTTCTGTGTGTATCCACAGTCCATTACAGGTCAATTTGAATCTTTAATGCTTCCTCTTCTTTTGGGCAAGTGCTACAATTTTATGTTACATTATACTCATTCACAAAATTGATTCAGTTATTGTTACATTTGTTTCACTGATTTGTAAACTTTTTGGTTTGCTTTGCAACACTGCAAACTTATTTCTATCAAGCTGTATATATACTAATTAGCACTTTATAATATGTCATCACACAATAGTATGAATGCAAAAAATATCACCAAGCATTTGTGATCTGAATCAAAGTTCATTCTAGTTTGGCTTGATAGAAATCAAATATTTGAAAATAGGATTGTTGCCAAAGATGTTTTAACCACCTGGGCGTTTCACTGATGTCTGGATTTCTGTACCAGAAGTGGTACACTGTTTTTCATGAATTTTTTTTTTTTTAAATTGTAGACCTGTAACTTACAGAAATATGTCCGAACAGAGGTCTAGTAGATATCCTGAATATAATAAAGTTTGAAACACACAATCATGTAAAAAAAAAAAAAAATTAACTTTAATAATAAAATTAAATAAAAAATGTACAGTAGCTTATATAATATATATATAATACAATTATATATATATATTATAAAGATTTCTTTGTATTGGACTCCATACAGCTTTTTTGTATTGAGTTCAATACAAAGATATTTAAATTTCCCGCCTGCACCTACGCTTGCAGCGACGTCACCGGGAAACCCCAGAGATCGTCACTGCACACGCCGGATGAAGACTGAAGAGGACAGACGCCTCCGGAGGAGCTGCGGGGACAAGGTAAGTATTTTTTTTCAGTTGTAATCCGATTGTCATACAATTTTGTATGACAGATTGCATTGTAACGCGTGTTTATATTTTTAGCTACCCTGGTTCAGGGTAACCGATAGTAGCAAGTTTTCTTACCCTGAACCAGGCGCGGGCTAACTACCCAGGTGGTTAATATATATATTAAGAAACATTTAGTGATTTCACTTGTGTGTGTACGTGAAAAAACATTTAAATGCATATAAATACATATGCATTTTCATTATTACTATTTTAACTGGACTGGTTTATATATATATATATTATATATGCTACTGTACAGATATATTACAGGTTTCAGTATTTTTATGCAATCTTATTTTAACAGACTTTTGTATTTTTTTTATATATATAAGTTGTATATATATTTTATATATAAGTTTAATAATAAATTTTAAAATTAAATTTCCATGCAAAACAATGTAACGCTTTTTTCATGAAAATACGGAAAGAATTAGAACGTCAGGGGGGTAATGCAAGTCTATGGAGATGGTTTTGTGGCCAATTTGCCCATAGGAGCTATATGGAGCCTCAAAAACAGACCCATACTTATTCCTTTTACATTTTTTTTTACAAAGCAATTTGAAGCACTTGCAGGCTCTAAAAACTCCTAAAAAACGCTTTCAAACTGAGGTATGAACGAAGCCGAACTTGGAAGGCAAATGTCATCAATTGAAGAAGTGCTACATGGTGCAGCTCTGGATTAGATTGCAGACAATGCAGTTTTTTACATTTTTAACTGTATTAGGCTGCATTTTTTGTAATGGACTTCAACAGCTACCTATATCTACCAGAGATTATGGCTCTCTGTTATATTTCCTAAGGTTAGGGGTCTCACTCACTTTTATATAATTTATTGTAAATTTAAATCCTTACTGAATGACAATTTGCCAAAACTGTTTATGTATATTAGGAGTGTATAAAACAGCATTTTGCCTTCTTTTCCTCTTTTTATTGTGCGTCACAGTGCTGTTGATTCCCTATGTGCTCCTTGCAGTCACTTTCTGTTCTCTCTAATACTCTCTCTGTGGCATGTCGCTGCTCTAAGTGAGCCTCCTGATAGAGACAATGGAGTAACCCGCCTGTGTCAACAAATGGCATGACTTGTAGAAACATAGACCTTAATTTCATAATTACTTGATATTATTTTAATGAATGCTGTAAAATATAAAAGATTAAACTAAACTACATTAATGTGTTATTGCTTATTAGAGATTTTAATGACTGGATTTAAATCTACTTTAAATAATAATACATATAGCCAAAGCCAGCTTGTTTAGGACTGTTCAGCTTTCATTTCAGACATTTCAGGGTTTCTTCTGAGCTGCTTTTAAACTTTCAACTGACTGAACCACTTTTGGGAGTATGCCCGTTTATTTAAGCAAGAGGGAATTCCAGCTGGAAGAGTGAGAACCCCTTCCTCAGGAGTTCTCAGGAGGGTTTTATCCATAAAGTCCCTAAGAGATGTAAAAAAAATGCCAGGTTACTTATTACTGCAATATTAGCCAAATATCACTGTTAGGTGGACAGTACCTTTAAAGTATAAGTCAGGTGCATTTTACATTTACAAGAGGACATACTGAGCGCATAAAATGTGTATTCTAAGTACATGACATTCAGTAAAGGTTTACATCTTCTTTATCAAATCTTGCTTTGTCTATAAACTGTTCCACTCCCCAGCATTTGCCAGCAGCACTCCCAACACTTACACAGACAGGGCACCTGACCCCACCCTTTTATAGAGAGGGGAATGGCTTAGCCAACCATCCTCCTATTGGCCATTCTAAGTCAGCTGAACTAAGGATAGCCTTTGAAGTTAAAAGGTCAGGAAGTGCAGTTCTTTGGTAAAAAAGTAATGTGATGATTTTTTCACAGGAACTTCAAATGATGTGCTTTGTCGAAATTTACCACAAACCCATGGTAGTGGTAAACCTGAGAGCATGTTCAGACTTGCTTCGGGGTCGAGTAATCCGACATGGCCCCTGGCACCGTGCAGGTTGCTCAGTCACATATTGTGGTGCTGATTCCTAAAGGACCAGCATCTGGACATTTGACAGCTGGTGGCAGTGGCACTGATACAACTCACTGCCACCCCATTTATTCTCTGTGTGGGGATCTTTCATGATCATTTCCAGTGACAGGTGAACGCACGAATTTGTATGTTTGATGGATAGGGGCGGATGAGATAAAGGCACCTGCTGTGCTTTCCTCCAATAAAATGCACAGTGGCTATTTCCAATTGGTAATTCATTGATCCGTTGGGACTGATCATTGAACAACATCAGGGGACCATTTTGCACGTCAGTTTTTTACCCCCAAATGTCACCCCATGACAGGAAGTTTGTTATGGGTAGGTTGACCAGGTAAATGGCTTGTTAAAAGGCTAAAGATACGATAGAGATAAAATGGGGGCTGACACTGCTAGTCTCTACTAAAATGCAAGAAACCTGGCTGTCCTGCTGATATACTTTAAATCACTCACCTGAAATATGTATTCAGACTTTTTAAATGCTACAGCAGGTGTGCAGACCCAGGAAACTCAAGCGCAGTCTCTTAAAGATAAGTAAACTTGCCATATAGTTTGAGATCGACCATGCATCGACCATGCATTTTGCAAGGTACCTCTATTTAAAGGACCCCTTTACCTCAACAGAAAATACTAGTACATACACATAAATACAAATCTAGACATTAGGAGATAAAGAAAAAACTTTTTTTTACCTTACACTACAGATTCCAGGTTGCTAAAAGTTTATGATGTCATTCAACCTTGAACTGGTCTACTAGAAAAACTCAGGATGCCAAATCTCACAAGTATGTACTTCTGGACTGTGCAAGAGCACAAATAATACTCAAAGTGAACACAGCTTTATCTACTTTTGCAAGGAAAATACACTTTCTAAAGAAGCAATATTAGGTCTTTGACAAAGATGAATTACCCTAACATATGTTGATTTGTTTGGAATATAAACTGATGTTTGTTTTTAAAGTCTGAGGGAACCCCTTCTACAAACGAATATAGCTTCAGGTAATGGTACATTTTGCATAACCCCTTGGTATTCAATGATAGAAGGGCCCCATACCTGTAGCAGAAATATTTCAAGTTTTTTTAAGGTATTTTTTAGCTTGGCACAGGATATAAAACAGTTATAGTAGAGTATCTGACTTTATGGCAATGCTGCTTCTATAGGGTCTGTGATATTCTACAGTCTTGTAATCACTGGGAGGTTTTAGAATTTGAATTTGAAGTTTTTATGAACCTGTAATACAGTGATGAATATGATGATCAGGTGGAGCTGAGCTGGGAAGGATTTAGTGCATGCTGACATCAGTATTAAAAAGGTCCGGTTAATGGTTCTTGACCATACTTTTGTAGAAGGGGAATTATTTTTTTTATTATTTCAAATCTATTTTTGCTTTGTTCTGTTTTAATTCTCACCTTTAGCATACATATATAAAGTATGCATATACCGGGATACACAAATCACATATATATGATATTTGTAAGTAGCAAAAATCTTACACCTTTTTATTTCAATCAGACCTTGGCCGAACAGTGACTAGTGTTCATTTCTTTTAAAATCAAACCAAGTGACAGATGTTTGAGTAAATTTTGTATTTGTCCCAAATCCAAACAGCAACACTAGTCCCTGCTAAGTAACATCACACACAATAACGTATAAAGCAAAAAGTTTGCTGCTATGTTCCCCAAAAAATACGACTGAGCATTTAACAGCATTTGTTTGACATTTTTCTGTCCAATCTCATACAAATGAAAGACAGCAAAATTATGTTTCACACTGTTACCACAATGAACAGAAATTGGGTATTGTTTATCTTGACATCAACTGTAAACAATACAACACATTTGGAGACAAAGGAAATGGCTTTATATTTTTTTTCCCCACGGTAGCTGACACTATTATCAGGTAACGATTCAGTAGCAGAAACTAATAAAGCTAAATAAATAATAAATCTATCCTCAGTTCTTGATAAACTTATTAGAACTTGTTATTTGTGTGTATGCCCACCTAAAAACTGTTACAGTTTGGCTTTGTTCACACTATAACAGATGTTTGTGATAATGGCCCCATTTATTACATTGAAGGCAGTGCACAAAAATGGACAGAAAAGACAGACCTGGAGCAAAGGGATGGTAGGAGAATAGTGGAAGGCCTGCATAACTGGGGGAGACAGGGAGCAGGCAGTGATAGGTTAATAGGTTAAGGTGGAGTTGTCTTGGAGGAAAGATAGGGGTGGGTTAAGGTGACTAGAAGGGATGGGGGTGAAAAAGGTTTAAAGGGCAAGGAAGAGAGAGGAAGCGATCAGACTGTGAAGGGACAGAGAGAGGGAAAAGTTTTCCCACCCTCTCCTTTTTTTTGGGGTATGTTAGTGGATTGCGGAGAGCTAATCGAAGGAAGTTGGTTTGGGTTGTGGTTTCAGGGGGGTGGGAGATCCACCAATTACATTGTTGTGTTGGAGGATCATGTTTAGAAGGGTTGTGGTTGGGGACTGTGATTAGTGATGATAATGATCCCGAGCCTGGTGATTGTGGCAGGAAGCATACATATCATGGTGCACAGATCCTAAAAAGGGGTTAGTGTGAAGGGGAGACCTTCGAGGACAGGTAACCAAAAAGGAGAATGCTAGGTAGATTGTTATTTAATTGTAACGGGTTATTGATATTACAATGTTCAATTTGTTTTGTTATTGGGAAATTCATTACAATGGTATGTTTATTTAAGAAGTTATTTATTTAATTTAAAAAGGCCTACGGACCATTTAACCAAAGTTGGTGTTTGGGGGGTGGGGGGTGTTTAATAACTCCGGTACTCTGTCATGTATGCAGCAGTGTATTGTAGCAATGCACTGTACTGTACTGCATCCTGTATAATTTCTGTCTGTGCAATGTCTGATGTTCTTGCCTATCAGACACTATGTAAGGGGCAGGGTACCACATTGTTCCAGACACCGAGCCTGGATTTTTTAATCTCTCCAAGACTGGAGAAGATAGACAACACGGGTGAACCTGGGTGATCCAGTAAACCTAGAATCAATTTCTTAAAATCACTTTCTATTGGCTAATGTTTTCAATCCTGGACCAGATACATTGCAGGTTTTCTTGATCACCCATGTTCACGAATGGCTGGCTATCTTCTCCAGCCTTGGAAAGATTTGATAAGTATTATTGTATTATGGTTAGACTTATTGATTAGACTTATTTTCTTATGATGAGGTTAAGTAGCTAAAGGGAGTTAGGCTGTTCACATTGCAAATTGATGTATCCCCTTGCAAGGGATATTTCACTTAACTTAGTTATTTTGATGTTCGTGCGAAAAAAAAAAAAAAAAAAAACCTTCAGTGCCTTTGGGTAATCATTGCAAATGGAAATAACAGTACAATGTGAACAGGAAGTAACAAGTTCACAGGGTTTTTTGACATGATCAACCGATATTTTTTTATATTTGTCAAGCAATATATTTTTTAACAAAACAACCAAAAGGCTGTCAATAAAAGAAGCATATTGTTTGTTGAGTTTGTTGAGTGTTACCAATATATATGCAGCTTAACAAGTGTAATGTAGATATATAGATAATATAGATATAGTTTTTACCTCCTTACTATATAAAACATGCAAAAAGAGTTTTCTTTTTCTCAACAAACCTTAAAATGGGTATTTTAGATCTGAAAACTACCTTAAACCCAAAACATTACATTTTTTCTGAAAGCAATGTTTAAAATATAATTCACCTTGGAAAAATAACTTCAAAAAAGATACTGGTGCAAAATTTCAGGTACTTAAAATTTTTAATTTTTTTTTAGAAATAACTATATTTAATGGCCACCTATTGATTTTTCTGCCATGTGTAACTATATGTCCTAAGCAATTGCCATTTTTTTTAATTAATTTTTAAATTGTTTATGTATTTTTCAATTATTAATATGAATGTCTTGTATCCATGTCGCCTCTGGCAAATCACACCATGCTTCCACTTTTTCACATACACCAAGATCAGTTCCTGGGGAGCCAATTACCTAACTGCATGTTTATAGGATGCAGGGGAAAACTGAAGAGCCTGGAGGAAACCCACATAAACAACATAAACTACGACCAAGGGCTCTGTATTGTAAAGGCAAGAGTGCCACTTGTTATTTTACTTAACTTTTTTACTATTACTTTTTTTTTACTACTTTTATTTTTATTATTATTTTTTTTATTAGTTTTATTTTTTATGTCCCTTTTTTCACTATGAAAAGGGGGGGGGGGGGGACAACAAATCCCTATTTAACAGTATAGTGCAAGAAATTGGTTTCCTAATTTATTTATGTTTTTATGTATTTTATTTTTATTTTTTTTGACAAGCACCTCAGTGACAGTATTGCAGGTGACAGTTCCTCTTTATGGAGACATCAGATAACTATTTTGAAATTGGGGGGGGGGGGCAAGTTCCCATAGGTCTCCCTGATCCCCAATCCCCAGTTGAGAATAACCAAATGTTTGGCAAATATATGCTGGAAACTTTTAATAAAATATGTTATTTTAGAATATTTTGCTTACAGGTGGTAACATTAAATGCTTCTATATTTAAAATTTAAAAATTTCTTTCTTTTAGCTAGTTTCTCCAAGGAGTTTCTTGCGGAGGAGCTACATTAAGGTGAAAAAAGGGGGTGTGTTGGAGGTTGTGGGGTTAGTGGGTGGTGTAGGAGGATTTGGGTCAGTAGGGATGGAGGTTGGAAGGTCCTCAGGGGCAGTCCTGGAGAAAGTGGCATTTTTTTGTGTTGCGGAGTACCACTTTAAGTGAGGTGTCTCCAGTCGTGTAGTAGAAGGTGGCGGAGATATATCTGGTAAGATTGGTAGGGTCTGGCATTGTTCCCAGGCCAGTGGAGTGTGGCTGGGAACAAGAAGGTGCTGGTGGCGGGCTCAAAATGTTTGGCTTGAAAATAATTTAAAGACACTATTCATAAAATATGAAAGGAATAAGTCATGTAAATGAAAAAAGAATATGCATGTGATTTATTTCTAGATTTGTTTTCCTGTTTTGTGGAAATACCTTGATGGGGAAAAAAGTGGATGCAAATTCTTGAATTCAGCACCCCAAAAAACATAACAGCCTGTGTAATGAGACCCTTCCATGTCATAAACCTGGCTGGAAAGTAGATTGTGTATGGAGGAGAAGGCAAATAATATCATTGCTGCTCATACCACTGTTACCTGACTGACAGTAAAGCGTTAAAAGAAAATTCTGGCAATCTTTGAAACCTCCCAAAAAAACTGTATTATACTTTTTGTGTGCTGGTCTTTGCAGTAACATCGTTTCTAAAGCGCTAAAAGAGAAATGTTATTCTTTAACTTAATGTTCCCAGATGCCACAACCACTTTCTGCCAACTTTGCAAAATGAGAATAATTAGGACATGAACTGTTGGCACTCATCCTCTATTTTAGTAATGTTATATAAATAAGAGCAACATGGGCAGAGTTGGTGGAAAGGTCAGAAGGGTATGGGTGGAATTGGCTCAATTAATTGGAGCACAATCAAGCTTCACAAACCTCAAAAGTACAGACATGCCTGACATGTCATAATCATGTTGCTGCTGGCTCTTTACAATCTAAGTAAGTTGAAAATAATATCAACTTGTGGATGACCCAGTATTGGTGAGCTCAAATCACCTCTTCTTCTTCCACCGCTTCCTCCCAAAATCTAATCAGCCAATTTCAGGTGATCCATTACCAGGCCCCTTCTTCTTCCTTCCATACCAAATTCAGCACACTCCCCGATTAAGCCCATAATGAGCATTATGAAGAATGTTTTCAGCATTCCATCTTTAAAAAAAAAAAAAAAGCGATGGAGAGGATGAGGATATTTTATGTCCCAACACCTAACCCCTAATTTCTCCTGAAGAGGAAGAGGAGATGAACCATCCAAAGGAGAACCAGTTAACCTTCCTCAAGCCATATATTAAGAGGGAGAAATGAGGCCTTAGGTAAGATGTGGGTGACTGGAGTGTGTGTGTGTCAACACAGGAAGCCTAATATCTTAAAAGCTTTAAGGTTGTGACCAGTTGCTACCCACATCCTCATTCAGGTGTGAGAAAGAAGCAGTGGACTGCTAAGCAGAGACAAGGTCACAACATGCTGTGCTGTATTACTACAGGTAATGTAAGGCTCTGTCAGGTATCCTAATATTTTTTTTTGTTTTAATTTTTTGCTTTTGCTTTACAGTGTACTTTTACATGTTTAGCCTTAGTGTGATGAGCCCCGACTTCAGAAACTGAGAGAATGAGAACTGAATTATCACTAGCTGTTTGCAACTAATGATTTTAGAAATAGGTATACTGGCAATTTTTCTGCATGCCTTTATACATGTATCATATATGTATATTCTGTAGAGAATCAACATTGCAAGAACCACATTTTTATCTTTGAAAATTATTTGAAATTATTATTGTGCATCACATAACTGCAATGTAGATAATCCAGCACTGCTTGCAATGTTTACCACAACCAAGATGCTACCACAGCTACCACATCATACTGACCCTGACATACTAAAGCTTAAATCTCAAATAAATTTGTTCATACTGAATTTCAGAGTCCTCAGTTTTTAGTTTATTAAAAAGATGAAAGTCACATCTACTTCTCTGAGCTCCACTCTGTAATGTATTTCACCCCCAGGCTTAATTGTAGCTGTAAAACTCAACAGCCCCTCTTAAAGGGAAAGTAAAGTTTACTTTGGGTGCAATTTACCGTATTTTTCGCTCCGGCATATAAGACACCCAATTTTAAAGGAGGAAAATCTAGAAAAAAAAGATTCTGAAAGATTATTCCCCTTCTGATCACCCTGTGCCAATTTAAATTCCCCTTCTGATCACCCTGTGCCAATTTAAATTCCCCTTCTGATCACCCTGTGCCAATTTCGCTGGGTCTGCAGGAAGGCGGAGACACGCGCTGCAGCCAGGAGGAGAGGAGAGAAGACGAGAAGCACGCAGGATCGCGGGATCGCGGTATCGAGTAAGTATGTTACCGGTTTTAATTATTTTTAAAACTTGCATTCGCCGTATAGGACGCACCCACTTTCCCCCCCCAGTTTTAGGGAAGAAAAAGTGCGTCTTATACGCCGAAAAATACGGTAATTTTTATTCTAGTGTTTACCTTTAAAGTAGAAAAAAACCTTTTTAGATTCCCTAGGAGCTGAAAGAATATTTGTAAATTTGCAAAGTGACCACTCCATAGCTGTGATGTCCACAGTTTCATCTTCTCCCCATCTTCGTTCATGTTCAAGAGTCTTTGGTTGTTCTGATTGTGTGGCCAGGCCCGGATGACATAACATTCATGCATGCGCAAAGGGGTTTATTTAAACACCCAGCATCTTCTAGGTGCCAGAGTTGAAAACTGAGCTGTACAAGGATATCCCATGGTGTACATGATTGTGCAGCCGCCCCTTTCTGCCACTGTAGGTAGTCTGACAGATGTGTCTCACTAAGCAAGGTGTTGGGCTATATAATGACATTGTGCCATGCTTCCATATGCTGCTGTTGCAGCATGCCCGTGTGGGGAGAGTGACATTGTGTATACATGGCACCATGCAACTGTGGTCAGATAGATGAAGAAATCAAACTGAACATTCTGAAGTGGATCTGCTTCTTTGATTGGTGTGGTCACTTTTAATCAGGAAACAGAGAACTAGCAGGTACCACATGGTATTTTATGGTAAAAGAGATTGCAGGGACAAAAGAAGATAGCGCCAGATAAAAGATGACATTTCTACTATTTCAGCTTTAAAGTATACATACTCAAGTGAATTGTGTCTGACATTTTTACTTTCTTCCTTTCTTTATTGAATATAAAGATTTGTAGTTTAACAACAGAAGAGAGCAATAACTCAATTTCTTGATCTCCATTAATAAAGTAATTCTTCAAGCTGGACTAGCACCTTGACCACTATGTGTAGTATAGTATTGTTCGGTTATTGTGTAGTACTAAAAAGCAGGAAGCAGCAACTACATATGCAATGGGAATTATGGCTGCCCCAATGTCACTTATACTTACTATACACAAAAATAAAGGTACATAGTTAGTTGGGTTGATAAGTCTATTAACTTCAACCACAAGGAAGATATTGTGTTGATATATGGTCAGAAAAGTTTGAATAACTGACATTTTTGTTACTTTTGCTAATTGCTGGTATGTGATCATTCACAGACCTGTAATAAATCACCTGGAAGTGTTTGCTATAATTTTTCATCCTGTATTTTTAAATTTAGGGATTTGGTGTGGCAGTCAGGATTGGATGCCTACTAACAGTAGGGTTTTATTTAACTACAATATACTATAATTTCTCAACATCATATACTGTGTTTTATTGTAGTGTTTTTTTAGGTTGTGTAAACTAGGATGTCACTTTTGTCTTTTAGTTCTACTCGGTGTGTGGGTGAATGTGGCCTGTGAATCGATTAATATACAACTTACCCCTCAATATCCAGTAATTCAGGGAAATGTCACTCTGAATGTTTCTGGGATAACTGATGGCATTCTTTATTACACCTGGCATAAAGGGTCAAATTCATCACCCCAGAATCAAATTCTTGGCTATTTTCCCGGTTATAGCATACCTGTTGTTCCTGGGCCCCTTAACAACTTCAGAATCACCGCCTTTCCCAGTGGATCATTACAGGTATCTAAACTTCAGTCTACAGACCGGGGAAAGTACATAATAAAAATACAGACACAGAAAAGAGCATTGGAAGGTACTTTATTGCTGGCTATCTATGGTGAGTAACAAAATAGGGTGATCAAGAATAAACTTTGTTATTGAAACTGTACAAAAACACCAATCAATATCTTACAATTTTATACAAACCAAATGATCCTTGAATGTCTCGTAGCAATTTCCTGCTCATTCTATATTTGTTCCCTGATACAAGCAGAAAGAGTGGGGAGAGCAAATTAAGCAGATTATGGAATGAGCCACACATGTACAACACATCTCCTTACCCAAAATATGAGATTTGCAATACTGTGCACAAGTTTTAGGCAGGTGTGAAAAAAGCTGTAAAGTAAGAATGTTTTCATGATTTAAAATTTTAAGTTTATTTCTTAACAATGTACAAAATGAAAAGTGAAGAAAAACCTAAATCTAATCAATATTTGGTGTCACTACCATTTGTAGGCACACTTACACAAAGGGATTTTGCTGGACTAGCCAAACTCAGTTACCAAGGTCACATTTTGGAAGAACGTTTCATTTCACAGGTCAATACTGAAAACCGCAACAAAACACAAGGTAGGTATATTACAGCAAGGTCTCCCCCATGCAAAAATTTCAAAACAGACTGGGGTTTCAAGATGTGCTTTTCAAGCTCTTTTTAAAAAGCACAAAAAATGGGCAACACTGACGTTGCAGTGGTTAACCAAGGAAACTTAGTGTGGCAAGTGGAAGACACATAATGCCTGCTTCCATTTGAAACGAAGATGTACAGCAGAGCCATCTGCCCAGAACTGGCAAAACCCTTTGGGATCGAGGATTAGGAGAAGTCTGGCCAGAAGAGGTCTTCATTTAAAAATTCCGGGCAAAAAAAAACATACTTCTAATGTGGAAACAAGGCTAAGCTCAACTATGCACAAAAACAGAAAAAATGGGATCCAGAAATGGCAGCAGGTGCTTTGCTTTGATAAGTCAAAATTTAAAATATTTTGCTGTAGAAAAAAATAGTTTGGTTGCCTAAGGGCTGGAGAGCAGTACCATGATGAATGTCTGCAGGCAACAGTGAAGCGTGGTGAAGTTGGTTGGAAGTTTTGGGATGCATTTCTGTAAATAGAGTTGAAAATTTGATCAGGATTATTGGTGTCCTCAATGCTGAGAAATACAAGTAATAACTTATCCATCATGCAATACTTTAAAATTGTTTCTGCAGGACAATGCACTCAAACAGCCAATGTCATTGGTAACTATCCCCAGCGTAAAGGAGAACAAGGAGCTCTGGAGGTGATGGTATGACCCACACTGAACCCAGATTCTAACACCATTAAGTGTGTATGAGATTACATGAATAGATAAAAGGATTTGAGGCAGCCTTTATCCTCAGAAGATCTGTTGTTAGGTCTCCATAATGTTTGGAACAACCTACCTGCTGATTTCCTTCAAAACCTTTGTACATGTGTACTTAGAACAGCGGTGACCAACCCGTGGTCTGCAGACCACTGGTGCTACGCGAGAAGATTTTGGGACCAAAAGGTTGGCGACCGCTGACCTAGAAGATGGTGATGGTGTTTTAAAGGCAAAGGGTGGTAACACCAAATATTGATTTCATTTATATTTCTCTTCTGTTCATTTACTTTGTTGTTTGCATTGTAAGGTCATAAAAATAAACCATTAACACTTCTGTTTGTGAAAGCTTGCAGCATTTTTCACAGCTGCCTAAACTTTTGCACAATATTATATTTTCTGATAAGGTATGCATTTCTACAATAAAGTGTTATGCCTATATTAAATTTGTATTAAACAAATTAATGTAGCTCTGTATCTATTAATATAGTCATTTTATTTAGGTGCAGTCAGCATACATACCCTAATCTGAACCAGTATTAGTCTCTTGCAATCTCCTGTAGACCTCAGAAAGGAAAAGAGAGAAACAGCTCAAGGAGAATCAGGTTGCACGTGCGGATAGGTTGCAGTGCTCTAGGTGGTAAGCATAATGATAACAATTTAAATAAACAGTGTGCTGCTTTTTCTATTACTGACACATCACAAAAAAATATATGGAGATGACATGCAAGTAAAACTGCAAAAGAGAAAGACCAAGTTCATTTCCCTGCCAGGTAGAGATGTACCCCTGGGCAGAGCTTTACATATTTTAGCACTGAATGGTAATATATTTTTGGACTCCTTAGTAATTTACATATCTCAGTTAATTCACTTGTTTAAGTCTGTACTAAATGACCTAAGATTAACAGAAGGGGCTACTTTATATTCCCATGCAATGCTATACTAATCTACAGCATATCACATATTTCAGACAAGAGCTGGCAGGTCACGGAATACTGAACTCTACCTGATGTCTCATGACTCATTCCCAGGTCAATATTAAAGTTCTGGCATGTGTCATGTAGCTTCATTATAGTGCTTATATAGCCAACACCTTTATATTAGTGAAAGAAATAGTTAATGCCTGTTCCTGTTTTTTGTTTTTTTTATTTTGTGTTCTGTTTCACTTCCTGTACTGGAAAACCAAAAGTAATTACATGAAACAGAGTGAACACTTGTCCCCCTTTGAAGATTTAGCCTACTTTCTGTTCCACTGGCAACTGTAAACTTTTAGATTGCACCCTGGTGGCATAAGGGATGACCAGCGCAAATAAAAAAGGCTAAAAATTTCCAGTAGGACACAGACAACAGTAAAAACTTAGCAGAGGTTACATTCTTGGTACAGATACATCCATGAGTTCTTGCAAAATTTTTCCCAACACTCATCCAACTTTCATAAAACAGTCATGCATTCTTAACATAAGATTCAATCTACTTCGTTATGGATTGCATGGCATTTCCCAGGAAAGTTTCCTTATGCTAACAACAGTGAACTATGCTTAGGTAATGTGTATATTGCATAGGAAGCCTGTGGGGGCCAAGAGAACAATGCAGAAGCACAGTTGGAAAATAGGGACTAGCACTGTCATCCAGAAAATGGAGTTAGGCTCTTTATGACAGAATCACCAAGTTTTTTTTTAATAAAAGATGCTGATTTTAATGTATTAAAGATGACTTTTGAAATTGTAACACGTTTAAATTTATATGAAAATGTTAAGGATAAAGGTAACATGTACTTCAACCAGCCCTCACATCGTAGCACAAGCCATTTTTTCTAAAAAAATATTATTTTAAATAAACTTGAATATATTACTTTTATTATCACTGATTTAATTTAGTTTTGTTTTTACTTTATAGATCCGGTTTCAAAACCTGCAATCACAGTATCCAATCTTCAGCCACAGGAAAATGATACAATTACCCTTACATGTACCTCTTCTAATGCTCAAAGGTTAATATGGAGTAAAGTGAATGGCAGACTGACATCTGGGGCCATCCTGTCATCAGATAATGGAACTGTTACCTTCTCCAGGACCAATCGGTTAGACACAGGAAACTATCAGTGTGAGGCTGAGAACGTGGCAAGTAAGAAGATCAGTGATCCCTACACACTAATCATATCTTGTGAGTATTAAAAAATGATAGCTTTAAGCATAGAGTAATGTCTCAGATAACAATGGGTAAATATTCTAACAAAACAATTGTACATTTACCAAGATCTGGTTGATAGGTGAACAGATGAGCAGTGAGCGTACATGCCAAAAGACATACAATAAAATCAACTTTTAGTTTTATCATCATAATTTGGCACATTGGGCCCAATTGGGACCCTCATATAGGCATGGGACAATGCTATAGATCCAAAAACATACGTTTTGACAAATTACCAATGGTTGCTTTAGATGATACCATGAATAACTGTAGATTGAGTTTTCCTCCATGTTTTTCCAGACCCATTTCAGATATATAGCACTTTCTGATACAACTATTTATCATACCCAAATGAGAAAGTCAATCCATATTTAGTTTAAAAAGGTATTCTATCAAACGAATCTATCTGTACTCGAGTCCTGCCAATACAAGTAGTTAAAGCTGAAATTAATCTTTAATTTTACCTTCCCTGGTTCTTCCTGTCCAATCAAAATTCTATTTAAATATTGAATACCATTTTGTCCATTTTTTTTCATGCTTGATTTTAGATCCATTGTTGCCACCACTGTAATGCAGGCAGATCAGAAGAATGCTGTACATAGCCTACTGAAATAACTAAGCTTTAATGCCCACATGTGATGCTACACTTCCATGACTGAAAGAGCTGAAATCAAATAAAACGAGCAAGAAGGTAAAAGGTTAGATGATAATGGACATCTATCAATTAAGCAGGCTATATCCCCACAAAATTGGTTCTGTGCCTTTTCCACCACTAACACCAGACTACATCTTACTTGTTATAATTGACAATAAAGCTGCCTCTAGCATGACCCGGATGGTCAAGATGTTTTTGTTTTGTTGATTAGTTAATCTATGTATTAAAGTTGAAGATACTTCAATGTTAAGGTTGACATTTGTAGTAGATTGAAGATGAGTTCTGGGTAGACTGACCTTTTACATAGACACATAATGGACCAACACAGGAAACATAAATGTTCAGGAGTTTTCTGTATTAAATTAATCATGTAACACTTTAACAGATGGTCCGGAAAACATGAAAATCACAGGCTCTACCCAAGTGACTGCTGGTTCTGCCATCTCATTGGTATGTGTAGCGGATTCTGTGCCCAATCCTAACTACAGATGGAGAATTAGTGGAAGTAACAGCACACTCTGTCACAATCACACACTCCTCATTGAAGAAGTCACCCCATTGAATGAAGGGAATTACACATGTGAAGTAAAGAATTTGGTAACAATGCACTCCTCCAGTGCCTCAATATTCATAACCGTAACAGGTAAGCTCAGTGATGAAATGTTCAAGTTACTAAGTGATAACTGTGTTAAGTGTTGTTGGCCAAAGGAAGCATTAGGTGTCTGAAAGCCAAAGTTTTATACTTTACAAATGTATTTGTGTTTATTGTATACCATTGTGTAATATGTTGGTGCTTCATAAATTAAAGAAAATGGTAGTACAATTTTGGGAATACCTAAATAAACAATACATCCTTTACCTTATCTATCTATTACAGGTAAAAGATGTAGAATAAATAATTTATTTTTTATAAGAAAAAAATTGTAATTAAAAAAAAATTTGCTTGGGGTTTCCCTATTTTTAGAACCAGAAACCTTTAATAGACCTGCTATCTATGTGAGTAGGAAATAAGCATATATGCGTGTATTTATTATTTGTGGGAGATCCTTTAAAATTGGAATTACTATAAACAAAAGGGGGAGAATGAAGCTCCTTTTCATTCATCAAAACCAGACACCCGTCTGCCCCCGACAGTGACAAGAGTAATTGTTAGAGGGGAGGCCCTAACTCCCATGATGTGACCCCACTCCCACGACAGCTTCTATATACAATATATAATTATTTCATGGATTTGGATCAGTGGTGGTCAACTTTCTTGACATAATGTGCCTCAAGTTTGGCCACTGACTTCACCAAAGGATAAATACAAGACAAGGAACATATTCATAAACTGCAGAGTTCATACTTTCCCCAGCCCTTAACAAATCAATATTTTTGTTCCCTACAGCCCTACCAAAACATACAAAATTTGATATTACTTTCAGCAAACTTCATAATAATTCAACAGAGGAAAAAGTTTCAGATGGTAAAAAAAGTAAACCAAACCATTTACTACTTTAATTTACTCTCACTGGCCTAAGTAAGCACTGAAATCATCTTTGTCTGCCAGGGTTCTCAGGACCACAATAAGTATGTTGCCTACTAAAGATTTATACTTTTTATCAAAAGGTAGCTTTATCAAAAAATTCAACAACTGTGTATGCTTTGCTGATGCTGGAGCCATTGTAGACCTCACTAGAGGGTACTGTTAGGCAATAGCTCTGCAGTGGTTTAAAGGTATATCTTCTATCCCAATATAGTATTACTATAAAATAAATAGTGCAAATGTTGTCTATATTTGTTTTTTGTCTTTGAACAAATATACAAATGATACGAATACATAAAATATAATATAGTATAGTGGAGTATACTGTGTGTATATGTATGTGTGTGTATATCTATATATATATATATATATATATATATATATATATATATATATATATTTATATATATTATAGTATTTATGTAAATCATTCAATTAAATTTGGGGAAAGTGTAAATCCCCATGCCAACTGGTAAGTACCGAACACTATTATTATTATTACACAGTATTTATATAGCGCCGTCATAATACGCAGCGCTGTACAAAGTCCATAGTCGCGTCACTAACTGTCCCTCAAAGGGGCTCGCAATCTAAAGTCCCTACCATAGTCATATGTCATTTATACAGTCTAAGGTCAATTTAGGTGGGAAGCCAATTAACCTCATTGCATGTTTTTGGGATGTGGGAGGAATCCGGAGTACCCGGAGGTAACCCACGCAGACACGGGGAGAATCTGCAAACTCCATGTATATATATAGTAAAACACTGGTAAATGAGAGGAAAGGGAGGAATTCACATATTCCCTATACTATAAATAACCCAGTTGATGCTACGGGGCAGAAGGACATTAAACAAATCTGTTTTTGTTAACCCATCACTCTTGTCACCACTTTTGAATAGCATAAACAGCTAATTTTTATTTCCTACAGACATATAGCATTTTTGATATTCTATTTAAAATACATTTGTATGTTTTGTATGTAACCATTTCTTCTTTTCTAGAATCCAATCTTAGGGCTATGGTTGGCTTTATCGGTGGCACAGTGGCCTTTGTGGTGATCATCATTGTAATTGTTGTGCAGTGCAAAAAACTTTCTTCCGCAGCAAAGAAAAAAGAGACAGGTATGTATATTGTATTACATTACCCTGTATTGTGCTTTGCACAGACAATGAATATGTTCACTAAACTGCTGCCTTATGTTGCTGCATATAGTAAATTTAGATTTCCTTTTCTTTTATTTGTATTGGCTATTTGGACTAAAGAAAAAAAGACCTGTCCAAAATTCAAGTCACAGCCTAATTACGACCAGTCAACACGTACCAACCTTGTCACAGGTATTCAATTAAAATAACTGAATATGTGCAGCTAGGGGGAATAGAACAAATGGGTCTGTGTATCAATGTTTACCCAAGATTAACACAAATTCCGTCCGAGTTTTACCCACTATTCATTAGATTCAATAACATAAAAATTGGGGAATTTTGTGTGAGTTAACTCGGACTGTTTCCCCAGCATTTAACATGAGGCTTTAAAAGCCCATGTTTTAAATTCAGGCATTCAGGTAAAAGCTTGCCTTTTTACCTAATTTTTGCAGTGCTTTTACAGCACTTTTTACAGCGAATATGTTTTCATGCGTTTATAAATGCGGGAAATCAATGGACCCATTTTCCTGCGTCAACTACGTGTTTTAATTTTTAGTGTTGCAAGAAGCGTTATCTTTACCACTAAAAATGTGCCCCCTGGTGTACATAAGCCCATTGGAATGCATAAGACTTTCAAACATGGGTTTTTAAAGCCTCAGGTTAAACGCTGGGGAAATAGCATTCAACCTGAGGGTCTGAGTAGACCCAACTTAACATTGCAGTTTCCCCTGTATAGTGAGCTCTGCAAGGTCTAGTGTCTACACCAGGTCATCTTTTGACAAAAGGCAACCTGTATATGAACCCTTTTTATACTTACCTTTATGGTGACCCATTTAAGGAAAGGACCTATTTCCTCATTAACCACTGTGGTTTCTACCTCCGGGCTATTTGTACCTGTAACAGCTGGAAAGCAGAAATTTAGTACATTTTGTAAATTGACCTTGTTACTACTTGGTACCAGAAGATGCTGCTGCCTACTAAATACTGCATGTGTTTATTCTATTTTAGTGCATGAGATTGAACCTGAAACATGCTACAAAATCACAGAGGAGGAGTTGTATGCAAATGTGGGAAATAAAGAGGTAATTATCAACAAAAGGCTTAAAAGACAGAAAGGTCTTTTCTCTATTGGGGTGAATACATTTCCAGGCTCAGTTCACAGATAGGTCTAAGGGGTACAAGTAGCAGGAGATGGGGCTGGGATGCACAATGTAAAAATAGGCAGCTCACAAACCACATCCAAACAGGTTCATCTAATAGCTCCCTGGTGAGGTGGGTAACCAAGTCTGTTAAAGTCATAATTTTAAAAGCAATTGTGGGTTCTTGTCTTATAATGAATCCTGTTGTGGGCATCATTTCCTGCAGGGACTTTCCCTGCTCTCCTTCCTGATGACCTAAGATCTCGGATCCCCCAAGAGTTTGGTCAAGGAGCCTTGGGCTTTCTGGTCCCACATACTCCTCATACTAATACTTCTGTTTCTTCTGATACTTATCCTATTTAAAATGCCCACCTCATTGGGTGCTAATTCCAGTAATTCGGCGCAGGTAAAATATTAATCACTGGTAACTGGACCCCTCTCTACCTGATTAGTAACCATAGGGCCACCAATCATTAGCTAGGAGAACCAGAACTCTAAACCAATCACATAAACCTTAGCCTCATTTAGAATATGCAGTCCACTTTTGGACAACAGTTCACAAAAGGTTATTGAGGAAATGGGGAAGTGCAGTGAAGGGCATCTAAACTAAGAGGAGGAATGTAGGAGATCAGCTATGAGGAAAGATTAGCCAAACTAAATCTATTCTCCCTTGAGATTTGAAATTTGAAAAGGGGGGGTGGGATCACCCTATATAAATATATAAATGATCCATATGAAGAACTCGCTTCTCAATGAATAATGAGAATGAAAAGTTTTTTTTAGCTGCCTGCTGGCCAGGTCATGGTCATGTGTGGAGAGAACAAGTAACGAATTGTTACTTCCTGTGACATAGTTATGTGTTACTGGACGTCGGCTCCCTACAGTTTTTGCAGGATTTGTTGTGTCTGCTAGGGTGTAAATAGAGATACTTGTAGATATAATGCACATCAGTAGAGTGACCTGTATTCTCACAGATGGACCAATGACATTATGAGACAGTGTATAAGAGTTGTCATCTGAGAATAGAAAGAAATGTTTACAAAGCAATGAATTGAATGTAATACTGCATCAGAAGTGAAATACATAAAAGCTACAAGTTTTCTCCAGTGGTTGTCAGGGGTCCATGGGCAATCAGCAGTTTGTGCCTCTCAGTTCAGATACCACTAACACCAGTTATCTTTTTGCCCAGCAACACTAATGTCCTGTGAATTGTGGGTATTGTTATTGTTAGGAGATTCCTAAGGAAGATTTCAATCTTCACCTTGTTCTTTATGACATAATACACTTTAAAAATTGTCATTACATGTAAAGTTCAATGTGTGTTTTTACAAAAAGATTATTATTGTTTATAGAAAAATCTAGCAAACACTATTTATTACCTGCATGTGGCTTTACAGGTAGTCCCCAAGTTAAGGACATCTGACATATGGACGAATCCTAGATATGAACGGGGCTTCCTTCTCCCTCGTGTGCAGGACGGAGGCTTGAAGGGGGTAGGGGGTCATTTTCATGACTTGCAGAAGAAGTCTTTTGCCAAACACAGCTAAGGTTGTCGGCGATCTTAGGAGCTCAGATGATCTGTAACACCTTGTAACTCTTTAATAACCAAGATAAACTCTGCAGCGGTTTCTTTTTGCATATCAAAGCACAGCTTGCTCCAGAAGTTAATGAATGTCTAGCCTCCATAAGTTTTTTTTTTGCTTTGTTTGTGATTTGCTCACTGTGAGGATTTTACACAGTAACTGAAACCACGCTGCCTAATAATATGTTGAGACAAACATTCTTTGCTAATTGCATTTAATAAAATAATGTACCTGTTCCGACTTATATACAAATTCAACTTAAGGACAAACTTACAGCCCCTATCTCGTATGTAACCCAGGGACTACCTGTATTTGGCTACAATATGTGGTAGGAACAACTATGATATTGCTTGAAAATTATTTTAATCACTATCCAGAAATAAAATTGCATCATAAAGGTTTGCACATTTTGTATGATTTAAGCTTACTTCTAATGTTTTGTTGCAGGTATTCTACACAAGTAACAGTCTTTACTTGACATCCTGAAGATTTGGTTTTGCATAAAAATGAAATGCGCTAAAAGGGAAAGTATCAAATTAAAGAAGAACTCAACTCAAAAAAAATTGTACTATAAAACACACAGGGGTTAAAGAGGAGGATTACCTTCTTCAAAATATTCATTTTTTTCCCAGCAGCCTTAAATAAAGACACACACAAATTAATATTTACAAATGTATTTACCTAATACAAGTTAAAACATCCATGTAAAAGATATATCAGCTGTTTTTTTTTTATATATATATATATATATATATATATATATATATATATATATATATATATATATATATATTCACTGAGATGGCTAAAGGATCACCACGCCCCAACTCCCACAAAATACTTGTAACCTCAGGTGACTAATCACCTTCTCCATCGCACAACAAGCTGCACAGTTAGCTTCTCTAGTAATCATTTTGATAATTCAGCATAAAAACAGCCATTTCTGGAGCATCCCAGGGCTTGCTAATGCAAAATGAAAGTAAACAATAAACTATGGGTGTCAAGTCACTGTCAAAAGATCTGTGTCAAAAGAAAAAAAAAGTTGTGGGCAGGAAAAAGTCAAGAGATGGGTACGAAAATGTCAACGTCTTTATCAATCCCTAGGAAATTAGTAAAATATAAAATTTAGGAGTGGAAAGAAAAAAAGCATTGTATAAAGGCTAAGATTAAAAAAAATAATAAAGAAAAACATGACTGTCAAATGTATCCCAGATGAATCTCAACTGTAGAAGGTAAAAAGTATAAAATCTGTATATCTATGTGTGATTAGGATGTGTTTGGAGTGTAAATTAAATAAGAAATATTGATGTAAGAGTGCCTAAATATGTGTTAATTATTTCAGAACAGAATGTATATTAACCTAATATTGGGTATTATCATAAGGTGATAGACCATGTATGATCATTAACTGATGTACATAAGCCAGTATGGATATTTCTGATATAACATAACATAAAAGCACCTAGGTTACTGTACCATTGATATATGTAAACCTAATTGCAAATAGTAGTTGTCTTTGAATGTAAAAGAATATAACTTAACTGAGAAACTATGAGATGTTTAAATTTGATATTAGTTTGATTTGAAAGTAAGGATATAACTTAAAATCCCTTTTGATGGGAGTTGCTACAATTAAGGGCTTCAGTATCAATTGTTACTAGAATTGACTTTTCTGGTACTTTAAAGCCATGGACGAACTTGAGTAACTCAATAGTGTCCTTTAGGTGGAATGGCACTTCCATCACTAGTGGCCGAAGGTAGGTATCTACTAACTAACCCATGTTTGATGATATTAAGCATACGCCTGAAATAACACAATGTGACATGAAGTTAGGAAACATTTTCAGGGACACAGACAATACTGAAACTCCAACAAAGTTTAAAAGTTTGTATCACTTTATCCAACAGTAACATAAAATAATTATTTGCAGCTTCACTTTAACACACTTGGGTACACTGTTGGGATTAGGATAATATAACCAGGTATTTAAACTGAGCTGGCAGGCTTTTTTATTTCAGTGCAGAATAGAACTTGTAAGAAATTTTCTAATTTATGGTAAAAATGCTGCATATACTGTGTCAGCTAGTAAGATTTCCTTTCCAGAAATAGGATTCAGTGGCTCTAGGATCCTGTCCGTCATCAGGAAGTACTTGTCTGTTATCAACACAGAGCAGTATATCCTGCAAAGGAAGGCCAAATACAGATGTCATACAGAAGGAAGACAGCAGAAGCAGAAGACGGAGCTATGAGGGGGTCCACAATAACAGGTAATACCGGAGATATTCTATAATCATCACACTGTATTTTCCTTTATAGGGAGGGAGAACCCAACCTTATTACCAAGGTGTCTGAAATTTTTATTGTGCCCAGTAGCCACTCAGAACTCCCAGTCCATTTTACGGAGCAGTGTCTAACTTGTCAGCGTCAGATACGTCCAAGAAAGGTCATTCCTGTTCCTACAATATTGTTTATTATTAGTAGTAATTGTTGTTCTTTAACGAATGGCAAACCATGGTTATTTTACATTTCTCTATCAATAAATCAACTGCCAATCACTAGCATCCACTTCCATGTTTCATTATATTATAATTTATTATGCTTTCTCAAATTTCAATAAAAAACACCCAATAAATCTAAGCAACATACGACTAACACCTTAAATTTTTTGTTGCCTCAACAAAAACAGTTGATGGTAAATTGTGTTTATCTCTCTAAATTTTTAAACTTTGAAAAAGCTGGTTGACAATAGTTAAAATTGGAATTATGGAATTATGTGTGTAGGAAGCATGTATGGGAAAAGGGTTATTTTAATAATCAACTAATTGTCCTAGGTTTACCTAAGTCTGCTAGACAAAAAATACCTTATTTTTCTCAGCTTAGACATATCTGGACCAGGTTTATTAGCAGTGGCGCTTCCTGGTTCTCATACCCCGCTTTAGCGCCTGAACTTTGCATGTGTACAGGGAAGTTCAGCCTCTTGATACAATTAATTCTTATGAATGCCCAGTGCATAAATGCAAAGTCTGGGGTATAAATATTGGAATCGACTGCAAAAAAGGCACAGTGTGTTTTGATAATATTGAAGTCTAGAATGTGGGGGAAGGAGAAATATTGTTGAAAGTACAATTACACTTTAAAGCATATATAAACCCAAAAACAAAAAGTATTAAAATAGAGCTTTTCAATCATTTTTTGTTTTTTACATATATTGCCTGGTAATCCTGCAGTTAACACACTTCCAGTTTCTACACGTCTACACTAATTTATCCACTGTATCTATTGAATACAATATGGTTGTGACCTAGGAAATCTTTTGCATTTGCATTATGCATTTCTACATCTCAGTTACATAAGGGTGAGAGGAAGAGTAATTTACAAAAGGAAGATCACATTTTTGCTTCAGTTTTATCTCAAGGACACTTTCCAGCAAGTAGCAAGTCTTTCTAGCAAGTCTAGCAAGACACTTTATAGCAAGCATGTATTTTCTGTACTTGCTGAAAATGTTATTTGCCTCAGTTATGCTTTAAAAGTCACACAATTTAGTAAGCATTGCTTTGTTTAATATCAGACCAATAATGCTTTGTGATTAGCATAGGGTTGGCTATAGATGCAACTTATTTGACTAATAATCTGCTCTATTAATACATTTAACATGTCAAGATAAATACCCCTACAGGTGACCATTGCTATTCAGCAGAATCCATTGTGATTAAAAAAATACTGTCACAATATTGAACACACAGTAAAGATCCTAATCCCAGTATAAAGTTTTGGAATTACCCCAAGGTGTAAATAGGAAAATCTATCTATCTATCTATCTATCTATCTATCTATCTATCTATCTATCTATACTACTACATAAACTTTATCAATTCCTTCTCACATGTTCCATCAACTTTTTGTTCTGTTAAAAGTACCTGTAGTATTCTGAGAGCCCTTTTGGAAATTCTATCTCACCTTTAAGTCTGGGAAAGATACTGAAGGGTAAACGTAGATTATGTAACTTGCTATAAAATACTAAATTCTGTATCCTCACCTAATTTGTTTTTGTGTTTTATCTTCAGTTCTCAGTGTGTGGATGGCCATGGTCTCTGCAATCAATATTCAGCTGATACCTCAGTATCCAGTGATCCAAAGTTCTGTCACTTTTCGTGTTACTGGAATTAAAGATAATATTTTGACATTCCTTTGGTTTAAAGGACCAGATACAAGTTATAAATATCAAATTCTCACCTATTTACCAAATGATGATCCCCCTATAACTAAAGGACTGAAATATTTTAGCCGGGCTCATGCTTTTGCCAATGGCTCGTTGTCCATTACAAATCTTAATGTCAATGATAGTGGTTTTTACACAGTTAAAATGCAGACACAGAAAGCAGCACAAGCTTCGGTTTTCCTACAAGTAAATGGTACGTACTAATTTATTCATATTACTTTTACTTCATTCCTAAGTGTCACTGTATTATGGGTCACTTTTTCAGCAAGACTGAGAACACCTGACAGTATGGTAATAACCTGAAATAATTAACGCCTTTATAGAAAAATTTAAGTGACTTTACAGCTTTTTTGTGATAATTGTGATGAGGATAGTGTGATAAAGCCCAGCTTTACCATTCTAATAAAGCCCAACTTTACCTTACTCTTTGGTTCTAGGTTAGAGTGGAAAAGGTATCATCTTCATCAAGCTTTTATTGTCCCTACTAAGTTGTAGTAAGTTGTCCATTCAGAATGTTATCACCTGATAGATGTTCTAACTATTTCATTTCTTCCTAAAAATAAAAAGTTGATAATGGACTATTTTGGTGGTGCCATTTTTGACCCCTTCCAAGAATATTCTATTTCTGGCATTCTTTGCTTTCAATACTGAATCAGAAACCGGAAACTAGTTTGCAGATGAGAAAGGTGGAGTGAAGACATGCTTGTTGTACAAATAAAACTAACCCTGAACTGTTTAAGTGTATTTTAAGCAAATTTTTGGCTAGTGTGAAAGGTTTTTGTTGCTGACTGTATTTCTACGGTATAGAATTCGACCACTCTGTTTTTAGGATTTTGGTTGGCAATGAAGAAACTTCTGTTATGCCACAAGAGCTTTAGATAAAGGAAAGGGTGGAAGATTTTCACACATGAATCTTCAGAGCTAAGACCACTCCTGTAACACTGAAAGCTTTCAAGGCTTTACAACTAGCCATTGGAACCAAGCTGTGTCCTGAAACCCTTAGCTATGTGAGGGGGCATCTAACATTTAATTCTATTCCTGCTCACATAAAAACTGTCCTTTACCTCTAGTGTCACAGCTAAATCCAGGAAAAATCACGGATCATTCTGCATGGATCCAACCTCTCCTTCTGGGGGCGTAGAACCTGAAAGAGATCCTAAATCCTTTGTTGTGAATAGTTTCCTTACTACACTTACATGCCAGTCTTCCATTTCCCTTACCAGTACTTTGTTTCCCAGTACACAGTTTTTTTTTTGGATGACGACAATGGACAACCTTGTTTGCATGCTTAGGAGTTGTTACTGAAGACTCCTCAAAAGCAAATCCATATAACATTTTGATCCTCAGATCAGGTACTCATGTCAATGACAATAAAGTTACTTAAAATTAGTAGGTGCACTTCCTTGCTGTTTAACAGCCCTGCTCACTGAAATCTCTCCTTACTTTTACATACAAGTCCCTAGGAGAACACCGCTTACCTAGTATTTCTCCGACCATCAGTAATCAATGATTGACTGACTCTGTATAATGACCTTCACACCCATGGCCAATCTTCTAAATAGGCCAGCCAGACCATGGCCCAATGCAGCATAGCCCCTAAGGGATGCACGCAGATCTTCCAACTGCAGTGTTTTGGCAGGTACAGACTGCTAGATCTCTTTATCAACTGGAAGCTGCTGTACTTGCTCAAACTATACCAGCTCTGCCATGCTCCCTGGGGAGCCAACAGGTTGGATGTCAGTCTCAGTCTTCCCCTTCTTACTGCCGGGAGAGTTACGATTTCCTGCACTGGTACCAGAGCTGATTCTCACTCTCTCATACCCTCTGAGGGCCCTCTGTCTATTCTCTCCCCCCAGGTTGCCTGGCACCTAGGGTACCATTGTAATGCATTTTACTTTTCCTATTCCTTGTATGTTTGTAAATCAGAACAAAACTCAGATCTAAAGCATTTGAATTTAAACTGATTTTATGATGTCTTTTATTTGCAGAGCTGGTCAGTAAACCTATAATCACAGCGACACACTCTCACATTCAAGAATTAGATGCCTTTAACCTGACATGTTCTGCAGCCAATGCTGACAAAATATTATGGAAAAAGGATGATGCCAGCCTTCAAGATGACATAAGATTATCTGCAGATAACACAACCATAACCTTCTTCAAGGTGAATCGCACCGATGCTGGGGCATATCAGTGTGAGGCTCACAATTTAGCCAGCAGGAGCACCAGTGACGTCTTCATTCTAAATATCTCCTGTGAGCAATAACCTTTTACTACACTAAGGTAAATCCAGACAAAACTTATATTTCATTGTGGGGTGATGACAATTCTGGCAGACTGCGTTATCTACTGGCTTTTCACAACATTTGTAAAGTCAAGGGAGATGTTCCAGATATCTAGATTCCCAATTTCACCCAACTACATACCTATTCTGAGTGGGTTTTATCCTTTCCATGGGGGAGATCTCACCACAGGTTCCCAGAATCAACCCCAAAACTGCAATATAAGTTTTGGATGGATTTCAATATTTTTAATAATGTTTTGTAAAAAAAAAATACAGTTATTTTGGAAATATCTATAGCCCAGAGCTTCTGCTAGCATAGGCTTCTGCTATTTGTTTATGTGGTTAGCTTATTTTACTATGAATTTACAAACCTTAGAAAAAAATCAGACTTCACATTTTGTGTGTTAAGCAAATACACCACACATTGGGCTGATTTATTAAAGCTCTTCAAGGCTGCAGAGAATACACTTTTATCAGTGAAGCTGGGTGATCCAGCACACCTGGAATAGATTTCTGTTTGAAGTGTTTTGCTATTTGCTAGCCCCCCTTGCGTTATAATTCTGTCCGTATTTTCATGCAAAAAGCGTTACATTGTTTTGTTTTCCATGGAAATTTATTTTACATTGTAGGCTTAGGCATCACTCACTGAAATATGTCAAATATTTAATAAATTTATTAACAAACTTTAAATAAAAAATCTGTTAAAAAAAGGTGCATAAAAATAGTGAAACCCGTAAGATAACTGTACAGTAGCATGTATTATACTTCATGTGTGTGTATATATCTATCTCTATATATATATATATATATATATATATATATATATATATATATGTATATAAAATATAATATAAAGATTTCTATTGGACTCAATACAGTTATTTTGTATTGAATCCAATTCAAAATTATTTGAATTTCCCGCTGCGCCTCCCGCACCACCCAACGTCACCGCGAAACCCCGGAGGACGTCAGTGCAGTCGCCAGGAGAGGATCGAAGAAGGAGGACGCCGCCCAATGACCTGGACAGACAAGCAGGACGCCAGAGGACGCCAAAGGAACAAGGTAAGTGGGGTTTTTTATTGTTTTTAGAGACCTCCAGTGTAATTCAGGATTACTGTTCTGTTATCCTTCTTCGCTTCCTTTATGCCAGGTGCCGCCATCTTTTTTCCTCTTCTTCCTGTTTCTGCCTACGTAACTTGAACTCGCACTGAGCAGGTGTGAAATTGGCCAATGTAGCTTGCGGCAAATGGGGAAAAAAAGAGTGCTGATATCACTGCGCATATGGCACTTGAGATCAGCACTTTTTTTCCTAATGAAGAACATGCTGCAATAGAGAAATTTTTTTAAGGTTTGTCTAACCATTTATGTAAAGTAAAAATTTTAGTTTAGGTCTACTTTAACCAAGGGTTGGAGAAAGAGGTCATGGGGTACAATTGTATCTTGTCTTGCTTATGATGTGCTTTGAGCTTCTTTTAAGCTGACAAGCTTGTTCATCATTAAAAATCTACTTATGAAGTTCTTTGCTTGCTTTGGAGTTGCTTTTTGCTATTTAATTAAAAACTATGTATACATAAGAAGAAGTTACAGTTCAGAGACACGCAAATGCTAAGGATACAAACAATACCAATGTGTAGGGGTTAAGAAAAAGAATAGCAGACTACTTTTTAAAAATACTTTTTCAGGTGTTACACTTATTTTTAAAATGTATTTCTGCACTAATAAATATAATATTTGTGGCAAAAATACTCCCATGATTAAAACAAATCTCAATTACCTAAGTATCATTGTCAAAATTAAATGTTAAGTGCTTGGTTTGTTTGCTAATTCATATAAGGAATAGTCTTACATGTAATATTATAGTCTTTTACAGATCACAAATTGCAGATTTCTCAAGTAAATAAAAGTGTGAAAAAGGAATTCTTAGATAGGCTATGCCTGCTGATCTGATGCTGACAACTAATAATTTCCTGTAGGCAATCATCAATGATTTTTCTTTTCTCTAGTTTTTATGTTCAAACATCAGGATACTCTTGTTTTGTGTATATATAGCAACATGTGTTCTATTTTCTTAGATGACACAGAATGCTCAACATGTAATACAAACATGGCTATAATCTCAGGAGTTGCTTGTGCAGTGGCCCTCATTATTGCAGTACTGATTGGCATTTGCTTCCTCCTCTACAAGAAATGTGCCCATCCTGTACATGAATATACAGGTATGTACAGAAACAAAAGTGAGAGAAAAAAAGATTGAAATCTATCCATGTAAATTTTCTATTGTAAAATTAGTTTATTTTATTTATGTTTTTAATACAGCCGTCCTGATTTATCAAAGCTCTGCAAGACTGAAGAAAATAGACTATATTCACGTTGGTGGTATAGTATGATGAGCCCGATCATGTTATACCACCAATGTGAATTATATAAACTGCTACTGGTTAGCATCTTTCATTCACCATCAAGACATATACAAACACTTATTCTCCAATACCCCCACTAAACAACGGAAATAAAAAGGTTTTCTCATTTGTTTCCCTTTCTCACCTTTGTTATTCACGGCTTGTCATTACAATTACCAACAACAATATATTCTTAAAGGTTCTCAAAATTTAAAACCTTTCAAATCGTTAAGGGACAAATGTCTGAAACGCTCACAACTATTTGAGAGACTAAAACTGGCACGTGCATCAAACCCTACTTTCTTGATGGTTATTACAGTAAAAAACACCATACAACATATAATAAAAATAAAAGTACACATTTCATTGCACCAAACATCATTGCCCAGTGCCCTGATTTACATTTTGCCCACTATGATCCCTGACCTTTTGACATTTTTTGATAAATTACATTGTTTTGGTCCATTATTTCTTATAATTAATATTTATAATTATTTATTATATTTTAATTTATGATTTTAATATAATAAATAAATATAGTTATCATACCCGGGAGTTAATCCTAAGAATTACAGGCCAACAATATAAACAAAAATTTATATGCAAAAAAATTAGGATCACTTTTTGCATAAAAAAACTGACAGAATTAGAACGCTAGGGGGTTAAAATAAAAAGAATTGTTAGCAGGTGGGGATTTCAGGTATACCTGGCTTAGTAACTTTCTTTTGCCAGAAAAATGAAAACTACTGCCAGGACAATGTACTAGTGTTCAAGCCCAATGGTAGAAATAAAGGAAGAAGAGATAAAGATAGGAATATTAATAATACCAAAGAAGAGTACGCTACTGAGCAAGATGACCTTAAAAGTCAAATAAAGACTCTGTTTATATAGGCTAAAAACACCTAATTTACATCAAAACAAAACAAAACAACAGCTTGTTTTCTTTTGGGAGAAGCCATGGCATTAGTAGTAAGCATAATATCGGGAAGGACACTTGGTTTGGCTATGTTCAGATTCACAAGCACCTTGCCAGGCTGAACCACCCTGCCATTTCACAGCAGTTGGCAGGGAGGGGTGCTGAATTGCTCATTGCCACCCCTTTCATTCTCTTTTAAGATGCCACAGGTGAAAGGCTACATGTAGCCTCTAATCTGGGGAAGTGGTTCAGTTACATGAGGAAGCAGTAACTGAACCACAACCTCACCGCGGTGCCTAGATGGAGGTAGGGGAGAGTAAACTGTCCAGCAAATAGTGCAGTTGGTGAAGGAGAACAAAAGTGTGTTAAAGCAATCTACACTGTGACATAAAGTTTGATATGTACAGTAAGTCTAAGAAGTTTTTTCTTTTCCATTTAATATTCTTCATTTAGGATCACCTTATGAACAAGAAGACCCCTGTGCTATATATGACAATGTGCTGGAGCTGATGCCAGTAAGTAACATCTAAATACAATCAGCCTTTTTCAGTAGATGTTTGCTAAATGTTAAATTGCTAAATTGTATGTAAACCCTAACAATATACCTGTCCCACCTATTTCTTTTTCGTATATGGTACATTCATAGTACATAGTAGGTTCGGTTGAAAAAAGACAGTCCATCAAGTTCAACCATTAGGGAAATAAACGTATCCCTGATATAAGACCCTATAAGACATAGTTAGTCCAGAGGAAGACAAAAAAAACCCTGGTACAATTTGCTTCATCAAGGGAAAAAATCCTTCCTGATTCCATGAGGCATTTGGATGTTCCCTGGATCAACAGTCACTGTTATTTTTACTTTAAATCTTTAATCCCCAGTTATATTCTGTGCTTCTAGAAAACATCCAGCTTTTTCTATCTACAGTAGTTACTATATAGTAGTTGCTGAAACTATTTTCTGAGGGAGCCAATTCCACATTTTCACAGACCTTACAGTGAAAAATCCCTTCCTTATCCGGAGCTTAAACTTCTTTTCCTCCAGACGCAAAGTCTGTCAAATATACTAATAAATAATATTATTTAAGCTTTTAGCTTTATCTGGTAAATACGTGGCAGAGCTCGCTGTGATCACTGCCTGTGTAATCTGAAGCGGCCTTCCTGGGTTTTATCCTATCAATTATTCCTTTGCTGTGGTTATAATGAATAGGATTCAGTAGTTTATCAATAAATTGGCAGGACTGACACCAAGCTTGGCATTATTTGCTTTTAAAAGAGCAAATGGGATCTCATTCCCAAGAGGCTATTACTTACTGACCACATATCTGGCAGAAAAACTAGTATTTTTCTGTACCTGCAGGGTACACTACAGAATGTTTTGGTGGTCCGCGGCACTCCCGAGTAGGGTCAGAAGAAGGACCCCGCTTGCGTGGGCGCACCGGCCAGAGCTGCGGACCATGTCCCATGTATGGGTCGCAGGCTCAGGGCAGTGGGCGGGTTGTGTCTCTGGACTGGATCAGACCTGCGATGGGAGAGTAAATGGGTTCTGGCATCGTGTTGTCACTATGAGGGAGGTTTTTTTCCCTTTGAGTGACACCCTGCTCTCCGTGCATGCATGGTCCGGTAAATTTAGTGGTCCGTGGGCCTGAAAAGGTTGGCAACTACTGGTGTAAACTACATAAGATTTTTTTTTTATTTTTGCCCTGACATGCACTTGGACAGAATGCTAAACACTAAGGCCAAATTTACTAATAACTGACTAGCTGATGGCCTCCTCCTTGGTACCCTAGCAGCAAGAGCTCATTCATTCAGGGTATTAGAACTTACCACTTACCATACACAGGGGTAATGTGATAGAGCCTCCACCTGTAAGCCAGTCTGTAACAGTTTTCTGTGATGCTGGCCCTAATACTAGCCAAACATGGCAATATGTAGGCTAATTCATTAATTTCCAACCAGCTGCCAATGCCCAACACATAGGTTATTTCAAGATGTTCAAAAAAACTCTTTGGGTTAGGTTGTTTCCATTGGTTTATGGTTGGTAAAATTGTCTTAAAATGATCATGCATGTGTTAGATATATTCAGTATGTTTAATCTAAGTAAAATGTTAAATACATTTATTTGTTAACATTTTAGGCTCAGACGTCGAGAGAGGAACATGCGTACATGGTAAGGTTATCATAAATGCAAACACTGCTCGAAACAAAACTATAATTATATCACACCAACTTGTGGAGCAGTTAACATTTAGAAATTATATTTCAGTTTATATTAATTTAAGATTAAACCACAAAAAAAAGATTCTTATTGTTTAAAAGTACAGGGCAGTGGTAATTGCAAAAGTGAATGCAATGACATCAATCATTTCCTTTTACATATCTTATCAAACACATCGCTAATTGCGGTTATCAGGAGCTATACCACCCCTAAAAATCATCAAGCAATGGGAATATTGATCTAATGCAAAAAGCAGGCAGCCAAATAATTTGCTACCCAATATTTAACTAGGATTAGGTTCCCATTAAAGCCTGTTCTATGGTTTGCCTAAATTGATTTGAACAAATGGTCATTTACCTGTAGTGAACAGCACAATGCTTATCACTAATCCACTTTCAAAAAAATGATAGTGTGAAGTTTCACCTTTTATAATAGATTCTAATTAAACTTAACCTTAGGCTGATTCTAGCATTAAATCGGCTCTAGAGGACATCAGCATGTAAACATGTTAGGGATTTGGAGTCTATTTTAAGGTGAATCCAGTTGAACAGCATGGCAGGAGCACAGTAAAGGAGAGTATAAGCAGATTGCGGCTGTGAATAGGCAAAATGACAAAGTCTATTAACGAGTATATTATCTGTTAAAACTAAATAAATGTTAGTTCCAAACCATTACTGTTTTTCATATGCTCATATAGTTTATTTAGACCAGGCATGGGCAAACTACAGCCCGCGGGCCGTATACAACCCAATACGGTTGTTTCTCTGGCCCTTTGGGTGTTCTGCGGCTCTGGCCAGTGCACCCTGAGCAGGGTCAGGAGAAGGACCCCGCTGGGGGGGCATACCGGCAAGAGCTGCAGAACACATCCCCTATTGGTATCCTAGCTTGTTGAGGTGGGCAGGCTTTGTCCCTGCACACAACCCGTCCACTCTCCCATCACAGGCTCAGATCAGCGATGGGAGAGAGGGCGGGGTTATGCTATCATGACATCACGTTCAGTGGCGTCATGATGGCATAACCCCACCCACTCTCCCATCGGCCCGGCTCCTCTTTCAAATTTTATATTGTGGCCCCTGACTAAAGTTTACCCCTGATTTAGACTGTACTCCAACATTTCCCACATGTTTACTCTTATACGATTCTCCATTCTACAATTGGATTTAGCATTTGCTTTATGCATTTCTCCTGAGGCATCTGCGTTCATTTTATTCTGATGGGAAATCATAGATAAACCCATGTAAATAAAACAGATGCACAGCAAATTTTGTCACAGGCAGGAAATGTGGAGTGCGAGGTATTAAAACAATATATTTAGCTCACAGAGCAATTATTGGAAATGTGTTGGTGTAATTATGGGAAGACCCAATGCATTTCATTATACTGATTCATTTTTCATAGCTATGTTTGTTGCTGGTAATTTATTTTATTTAATTTCATTTTATATCTTGTTCCTCTTACAGGTTCTTCAGTATGTGCCAGAAAGCCCTTACAATGAACTAAATAGATGAAAGCACCTGATGTATTTTGCTGCTGAGGAGCCACAGTGCAGCAATCATAAGGATAATAACTGTGGGGGCAAATTTCCCCAATGACAAAATTCTCAATAAAAACTAGACAGAAAGTTTTGACTCTTACATACTCATTTAAATTCAAATAAAAAGAAATAGGTTTTTGCACTTATGGCTCTATATATAAAACCGGGAATTTGACATACCCTCAAACATTTCTTGGTGGCAATCAATTATTAAAATACATGTACGTGGAGGATTCCCTCGAGGGAATAGTTGAGGGAATGTCTGATTCCTTGTTTTATTAATAGAGCCCTAAGAGTCTATTTAGATTGTTTATGTTGTGGTGACTCACTATAAGGCCGACAGAAATAGAAACTAAAGGTCCTTGTGATTTTTTTAGTGCTTGTTAGTGTGCGTAGGAACCCCAATTATTCACAATATAAAAAATCAAATGAAGCAGAGGAAAAACCCCAGGACACATATAACTGACGGACCAAAGTATGTCTTCGACATAGTGAACCTAGCACCAGATATATTTTTGTTAAAGGATATCCAAACACAGGAACAAACACTTTTAATACATTAGTGGTGCACTAGTTTTCATTTTTCAGGCACATTCAAGAACATTTTTGATAAAGCAAGAAATAAAGTGTCCTTGTCCCTTCAGCTGCACTGGAAAAATAATGTTATCATCAGCCTTCTATAAAGTGCTTCTCCTGCACCCCCAACTCCATTCACCATATAATGAAGCTGAAGAAGGGGAGACATTTAAATTTCTCCTAATAGATAATGTGGAGAGTACATAGACACCCAGGAACTGGCAGTATGGTATTTAATTATAATTTTTATTAGTAATGGAAAAAAAGCCTTAAAATAGAAAACTAATGCAGCAACGTAATCTAAGAAATGGCTAACTACATTTTTTTGTTTAGATATGCTTTAGGATCATGGGTTCTACATAATATACTGTATATGTTTTTATCTTCTTGATAGAGATCACAGTAATGCCCCTGTCAATGCTTTCATCTGCTTTTCTCTGCAGATCGAAGAGCAATCTTTATTCAGGTCAGCATCTATTCTGGATTGAGATGCTGGCTTGGAGATTACACCGTCATGACTTTTGATATTGTTTCTGTATACTGTGTGACACTTCATGAATTTATTCAGGTAGACTTGTACATATAGTGAAAGGTTCACTTTAGGAATGATGATTCTACCTGACCATGTTTTTCTTGATATAATTTTAAATACTAATGTAAATACTGATGTATAATGATATTGTACTGTATCTGCATGTTCAGATGTAAATATCTATCTGGATATAAATGCAAATTAAACATAGATTGGTACATTGTTATGGGTTTTGCACAAGTAAAGAGGAGCATTCAAGCTGGAAAGATAAATCAGCCTCTGTCTTCTTCTATTTTGTGGGCACAGTAAGACATCCCTGCCCAATTTCCAATTCTGTTCCTCTACCTCAGGGATTGGGTGTTGTACCATTTTGTTGCTTCTATTTTTTTTAGTGTCTCCCTGCAAGTAGAAAAAAAATAAAAAATAAAAAGCAGTTTAGAATGCAACATTTTAAAGTGTGAGTAAACCAAACAAAACAAACTCACCTTAACCTTTGCAGATCTGTTGATCCATCCAGGGGTTTCCTGGATTAGGTCCCGGATCATCCCGGTATCCTCCTTCGTTCCAGTGCGATATAAGCGCTGGCGCCACCATCTTCTTTGGCCTTCTTCCTACTTTAGCAGGTGACATAGATGGAAAAAAATCTCTCCATTGAAGAAAAGCAGCCAGAAGCCTCCCGGTATTCTCAACATAGGTATCCCTGGAGGGTCTGCACTCCCATTCTGCCACAGCGATCAAGACAGAAAGGGGAAGGGCTTTTAAAAAAAAAAAAAAGGTTTAAAACCCTTCCCCCAAAAAGGAGTGTCATTTTTCCCATAATGTAATAAATATATATAAATATAAAAGGTTTGTCTACCCTTTTAGGTAAGATAAAAATTTTAGTTTAGGTCCACTTTAATCAAGGCTGCAGTGCAGTGCTCTCTCTTCACCACAAGATGTCCTCAGTCTTCTGGGCGATGCCCAGCATCACTCAATTCAGAAAACTAAGGTAGGTTGTCATGGACCGGCCCCCAAGAGGCTGTAAGCACAGGGGCCTAAACACCTCAGTGAAGGAACACAGAGGATAGCTTTAATGTCATGATATAAGACATGCTAGCATTAAAGGACAATCACATGTGAAATCATGCAATTGTCATGAGAATTGCAAAAAAGGTATACAAGCTATACTAAGAAATTATCCTGAAATACTGCTGGGGGGTGGGGAACAGGAAGCAGGTAAAGGGTACTGAACCAGCAACTGGCTAACAGTGTCCATTAGATTGGGACCCCTTGATGCCCATGATTTAATTATAAAATGCAACATGACAGACTGTATTACATTGAATTGTTTTTACACATGTATTTTATTTTGTTGTATGATAACAATGACATTTTGCTGCAAAATGCAGACTGTTAGCCCCATTCTACAGCCATTGTCCACCTCATTGCTAAGAGAAGCAGTTTGCCTATTGATGGAGTTCAGCAGTGAAGGTTGATCCAGGGATTGAACTCTGTTGTATCTATTCTGTGTCGATGTTTTATTGTATAATATTTATTCTCAGCTATTTATGTAATGTTAAATTGCCAGAAGTTGTGATACAAAGATGGAACTACTTTACTGGCAGTGTACTTCAGATGTAAAGCTGTGCCAGTCTGCAGGGTTTGTACTTGTCTACAATAAACAGCCATTTAAGCTAAACATCATCTGTGTATAAATGTAACAGTTTTGTGGTTTTTTTTTTAAAAAGCTAATACAACTTGTTTTGGCAGTGTTTCTCAACCTTTTAGGCTTAGTGTACACGGACGTTTTCCCCAGCGTTTAACCTGAGGCTTTTAAAGCCCATGTTTGAAATCCCCATGTATTCCAATGGGCTAATCTACGTTTCCTTGAGGCACGTTAATGAGCTTTATCTTAAACATTGCTTTCAACGTTTAAAAAATTAAAACACCTGGTTAAAGCTAGAAAACGCCCCAAAATACGAGTAAACGCTTCCATTGATTTCAATGGAACGTTTTGACGGGTTTCTAAGCACTTAAAACACAACTGCGTTAAAAAAGCAGGAAACTATAAAGAAAAACTTTGAAAGCAAGCTTTAAAATGCAAATAAAAATGCATAAAAATGCATATAAACACAATAGGAACGTTTACATGCACATTTAGACCTTAACATGGAGGAGCCCCTGAAATACCTTTCAGATCTAACATGGAGGGAACTCCTGCTATAATTACTATATATTATCCACAGCTCACATTGCTGGCCTATGTTCAAGGAACCTCTAGCAACCTCTGGAGGAACCCTGATTGAGAAACACTGTTCTGTGGTATACCCATGCCTGCCTAAACCCATAAGAAATTCTTAAACAGTTTCTCATGAACATGAATAAAGGTAATTAGTGGATAGTACAATAGAAGCTTTACTTTTCTTATAAAAAAAAAAAGTGCCTAAGAATGGGCAGGCATTTTTGGTGCAATTGCTTTTACCACTAAATCTGTATTTTTGGAAGTGAAGAATATTTTTGATTAAAATTAGCCCATCTTAAAGCGTACCTTAACTCAGAAATTTCACTTTATATAACAGGGTAGACAACCCTTTTATGTAAAGTAAAAATTCTGTTTGTTTTTGAAGTGCAACACGTTTTTTAATAAAACCCTGGGTGATCAAGAATCAATGGGAGCGTAAAGCCTCCTGGGATACTTATTGTACATCACACATCCCGGAGTACTCCTTCTGCACATGCCTGAGCATCTCAGGCATGCGCAAAAGAAGTCTTTTCATGAAAAAAAAAAAATGAAAATCTCACGCATGCGCAGTGAGATCTGAAAGTTTTTTTCCAATCTATGACATCCGATCTTGTGTCTGGGTCAGGTGACGTAGGAAGAAGAACCCAGAAGAAGAGGCGAAGATGGCGTGCCCGGCTCAGGGACAGATGCCAGGACAATGCGGGACTTGATGGAAGAGACCTCCGGACTGATCAACTATGCTGCGGGATTGAAGGTAAGTGGATTTTTTTTGTTTTTGGTGTTTTTCAGTTTACTTCCTAATTAAGGCAGTGTGAAAATGTCACATTATAGTAATGGTCAGCGGGGAAAATGGTCTCTTTGCATTGGTACTTGGTGACAACAGACAACGCACATTAGAGTTGTGATCAGTAGAAGAAGAGCTTCATTACACTGGTGATCAGTAGAAAGCCAAATTAAAGAATTAGTCAGTGGGATAAGAACCTCCTGACATTGATGCTCATAGGAAAGGATTCTTCTGTTGAATGGTGGTCAATGGAAGAAGGGCCAAGTTACAGACCACAAAAAGAAATAATTGGTATTGATTGTGACTTGCCTGAGGGAAAAACAGAGAGGTTCATGCACTGATGACTCTGCCAGAATTAAGACAATGTAGACACCATCAGGCAAAAGGAAAATGACCATTGCAACCTCTAGAAATTCAAGGAACAGTAGATGAAGTTTAGTAATTTATTGCCTGATCAGGACTGTGTCATCATAAAGATACCTCTACAGTTGTAGAGATAACCAAGGACAAAATACAATGCTCCTATGAAGTACTGTGCATCCAGGTCACAGACTATTCAAAAACAGCAGAATGCATCAGATGTATGAAAGCCATAAGGTGGTAACTTCAGAAATCTAAAATGATGAAAGACTGCAACACATGACATATTAAAGATATACATGATAGGGATTTAGGTGAGAAAAAAAAAACTTGCCACTAACACAAAAACAAAATTAGTAGAAGAGATTTACAGTATAATTAAAAACATGTTACTATATTTTTACTAATAGATAATATTACAAAAGAACAGCACACCTCTTTTTTAACCTGGGTCATTCTTAACTCAGAACACTTTATCTACTTCTTACTCTTTTGGAATATGCTACCAGTTTATTCAATAATCTAATAAAATAAAAGTCCTAAAAGGGGTAAAGCATTGCAGCTCTTTAGATAGGTGTGTTGTCCTATTTGTGGGGAACAAAATATTAGCATATGATTTAGCATAGGAGTTGTAAAAGCTGTAAAAGTCACTGTCAATGTCAAAGCACAAACAAAAAAAAAGGAATTTCAGACTAAAGGAATTTTCACTAAATGCTGGGTCTTGGTCATTAACACAGCGTCATGTATGAAGCATCTGGCCTGGGATTTCAATACATATGGCTGCTGCAAGAACAGACACACAAAAATAATATACGAAACGTGTTGGTTGGCAAGGTAAACCATAACAGTGAGCCCTTTACCTAATGTAGGTATTGGGTTGTAAACCCTTGGTCATCAAGGGTAGTATCTGTACCCACTGTTAATGACAGAGATAGGAACTTACAATTTAAATGAAAACAACCGATTTACCTATTGGAATTGGATGTGGTTTTCAAAATCAGCCCAAATCCTAACAGCAACAGGGCACAGAATAAAAAAATACCCTGCCAATCCCCTAATCCCAACCTGCATGATTTAGGAATTTGCTCTTTGGAGAAGTTACACAAGGCTGATTACAAAGTTTATTGTTACAGAATACCCAATCGGGGAGTGGTAAGGATAAGAGAAAACAAAAAATCCCACTTGTAAGATACTGTAAAGTCTTTTATTGTTTTAATGATAATCATAGGTCTAAAATAACAAGGTATTTCCTGCTTGAGAAATGTTGGCCGAGACATGCAAATCTCTTCTTTATGGCATCAAATGTTCTAAAGATACAGTCATTGATTATGGCATAACTGAAACAAGTCCTGACATTTTAGGGACTTTTTCTATTACCCTCCCTGCTCAATCCAAGAGAGAGACCATGGAGACTATTGATATGTTTACAGCATAGATCTTCAGAATAGGACATATAAGCTAGTGGAGGCCCAGGATGAAAAGGTAAACATGTTCTCCCTTTTGCTCATAACAATTAGTCATTTCCATTGGTAACTGTGCTATTAACCTATAAAGCCACATACACAGGCTAGAAGGTTGTAGCCTGAAATGAACAATCATTGGGCCTGATTTATTAACACTCTCCAAGGCTGGAGAGGTAATACATTTATCAGTGAAGCTGGGTGATACAGCAAACCTGTAATGGATCTAATTCTGCATTCAAAACATTTGCTAGCAAATAAAAAATTACTTTAAATAAATCTAATCCAGGTTTGCTGGATCACCCAGCTTTACTGATGAAATGTATTCTCTCCAGCCTTAGAGAGCTTTAGTAAATCAGGCTCATAGTCTCATTAATTTATCCTGACATATCAATGGACAGCCAATCAGAAACAACCGCTGTAGAGAACAGCAGCTTTCTGCTCATTCATCCTCCCCCCTCCCATCTCCATTGAACAGACCAGTGCTGTGAGTACAGAGCTTGTTCATTTATTTGTCCCTGCAAATATGTGCAAAAGTTTGTTTCTAGCAACAGTAAACTGACACCTGTAAGGGGCTTTAGGTAAAGAAAGTTTAGGGAAGCATGGTGGCTATCATTGCCATGCTTACTATCTAAAAATGCAGGTTGTCATGCTCAACTAACAGTTTTAATACCTTCAAATACCAAGAAAAAAACATTCAAATCCTTTGATGCTCTGACTTTACTTTTGGGACAGGTTCTTGCAAGCTATTGCAATTTTCACATAGAGGTCAGAAATTATTGTTTCCTTTAAACTCCCTAAATGTAGTGCTAAAATATCACCACTAGATGTCACCAGATTTCGGTTACATAAAAGCTGGTCTTTAAACTTCAGTAACTAAACATTATTCATTCATGTACACATGAATACATGAGTAATATATTTACGTTTTAATGAAGTAGTGTTTTTATAAATATGTTTATATTTAACTTATATTTTTATATGATCATTTATTATAGTTTTATATTTTCATCTTTATTTGTGGTAATAACGTTAATGAGACACATGATGTAGTCCAGGGGTGTCAAACTCAAATACACTGAGGGCTGAAATTAAAAACTCGGACCAAGTCAGGGGCCAAACTTGAAATTTATATAAAAAGTAGGAAGTAACTCCTTCGAATTAAATATAAAACATTTTTATATGGAAACAAATAGGTATTGCTTAACATGCAATCTGGAAGAAGAAAATACTTGGCAATGCAATGTAAGCACTAATTGTCCCCTAGCTACAGTTCTTGAATAGATTTGAATAAAGATGGCAGGAATGTTAATAATCAATTGACACCAAATAATTAAGTGAATGTTACACATGTATAAATTATGTGCTCATATCTGATATCTTCAAAGATTTTGTTAGAAAACAAAAAGTAAGATATTTACAAAAGAAACAGAGAAGAGTGACATCTTCTTTTGATGGTTTCACACATTTCACACAGATGATTACCTTGTACTATATTTTTTGTTCCCTGCAGATCTGAGTAATTTTATTTCTCCTGCTGTGAGCTAGGAATAGCGACCGGTCCCAGAAGAGAAACACAAGACATTACTCGCATCTATGGAACAGCCCAATGCGGAGCCGCATAAGCAGACAGCTGTTCCATAGATGCGAGACACGAGTGATGCTGGGACTGCAGTTCCCGGCATTACTTGTGTCTATAGAACTCTGTGGAGGCGAGTGATGCCGTGAGTTTTGGTAGCAGCATCACTCGCTGCAGTAGGCATTGGTGGGCAGGCCAGATGCCATTCATTTTCCCAAATCCTCGGGATACTAGCTTGACTTAGACCAGGGTCACCCAGGCCCAGAATTATCTAGGGGAGCCTTGCTCTATGGAATGGCTCTTCGGCTGTCTTAGAATGCTGCTAAATCTACCTGGCAAGTGAAATGACAGTAAGTGACAGGAAGCAAAAACTCAATGGTCCGGCTATGAAGGAACAATTTAGAGACAAGTAAGGAATCACTTAGAGATCCTTTTGCTCGAACATTGTTGGTATCATATATGTCAATATGATTTTGCCCAGAGTCATATTTTAAGGTTGTCTTTAAACATTCCATTATTATTTCTAGACATAGGAGTGCTTTGTCCTACTATAGAGCTCGTTCCTCAAGCAGCAACAACTGATGATTTTTCTATTTTTATATGTACAGGCTCCAAGGCAATAACCCTCATATGTCCACTAGCATGGCACTACTAAGAGCAAACATGAACAGTTCAGACTTTTTCAGACTACACTGCCTGCATGGATATTTCAAGTCATGGAATCAAAAGGCATAAAAGTCAGTTTCAGGATCATAGCACACAATAATAAAAACACATAAAAATGTAAGCCTTAATATTTTTTGTTCAACAATATTTTAGGTAAACATTGCTTGGTTTATGTCTTTAGCGGCCATTGTGGAAGCTGTATGTTATTAGAAACTGCAAAAAGCCTGTTGTTCTCAATTAAACAAACCCCATCTAGTAGACTTGCAGTAAGGTTCAAAAAAAGATCCTGTATACAAAAGTGGCAACTGTATGAACATACTTACAGAACATATACAGAAACAAGTTTTAAAAAACCTACAGACCAGATTATACATAGCTAAAGTGAAGTCACAATTCCCAACCTGCATACTTGTTCCAAGTCAATGAACCAGAAAGTAACACCAGGTCACCAAGAACACTGCACAAGTACAAATATTAGACAGTATATTAGAGTATAAATGCCTGAAATTTTATTTTTTAAAGTGAACTTTCCACTAAAATGTAGGGTCAGTTTCAGTGGCTTGGCCCCTCCACAAATCACAAACTGTAGGTTGGTGAAAAAAGAACCAGGAAAAGGAAAAGTTAGGAATATACATATCTTACCCCTGACTTTTGCATTGATGTGCGTGATGTCTCAGATGTTCCATGTTGAGTCCTTTGGAACGAAGAGCAAGTAAAATACAAGAACACGTACAAGAAGACACTCAAGTCCATTAGAAGAGCGCCTTCTTGTGAGATTTTACCTGCCTAGAATTGTATTGGATTCCACCTGGAAGGGTGGTAATATTGTGCTCAGCTAGACACTGTTAGAAGAATACAGGGGGATGTCCCCATTTTTTTCTCCTACCTATAGAAGGTGATTTAGGGGAAGGGAGGGGGTAGACTTTTCAATAGAAAAAACATTACTCCTTAACAGCATGAACTAGAGGGCCTTGGGTTCCATGTGCCCCAAGTTCCAAAGGTTGCAGCTGTATGCTTCCTATGACCACCAGGAAAACCATTGTTGGTAATGGCCTTCTAAAAGGAATGGAGTAAGTTTGTGCAACATTTTAAGCAGTCATTCATTCTCTTTCTAAATGTATGCAAACCTTTTTAAGACCTGTACACATAGGTACCAATCTGTGTCCTCTTCTACGAAATAACAGCGATCTTCCCTATGTGATACATGTTGGATCCCTAACAAATGTGGAGTATGCCAGATAATTACCCAATATGATTAAAAATGTTCATCTTAGTTGACAGTTGTCTAGCATCTGCATAGAGCTTTAGTAGTGCTGCACAATAGCTTTACCCTACACCCAACTGTGGCCAAAATTTTTTGTTGTACGTAAAAAATTGGAGATTCTAGATGGTACTTTCTAGGGTCTCGTGTCTCCTATATTCCCTTCATTCTAAGGCTACAACGTAAGTGATATTCTTCGAGTACACAGAATGGTGCTTGCATACTGGCAGTTCAAACTTCAAATACAGCATCTTTCCAAAAAGTTTACCACGCAAAGGTCAAAAACAAAAAATAAACCCCTGGCCCTTCTGGTATCTTCTGATATATATACAATAATAAAAATCCAGAGAGCAAACAATGGCAGGCAATTTTTTAAATTATAAATTGTAGTCACATCTTGAAGTACTTTTAGTTAGCAAAAAGTTACCAATTATAAAGTAAGCTTCTAAAGTAGTTGAAGGTTAGACAATGAAAACACAGCGTTGTATTGATGTGATATCAATTACACTGCATCACAAAAAAATAAATATTGTCAACTACTTGATCTAATCCATGTGTGCTATACTAAATCAAGTTTGCTGAATCCAAATCTGGAGTCTGACTCTGCCTAGGACGCCAGGATCTTAAGGCAATTCCATGACATTACAAAAGCGTAGTTTTATTTTACAACAACATTTACAATTACAAATAATTCACCTGAGTCCTAGTTCAACACACATGTACACTTCAGAAATGTTTGAGGCACTTGCCTTTGGGTTTGTGGCTCTCCTCTGTCTCCCGTTGCAGAAACCAGCAGTAGTCGCCCATCATGTTGGGGTTGCACCGGCCTTGATATCTTGTTTCCATAACAAAAATATCCTGGTGGAACCTCTCTCCTTGTTTATCACTCACATCACCCCAATCTTGTGGGAAGAAGTCCAGATGGGAATGTAAGAAATTCATTTTAGGTGACATTCGGCAGCCAAGTTGATGGTATGCTGTTAGCTGTATGCTGTCTCTGAATGTGGCATCACACAGCAAATTGCGGATTTGAGGACCAACAAAAATGCCTGCTTTCAGTTTAGCATCTGGTATACCTTTTCCAAACTTGTCCTTCCGATACTGAAAACCCCTTCCGATACTGAAAAATGCCATCACGATCTACAAAGCGGCAAAAGGTAAACTTTCTGTGGATCAATGAGTGATTTATGCTTCACGCTGTACTGGCCAATAGTGTGTTCAGGTCTGGATGACCATTTTGTAATGGTTGCTGTCATCACGACTGTTCCACAGACACAGAAAGCAAATATATTTTGTATATCCCAATTGCAGGCCAAGAAGGAGTGCCACCACCAGGTCATTACAAACGTTCCACTTGTGTTCTGAATAGTTAATCAATTTCAAAATGATCTTCAAGGATTCGTATGTCTCTTTCATTCCCTCAGCATGAGCAAGCGGAACAGAAGGTTTTTTCGCAATACAGCTTTCAAACTTGCTTTGCTCGAGTCTATGAACAATCTCCACTTGTCTGGTATATATTCGCAACCTAACTCCATCATCAGACCACTCACGTCGGTACAGAATCAAATGTCATTTTCCAGCTTGTAATAACTAGCAAACTTTGTATGACAATCACAAAAGTGTGAAGTTGTTGTTCCTTTTTGTAGCAAATTCCACTCCTTTAATCTGGAGGCTAATAGTTCAGACTTCTCTTTTGACAAAGACAGGTCCCTTACTAGATCATCTAAATCGGATTGGCTTTCATCTATAATGTAAATTGGGGTTCATAACATTCATTAACATCGACATCATCCTCCTGTTCCTCATCCGACATGTCACTGTCAGTAACAACAGATGTAGGAAGGACTGGCACCGGATTCTATGCACCATGTGGCACTGGTTTCAGAGCAGATTCACAATCAGGATAGACGATTTTTGACTTAGTCCCCTTCGAAAACCCAGCAATTTTACTTAAACCCAGCAATATACAGAAGTAGCAGTCCGAGTGATGGTCTTTTGGCTCATGCCAGACCATAGGCACAGCAAAAGGCATTTTATTCCTTTTTACATTCAGCCATTGTGTTCGGCCAACGTAACACACCTGACAGCAGAGATGAGGTGCCCAGCTTTTATCCTGATCCCCAATTTCACATCCAAAGTAATACTTGCAAGCAAATCTCACCCTCTTGGTTGGGTTCTTGAGTTGATCACACGGGGTATATTTGCGACAAATGTAGCAAAAATTGTCGGGTTTATTAATACAGCTGCACCTACCCATCTTTAGCTCTAAACAGACTCACTATGGCCTAGCTGTACTATCCAATAAGATGGTTTTGTACTAGAGACAAGCCCTTGGTCTATCTCGCCTTATTTACCTATTTCTGACGTCAGCTCACTGACTTGCCCAGACATGCCCACCTGCTGCTGGAACATGCATGCCACCAGGGAGCGTGATTCAGCTGAGGAGGCGCAGGCATAGTGGTAGCTGCAACTGTTATAATGTTCCCATGTAAAAATACATTACCCAATTACCGACCATTTGAACAGCTTTAGCACGCATATAACTTAAAATCTGTATGTGATAGGCAAAGTCTGAATTCAGATTTGGAATCAGCACGCTCGATATCATGTAAATCACATGTGTTATTCCCAGTAGCAATATCATTGTTGTGCAGTGGTATTGTTATATTGTTATAGAAGTGCTGCGATCTAGGCAGATCACAAGTATGGCATTCATTGGGAGTGCTGGGGACAGTGTAGGTGGAAAGAAAAGCAAGAGAGGGTAACAGAGTTTACTGAAGGATGACCAGGGTGAATTCCAGAACTTGAGGGTGAAACAAGAAGTGAAATGATACGTTCAGCGTGTTTTGACCACATAAACTATGCAAGTGAGTGTGGGAATATTCTAATTTACAGTACGTTCACATTGGAAGGGATAGTGTTCCTAAAATATCACATTACTAGCAACAAGACCATGTTGGCTATGACTCAGACAAGGTTCCTCAGTAAAACCCTTTACAGACGTCAGATAGACATCAGATTTCTGCCGCTGGAAATAATCTTTGGTGATCATTTCCAGTGACAGGAGAATAAATAGGTGTTATACATACTGCACTGTTCTGTTCTATGGGGAGGAGGAGGATGAGTAGGCAGCACCATGCTGTGTCCTAGGAAAACACAGAGGCCATTCCCACACGGTAACTTTTCCCCCCAATGATGCTGGGATAGCTGTACACACATGCAACATTTTTACCTGAGATCATCACAACCATTCATCTTGAGAGACAATCATCTAGCTTGTGTATCTAGCATAAAAGAGAGCTGCTAGCACAGTCTAAAGGATTACCAATATATTGTTGCTAAATTGCAATAGAGGAAGCATTTGGAGCATGCCTCAAGTATTTTGTTTATTGTAGTTTTTTTTCTGTGCATCAAAGATAAAGTATAGTTGGGAAAATAAAATTTAAAAGCCTCAGTGACTTTTTGAGTTGATTGCAAAGTCTCTGAAAATAGAATTGTCACTAAAACTATTATTTAGGGGGATGATAAACATGTTTTAAATAAAATATGTAAAAATGCAACCACTGCTGGCTTTTAAATGCAATTCTTGACTATACATTAACTTTTATTTATGAAAAAATAATACTTTTTACCTGTGGAATGTTCCCATAGGTCCTCTGACCCAATACACCAGCAATTTTGGTGATGATACCACATCCAAGGACTTTAAAATTACCCAAAACATTGCCAGGGGTTTCAAAACTGTTTTCTTGAATATAGTTTAATGCTGCCATGTTCACAGGCTTTGCAAATACCTTTTAAAGATGATAGTGTAAATGTATGAAATCCGTAAAAACTACCCTCATTTTTGCAAACCAGTTACACAAAAAGCACCTGATAATTCCCAATAATGAGCCCAAGAGAAAGGTTTAAAGATTTCCCTACTCTTCTGCCGTACTAGATTTGTACTGGGTATGTACCAAACATTGTAAAGAGCACTTTGTAATGCAGCACACAGCTTATTAACCCACACTGTGAAACTCATTTTTTGTTGGGTTAGATGTTACACTTTTTTTATTAATTTTTAGGTGGTGAAACCAGAAATGACCCGTTTTTTGCTATCACTTCCAGTTTTTACGATACAGGGTACCCTCCATTTTTTTCAAAAAACACAAATTTTATATGCAATGAAAAAATAATAAAATATTAACTTAAATGTACTATTTACTTAAGTTTCTTTTATTCATACAAAGGATTTATTGTTACTCCATTACTTTTTTGTTACAGTAAAACATTTAAAATATTCGGGTAAGCAGTTAAGGTAAAAATTTATGCTTATAGCTTTTCCTGGAATGTTCAGTGTTAGGACAATCCCAGTCAGCCATCATATGAACATCCCATCTATCTTCCATGATCTTCAAATCTTGGTGGAATCGTTCACCTTGCTCATCACTGACTGCACCAAGGTTTTCCGGGAAGTTAGAAAGATGGCTATGCAGAAAATGCACCTTGATGCTCATATTGGAACCAAGCATTTTGTAGCTCTCCAAGAGTTTCTGGACAATTTCTGTGAAATTATTTGCTTGTGTGTTTCCAAGAAAGTCCTTGACAATGGCTTTGTAAGATAACCAAGTATTATTTTTGACTTCTGACATTGTCCTGATGAAATGTTCATCATTAATGAGCTGCCGAATCTGTGGACCATCAAACACACCGGCCTTTTATTTTTTCAAATGACAGGCTAGGAAATGCCAATAAGGTACTTGAAATAGTCTCCTTCAGTTGGCAAAGCTTTAACGAACTGCTTCATCAGACCCAGTTTCATGTGCAGGAAGGCAGGAATATAATATTCGATTAACAAATGGCTCATGTAGAATGTTTGGATCACTGGGTTTTAGGGCAGATCTTGGAGGCCAATTCCTTTCCACCCAATGCCTTTCATGAGCTCTGCTGTCCCACATACACAGATAACAGGGATAATTGGTGTATCTGCGATGCTGACCAAGAAGGGAGCATATCATTTTAAGGTCAACACAGATCAGCCAATTTTGTTGGTGATATTGCAACAACTCAATGACTCTCTATATGTCTGCATATTCTTCACAAAAAGAAACTGAATGGCCAATTGGGACTGACACAAATATATTGCCATTGTGAAGGAGGACACACTTTAAGCTCCGCTTTGAGCTATCGATGAATAGTTGCTATTTAGTTGAGTTATAGATTGGAATTTCCAATTCCTCCATTAAACCAGGTATGTTATGGCAATACACAAAGCCACTGTCAGTTCTAAAGTACTGCAGAAATGCAATTTCTCTGGTTTGAAAGTATGATACCTTTGTTCCCTTTTCAAGTAAGTTTTTCTCACGCAGTCTTGATGCTAGGAGTTCTGAGGCCTTCTTCGATAGTCCAACATCACGTGTCAAATCACTCAATTCATGCTGATCAAATCCCTTATAAACAGAGTCCTCTTCAATTTCAAACTCTTCATAATTGTTGTCACCTAGTTCATCACCATAATCATGTTCTTCAAACGAGAGGGTAGTGTAACGAAAACCGGCACTGGGATTTCATCTGAATGAGCCACTGGGCGCATAGCTGATGGTAGACTAGGATATTCAATGTACACTTATTATTCTTGTTATATGCTGAAGAAACAGTAAATCACACCACACACCAGCAGCAAGTCAGCCCAGCTTAATGCTACAACAGGCACTGGTGACAGAGCAGAGAGGCTATAAAGTCCCAGCAGCCAATGGCAGTCAGGAGCTGATCAGCCTCTACAATCTCCTTCAGCTGTGCACAGCCTAACAATGGATGCTAGGGATGCCATAAAATACATCAGGCTGCACGACTAAAGGGAAGCATGGGCTGCTGCAATCTTAGTTTTCTTGGCTGCTGCAAATGACATCACTGGACAGAATATATGTATATTATGTATTATATAATTCATTATTTTTATTACACAGTATTTTTATAGTGCCATCATATTATGCAGTGCTGTACATAGTCCATAGTCATGTATACTGTGATGGCGCACAGCACGGAGTAGCCGGACAGATGAGCACCTCCAAGTCCATTTGCTAATATGTTGTTTCTAAGGACCCAGTCTTCTAAATTATTACCTTGATCATGTTTCCCCACATGTACAATAATAGTGAGAGTATTATTTATTAAAGACTGTTGACATTTAGGAGTTTTTTTTATTTTTGCCTGTTAGCTGGTGTGATTTAGTGAGCTTTATAGAAACTTTCACACCTGAAAAGCAGAACTAGTCTGACATATACAATTTTTTTCTGTTCCTTTTCAGTTTACAGTTATTGTGGAAGGTGATCTACAGATATTCCTGGAATCTTGTTACCACCTTCGGTTACCTTGTTTAGTTATTCATACAAAGTGGTTAAAAATGTATAGAGATTCTAAAAATGAAAGTTAAAATGTAAACATTGCTTTATATTTTTTTCAATATATTTCTATATTTAAACCCAAATGATGATGAAGGCTTTGAAGATAAGAATGGAAAGAGTTTGTGGTTTGCCTACATACATCGGTCAATTGGTAAAAGTCTAGTACTCTGTTCTTGAGAAAGAAATGATGTGGGGTTGTGACAGGGTGTCCCATTACCTAGCTAGGAAGGTCCTGGGGTGTATATAGCACCTAGGCTAAGGCCTTTAGTCTCTCAAAGGCTCAAGGGAATTGTGTGTGTCTCTCAGACAGTTGGCTTTTATGAAAAGCTGTTTTATAGGGTCCTGGAGCTGGCCAACGAAGAGCTGGGAGGGTTCCTTGGTCACCCAGTCCATTTCTGGGTCCTAACCCTTACTCTATTTAGAGTTGCAGCAGCATACTGCAGGGAGCTCAGTGACTTCCAACTCTTGAGGGGAAAAGACCTCAAGAGGAAAGGTGGCAAGTACACAATCAGACTTGTGTTTATGAAAAGCTTTTATATTATATTGCTAGCCAGAGAGGGATCTGCCAAAGAGGTAGTCAGTTGCCCAGTTTTTTGTTGTTGTTCTCTATGTGTTTACTGGCATCCCTGTGCTTAAATAAAGTACCCACGCAGGAGCATGAACTTTGATTGATGATCATGTGCTTCAATCTCCCACAGCAAGCTCACAGGCTTCAAATAGAGCTTTAATGTAGCCAAGTTTTTAAGTTTTATGCAAACTAAGAAACTCTAAGAAGAGTTAAACACCGCTCCGATGAGAAGGAATTGTCCACTGTAGTTTCTTCAGAAACAGATACCTCAAGAAGCCCAAGTATCCAATAATCCCTGCTGTGCTCAGTGGTTCCTCCCGCTGCCTTTGGGGCTTGGAACCAAGGGAGCCCTTAGAGACTCAAAAAACAGTAATAATTCCTCCTCAGACCTTTGCCTAATTTTCAGATAATTATTTATTTTTCATAAGCAGCCTATAGCAGCATGGCTATTTTGCAGGCTGTGTATTGATATTCTTCCTGGTCATCTATAGTTCCAATTGGAGCACCGGAAGAGGAAAGAGTGGGCAAGGAAGCATGTAGATTCCAATGTGGAGGATTAGCATAGTGGGCTCCTGGCACTACAGTCTGATATTCTGAGTACAGTAGTCCACAGTAATGATTATTCATTCCTTTCTGTCTTCCTTGTGCCTACTTGAGCTCACATAGAGTGGCACAATCAGTACCCACCATTGCATTTTGCTTCCTTACAGGCAAGAGGCCTAGGTACACCGTTGCTTAAATACTGGGCAACCCCCACCCAGTGACACCAATGAATTATCTCTCTAATGGAGAAGGGGGGGGGGGGGGTTTGCTTTACAAGAAAAAGGTGTTTCCAATAAATGGATCTCCCCTGGTTCCTATTATTGACCCCTATATAACTATTGTGAAATGTAGTGATATACGAGTAGCCAGGGTATGGCTCACCATCCTCAGTATTTACTCTTTGATTTACAGGTACATTTGTCATTTAACGTTTACATTTTGTAACAGAGCCACTTTAAGGGGGAAAAAGAAAAGGATTGATTTTGAGGGTTATGTTAAGGATTAGGTTTAAGTGATAGGTGTGGAATTATACAATGTTAACATATCGAAAAACTAGACTATCATGGGAGAACCTGGGTGATAAAGCAAACCTGGGATGGATTTTTTTAAATCATTTGCTATTGGTTGGCAATTGTTTTCAATCTTAGATCAAAGCCATTCCAAGTTTGCTGGATCACCCAGGTTCTCCTATGAAAGTCTATCTTCTTCTCCAGTCTTGCAGAGCTTTAATAAATCAGGTCCATTAAAATCTAATGTAAATGTATTGGAAACTAGGGCATTCCTGTTCAATGTTAGATCAAGCTATTGTTCTAACTTTTAAATTGTACTACAGTCAGAAAACCACTTGCCTAAATAGTTCCCTTCATAATGATGAGCATAGAGTATTTTTTTTTACAAAACAAAAGCTTTTTAGTGAAGCTAGCTCAAAACAAGTTGTAGTTGGCATCAGTTAATTTGAAATAGAAGTATACACACCTTATTGACAATAAAATGATTGCTATCTACATCCCCTAATCCACAGATTACATGAATAGGGAGGAGTATAGGTGAAGTGAGGACAGCATGACTATAAATGGATTATGTAAACAACATGCAAGAAAGTTTTTGGAACGGTGCTAGTTGGCATGGGATATAAGTGGACTGTGTTTCAAAATAAAAAGTAAAGGCTTGCACACCTGTGGCTACTGAACAACCAGTTATGTTGTGTTTCACAGTTCAAGAGCAGACCAGAGTACAGATATAAATAGACCAAAATGTTGATGGGACAAACACAGCTCCATAGCTCTCAACTTTTCCTTATCTGAAGGGATTGTACCTCTTAGAATCAACTTCCCCTCTCCTTTCTTCCCCCTTAGTTGTCCTGCTTTTGGATTTAATTGTTGAACTGGAATGAATTAGTTAACTAAAAAAAATGTTACAGTACAGTTAGAAACAAAACACACCACCCAGCTTTAAAGTTTATATTTTTAAGAAACAGTCATGTTGAGTTTACTCAATCAGTTTTCAAGTTTTCATTTTTTTGGGGAAAAATAAATGGGGGCATGGCAGGGGTCTTTCCCCTGCCTATATACCTTTTGCTAAAAATGGCCCTCTTTTCATCTTAGATATTTGGGATATACGCAATTTTCATATATAGAAGACTCCCATGTAGGCTGAAGGAGGATGATATGACAAGCTTTAGCTTGTAGAACCGACGTTGTTAATAATTCATGCCATTCTATTTACTGTCATGGACAGTCCGCAACAGACCTGTAAGCCAACGGTTACATGCAGGTGGAAGAGAAAACTTCAAATTATTGTATTTGCAAGGTGAGGCAGCAAGTTAATCTTTAATGAAATAAGAACGGGTGCTTCCTTAAAGCAGAACTACACCTTTGTTGGTGGGGGTGACCTTTTGGCACACAATTCTTTAAAGTGTCCTGAGGCGGTTACAAGTCCAGGATCCTGTTACCACTGCATCCACTGAAGCTGCCATCTTTGCTCTTGAGTCTTCATGTTATACTTTGGCCATTTGACAGCCACTTCTTCTTGCTTGGAGAGTTATATTATTCCCAGCATTTAGGTCTGATACCTACGCCACCAAAAACTGAGCCAGGTCAACACTGCAAGGTCTATGCTCCACACTGTTCCAATAAAAAGAAACAAAAAGCCACTAGGTACAGGGGGAAATTTTTTTTGTGGCTAAATAGACTATGCATGCCCTCCTGCTGAGTTTTGTTACTTTGTTTAATTTTTGCTTTAAATTTTCTATGCATGTTTGCTGTGCTTTCTTTGCAGAAAGCCCAGCATTTAGGTCTGATACCTTTGCCACCAAGAACTGAGCCAGGTCAACATTGCAAGGTCCATGCTCCAGGCTGTTCCAACAAAAAGAAAAAAAGCCATCAGGTGCAGGGGGAAATGTTTTTTTTTTGTGGCTAAATAGACTATGCATGTCCTCCTGCTGAGTTTTGTATTTTTGTTTTATTTTTGCTTTAAGTTTTCCATGCATGTTTGCTGTGCTTTCTTTGCAGAAAGCCCAGCATTGCATGTTTACTCTTCTCACACTGATCCATTTGGGTAAAGTCAATTAAGTCAGTGTACAGTGAGAAAAGAAAAAAATACAGTCACACAGCACAATATTCTGAACATGATGCTTGTGTTAAAGCTTTGCGAATTGGGACTACAGTACTATTATTATTTAAAATAAAAAATGTTATCATTAACATATTATAATGAATAAAATCCTATTTTTTGAGCATGCAAGAAAAAAAGGAAGAAAAAAAGCTGTATCTCTGGGTTTCTTATGATTTAAGAATTTGGAGAATATGATCTGTATGATTGTCATATTTTAAGCAGAGTTCTAGCCAAAAAACAAGATACAGATAACTAGCCCAACTGAGGATAAAATATCAAAATCAACTTTTGCCGCAATATTTATGTGCCATTTAGGGATCTCCACTGCAGTATTTTTTCCTGCCACTAGTTGTCCTGGATCTCTGATGGTCAGCATATTTTAAACTACTTCCTCTGAGTCCAGGTCACCCTGGTCCAGCCCCAGCTTGTTTTTTGACATTGAATGAAGTAGGGCAATAATGAGCTAGTGAAATTGACTTGATTCAAGGTCAGTGAAGGTGCTTACAAGGTATGCTTGCATTTAACTAACACATTTATTTGTGTATTTATAATTACAGAGCTGCATTCATTTATATAATATATATCTGACTATAGTTAAGCTTTAAAGTAATGTAATCTAATGTGATCTACCCAGTAATGTACCTAGGAAGCTACTGAAAGCTAAGTATGTGCTAAAGACCCAGTACACATGGGCAGATCTGCTGCCAATTTTCTGATATAACGTTGTAATATTGACAAAGTGTCACATGTACAGGAAACAAAGGGTAACTCTCATATGTATACAGGATTAAACAAAAGGGGGAATACATTTGGGGGAGTCAGAAATAGAAAAGGATCTGGGGGTTCTGGTAGATCATAGACTTAATAACAGCATCGAATGCCAAGGTGCAATATCTAAAGCTAGGAAAGTACTTCTTGTATTAAAAAAAGGAATAGACTGCAGACATGGAGACATAATTCTGCCCCTGTACAAAGCATTGGTCAGACCACATCTGGAATATGCAGTCCAGTTTTGGGTACTAGTTCACAAAAAGGACATTGTGGAATTGGAGAGAGTGCAGAGAAGGGCAACTAAACTAATAAAAGGAATAGAGGAGCTCAGCTATGAGGAGAGATTAGCTGAACTAAATCTATTCTCCCTTGAGAAGAGACGTTTAACCCCCCTAGCGGTAATCCGAGTGTGACTCGGGGAGGAAAAAAACATGCAAAAAGTGGTAACCCCGAGTCACACTCGGGTTAACTTTAGAAGCCCCCTTTACCTGTGCCCCCGCTCCAACGGTGATCACGCTGTGATGCCGGGGTGCCTCTCCATCCGGCGTGGCCAGGTGGGAAATTTAAATGCGGCCCAGGTCCCTGCCACCCCGCTGCTCGCATCTGCAGTTAGATGCGATGCACCATGCAATATTAAGGATTTAAAGTAAAGATAACAGAATCTGTTGATCCAGGGAACATCCCATTGCCTCATGGGATCAAGAAGGAATTTTTTTCCACTGTTAAAGCAAATTGTACAGGGTTTTTTTTGCCTTCCTCTGGACCAACTTATATGGTTTTAAGGGATATGTTTATTTCTCTAGTGGTTGAACTCGATGGAGTTATGTCTTTTTTCAAATCCCCTGATGTGCTTCTGACATCACAATTGCATTAACTTTAAAGCAACCCAAACACCTTTATGAAAAAAAAAGGCTGAAAAAAGAAGAATAATGTTTACCTGTCTGCCAGCCGGTGAGTAAATTATTCCATTGCTCTACATGATACTGGCCCTCAGCTGTGTAACACTTCAAGGTGTGTTAGAAAGCCCTGGAGAATGGCGAGGGTTTAGCAAACAAACATGCATTTGTCAGATAGCAGCAGCATCTGTATCTTGCTATTAAAAGGGAGATATAGAGATATTGTTACTGAAAAATTTAGCCAGATTCACCTCCAATACAAGGGATGAATAGGCATTGTAATGAAACATTTGGGACTGTCCCTGAAAATTAGGCTAGGCTGGTTGGGACTCGGGAGGAATGGAGAAACTATGTGAAGCAAGAGATTTGAGTCACTCTCTTTAGCTGCAATAACCTACATATTAGGAAATGACTATTTTTTTGTTATTATTACTGTTGGCTTGCCTCAAGGCTGCCCTATGTCAGTACACTGCAGAGGTGGAGAGGACTTCCTGTTTCTTAAAAAACTCAGTTCACACTGCAATTCCCAACATTTCCTGGGGAAATTTACATATCTAAGAAACATGATTCAATCGTTTTATAATTGTTCACAGGTCATTGCATTGTAGATAGATGTTTTCCTTTTGCACCACGCCTTCACAATGTACACGTCAGTGCTACCGATCTGTGCTTGACGCAAGTTGACGCAACTCTGCTTTCAGATACTGAGACTTGTAGTTCCCTAAGCAAATGCAGAAGCACCATGGAATTTAAGCTGAATGACAGGCAATTACTTAAAAAACCAAATATGCAAGGATGAAAAAAAAAATTAATGCTAAACTCTAGACTCACAGCTAAAATATGCAGATTAAATATAAATATATACATGTTATTGTAAATATAAACATATAAATGTTGTGTTTTGGATTTATATTCATCCATTGAAAAGATTTACAAAACTTTATCCCTACAGTACAGCCCCGTTTGCAAGGGCAGGAGAACAGATTTTTCACTGCTGGTTAAGAAACACTCACTGGAGATTAATGACATCCAATGGCTTCCACCCCCTTACCACACCAGTGATAGGTTCATTTCCACATATTGGTGTCCATCTACCCGAGAATATAAATTATATTTACACTCCAAACCCTGTATATCCTCCATGTCGGATACAGGAATATCAGGGAGTGTACTGAACACTGGTATGGGAACATCAGCACCATGCAGCACAGGTCGTCTTGCTGATTCCAAATCAGAGTACTCCCACTTGTTTTTCTTGTAACAATTGAAACCTTTTACATTCACAGCACAAAATAAACAATCATTATGATTTTTGGGTTCTTGCTATACCATAGGTACAACAAATTTCAAACTTTTCAGTTTTCCATTATACCACTGACGTAGACACTCTACACAAGTTTTGCATACCATATGGGGAGCCCAATACTTACTTGCTCCCCCAGTTTAATACCACAAAATGCAAGATATTCTTGTTTCACAAATTCTATAATGTTTCTCTTGTGTTTTTGCTGAGAATATTCACCACAAATGTAGCAAAATACATAAGGGTCATTTAAACAACTTCTTGAAGAACTTATATTTCTGTAAAAATGTATGAAGAAAAAGAAGGCAAATGAAAGTTTCATGAAAATGATGCTACATTTAATATATAAGATGCAAAACATCGGTGTAAATAAAGATTGATAATATTATGCTGTGGTAACATTTGTTTTTGGTAAAATCATCTATTCCGATTCCTGTATCACAAGAACTAGAACCAATTCAATGAAACTGATGTCATTTCTGAATTCAGACCTGAAATACACTTAATATATTGAAAAATCCTTGCCAAGTGAAAACATTTTATTTTGTTGAGCTCTGTAATCATCCTCCCTCCCATGCAGAGATATAATAATCTCCCCTCTTTCTTATAATGGTTTCTTCTCCCTCCACCATATACTCATGCTCACCACTTCACCATCATCCTGCCTACGCACCTAAAAAAAAGCTCATTTGCTTTCCCCTTTTTCTTCATAGTGATGCTTATCTGCTCTCCTTTATATTGACATATTTATACCAGGTCACCAGAGCCACCTTTGCACATTTATGTAATGCTTCTCAAAGTTTCTTAGATTTAGTGTCATTAATATGTATGCATTTTACTATACATGGTTAGACATTTGGGTAACTCAATAAACATTGCATTACATTCTACATATGGTAAGGTTTATTATAATTGTAATTTGTTAATATACTGCATTTATTTGTATTACATTGTACATGATTACACTCGCTGTGTAATGTGTATCCGTGTTTGTAGGAAAATTTGGGGAAAATAAATGTTTTTACTGATAAAAATCCCCCCCCCCTCCCCCGAGCATAAACAACCTTCCGGCTATGAACTATCTCAGTGTCACATTACATTTGTTGCCAATAATTGTTTCATATGTGCATACAATGCATTCATCTCAGATAATGTTTAAATGATTGATGTAGTATGATGTACAGAGGGGAAGAAGGGGACTTTTACAGTTCCCACCAGCATAACTGCCAGAAAATGAAGTATATTTGTTCATTCCTGTTTATAATAATCATATGTTTACAATATTTCATTATTAAAAGAAAAGCACAGGTATTATATGTTTATTTATCTTTATTTTTTATTCAAAATCTAACAAGATACTTTTTTAAAGAAGCAATTGTGTTAATAAAAGTTACATTTGGAGGAACTAATTTTTTTTTTCAAAATTAAGAACTAATTTTGTAGCTGTTGTTTTCTTTAGCTGTGCATCAAATCATAGAAACCTAAAGTGGAATTCTACGTGAAAAAAAATAAGCAGGTTGTTTTTTGCAGAAGTCACAGGTGATGTCCCTGCCTGTTCACAACATTTCCTAAATGTACAATAGGGTGCATGCACAGGATTTACATTGTCCTGAATCTGGAAGAACAGGTGAAAATGGCGATGCCCACAATGGTGATTAGAGGTGAGTGAAAGGTTCTTTTTAACTGTTTGGGTCTTCTATTGTTTATTTGCCAAAGATGAAGTTGGACTCTAAAGGCAGACTGTAATGCTAGGGTCAGTTTTTAAACATAAAATAATTAAAACTCAAGTATCTACACGTTACCCCATTTTTTTCAGCTTGTGCAGACACAAAATAAAGAAGGGTTCTGATTGCTTTTCAGAAGGGTCTTCTATTGCAATGCACTAAAGAAATTACTGACCCTGCAAGCAGGTACCTTCTTTTACAAGGCTCTATCCAGGAGGTGGAGATTACCCTTCTTACTTACAATGCTCCTAAACCAGGACAGGTACTGCTTCTCGGAGAGGTCCTTGAGCTTTTACAGACTCCCACAAGGGACTGGTTATCCTCTGCGGCGACTCTAACTTGGTTTTGCACCATTTGCTTGGATTGCTCCTCTCCCCCCAACGTGCAGGGTTTTGGGGACTCCAGCATCCAGGGATTTTAGAGACCTATTAAATAGGTTTGTTATGGCTGATGCCTGAAGAGAGCTCCACCCTATACAAAAGAATACACTCATTACTCTGCACCCCATAATTGCATACTCGTATGGATCACATGCTAGTCTCCCATTCGTTTCTACAGGAGGTCTCAGCGGTTTTGATTCTTGCGACCCCATGGTACTCACCTGTAAGGGTCTTATTGTTAAGTCTATTAGATCTTCATGGTCTTTGAATGAGTCACTTTTGTCCCATAGGGAAGATGTGGAGGACCTCAGGGAACAGATCACTATGTTCCTAGAATTTAATGAACAGTCTGTGAATAATATCTCCACTGTGTGGGGTACACATAAAGCAGGATTCCACGGTTATTTAACTTGTGTTGCATCTGTTAGGAAGAAAGAGAGAGAACAGTTGGTCAAGCAATTGTAGGGCCAGTATGAGAAGGCGGCTTCCCTATTTGCTCAGTCACCCATGCAGGATCACAAGCAGGCATTTGATATGTTTGCCCATAAACTGAACCTTCCTTATACTGATCCAGCTGAGAAGCAACTTAGGTGAGCTAGGCAAAATTTTTACACAAAGGCAAACAAACCTGATACTCCCCTGGCCAGAAAGCTTAGGTGTTTGGAACCCCAGAGGAAACCTATATTCCTGAAATGTCGAAACAACGATCCCTCTGGTAACCCTCTTAAGGTGCTTGAGGATTTTGAGGACCATCTTGCCAAACTGTATGAAGCCCCAACGGGATTCTCTGAGAAGCATGCCCGAAAATTTTTTGAGGGCCTCATCCTCCTTTCTCCATCATCGGACTTTGTTGAAATGTTAGACATCCCAGACTGCGCTCTGCTTACTATTTCAAATATGTTGTGGATTGCTTGTACCTTACGTCCCCATGGATTGTCCAAGCCATTGACTATTTCACTTTATGTGAGGGACTTGGTAAAATCGAAAGGTAGGTTAATGTCTCCCCATTTGCCTCTTGCTATTATTTTGGGGAACCCTATGTTTCTCTCAGCTATGGAGTGTCAGTGATGGTGGAAACAACAGAATTTAACTGGGGAAAAGGCCGTGTTATACCCTTCCAGCATTTAGGAAGAATCATGAGACCTCCTTTTTTTTCATAAATGCCAATTAGACACTTTAGTTCCTCACTGCTTCAAGTCAATGGGAGCCTTTAGGGTCTGACGGACTTTGAAAGGGCATGTAGGGATGACCCCCATGCTAAAGGTCTTATATCTTCACTATACTCTACCTTGCTGTCAAGCTTTCATGAAAGGTGACTCTCCTACACTGGTGCTTGGGCCAGGCAGGACCTCTCCAAGGAACAATGGGAAGAGGTCTGGCTGTACTCACCTAGATGCTCTCAGAATACCTTAACAATGGAAACAACTTACAAGGTTCTGTATAGATGGTACCTGCCCCATTAAGGCTATCCCAAATATTCCCCTTGTCCTCCCCCTTGAGCTTCAGGGGATTTGGGGAGGTGGGTTCTATGCGCCATATTTGGTGGGACTGTCCTGTTGCCCAAAGATATTGGGCAGCAGTTTTTTGATACGCCAATGGGGAGTTGGGCTTCTCCCTCCCATAAACGCATACTTTGGCTCTTCTGCAGTTGGGCCTGGGGAATCACCCAAGGTTGGTGTGTGTATTGTTACTGCATATATTAAATGTAGCAAAACTTATTATAGCTAGAGCCTGGAAGTCCCCCATGTTTCACTTTGGAGAAGTCAAGGCACATCTGAAAGATGTTTTTGTGTGTAAGAAGTTGGTGGCTTTGGTCCTGGAACGTTTCAAGAAATTCCAATTGATTTGGTAACCATGGATTGATTATACCTTTCAAGGGCCGTTTGATGACTTTCCATTGCGAATCTGAGATGAAACGTGCCTTTACCCGCCCCCCCCTTTTTTTACGCCTCTTCTGTTGACGGGATGACTTTAGGGCTGTGAGACGGCCCAAGGTTAAAATGCAGTGCTTTTATGGGGGCACTTATATTCCCTGCGGACATAAATTGTATTTAGTTCAAACATTGTTATGATATATTACTGTTTATTCATGATCATTGTAATGTCAGCTGGTCTAATTTCTATTGGTTTATTGTACATGACAACACTGTTTACAAAGTATGTTTTGTACCACACTATTATTGTTCTGTACGGATTGTTTGTAACTATCTTTTCAACAAAATCAATAAATATTTGGTAACAAAAAAAAAAATTGATAAAGCTGATTTTTTATAAAATATTCAGTACCCACAGCAGGCATGCTCCAGGATGGATTGGTGCAATACAGCTATGCTATGAAGATTTTTTTTATATAATGGAAGTAAGTCTTTAACCAGGGTCTAATTTTTTAACTTTTCCTAAAGTTTAGTTAATATAGACTTTTGTACTATACAATAAATTGTTTTTAGTTTAACTATAATCCCACCTAAAATTTAGTGTGAGTCTGCACACTGTAAACAGGGATGAAACATTAATCAATTTCAAACATTAGAAACCATCACAAATATCATGTCTCTAATTCCTCTGTGTCCTCTGTTCTTTCTCTTTTGTTATTATTCATGTCATCCACTGATCTGCTTCTTCCCTGTTTTACAGTAATAAACCCTCAACAGAAAGTCCCTAATTTGTGAATTTTCTCTGTCCATTGGTTGGGTGATTTAAATGAAGGAATCTGATGTAAGCAAAAATGTTTTTAGAGCTTCTAATGAAACAATCGCATACTTCTCCAAATAACCTATTACAAATACACTGAAGCTAATTAAAAAGATCCTAAAAGTATATGATTTTTTTTACCACTGTCACATAAATCTCCTAAACTGGTGACACCATCTTTCATCTTTTTTTAATATAAAAAAACTCTCTTGCCTGCAAAATGTTAAGGTACATGTAAAGCTCTTCCCCAATGCTAATTTGTTCCAATACTTCTGAGTATGCCCCCCCCCCCATTCTACATTTCTGCTGCCAAAAATATCTTATAAACCCATCTACGTTCCATACTCACCAGCTGCCCAGTATGGTGGGACAACAATGGCTACAGCTACTGTAATTAGTATCCATGCCTGGTTAAACTAATTACTTTTACACTAATTACTTTTAAAACTGCAAGAAAAGATGGATTAGATGAAGACGGCGTCATAAGACACAAATTATTATTATTATTATTATTAAACAGGATTTATATAGCGCCAACATATTACGCAGCGCTGTACATTAAATACAAAAAAATATATATTTTTAAACTTGGCAAAGGGTCCATATGTCCATTCATATGAAACATTAACTTCTTAAATACTTTTAGTTCACTGCATAATATTTGGAGGAAGTGTGTTCCTCAGATCATGAAAAACACTCCATAATGTCATCTGGGAGCTTCCCCACTTGAAATTTCCCAACTAAATTCAAACACAATGGCATCCTGGGCTTTGACACTTCTCCAGTTTGTAATCCTAATAGTACACCACCCCCTCTTTCTCAGTTTTTCTTCCTTATTATAACTTCCTAATTTATATAATATCTGGAATACTTGAGAAGTTTATGATACCCTCAATAAACATGTGGGACATTTATAAGGGTCAGATGTGCCTTGATTGCTCTAAACATGTTGATGTTATTATAAACTCCTTTATATATTGACCTCAAAGCTCTTCTGCAGCCTAAGCGGGACAATTTTCATTGCATCATTTTATCTGATTTGCACAAAAAATTTAAAACAAAAAAGACTGTCACTAAACCAAAAATATTCCCATTAGACTATATTTTTGTTTTACCTATTTATGCATGCCATATACAGGTAGTCCCTGAGTTAAGGACATGGAACATACAGATGAATCCTAGATACGAATAGGGCTTCCCTGCTCGTTTGTGTGCAGGACGGAGGCTTTGTGGGGTGCAGATGTGTTTTGTTTTGTTTTTTCAAAACACAACTTGCTCCAGAAGTAATGAATGTATAGGCTTCATAAAGTTTTTTTTTTGCTTTGTAATTAACTCACAGTGAGGATTTTATACAGTAACTGACACCACACTGCCTAATAATATGTTGTGACAAACCTCTGTCCTAATTGCATTCATTAAAATAATGTACCTGTTCCGACTTACATAAAAATTCAACTTAAGAACAAACCTACAGTCCCTAATTTGTATGTAACCCAAGGGCTTGTACATGTAAAAACCTTCCTCGGGTAGATATTCATTAGACCCAAGACGGTTGCTGTTTGTCACCATGTATTGTCAGCTGCCCCATCAGACTCAGAGATCTCACTTAAGTGACACTCTATAGCAGTGTTTTTCAACTAGGGTTCTGTGGAACCCCTAAAGTTTCTTCAGAGATAAATAGAGAGGTTTCTTAAGCAATGAGCAGTTTGAGGCATTCCTCCCACTGACCACCACACAAAAGTATTGTGAGCTGTGGATATTGTATTTATAGAAGTATCTCCCTAACCTGAAATTTCAAGGGGTTCAACCATGTTGAAAAGGTTGAGAAACACTGCTTTATGGTATTTCTCCTTCACTTTTCTCCCAGCAGCTCCATATGTGGCAAGGTGAAAAAAGGTGGAGCATATAGGCCATTGCAGTCAGTAATTAGGCACTACCAAAAAGGAATATGACTCTTTCACAGGTTACATTTTCTAATTCCAATAGGACTTTGGAAGAAAATAAACAAATATTTGTGGAAAGTGTAAAAACACAAACTAATTGTGGATAGAATAATATACATATAAATAATAAATGACATAAATCATTTGGAGGTAATTAATTTCGTGAATTTCTTTTTCTGCCCATATATTTCTCTAATGACTCTAATGGTTTAAAATCACAACTGCCTGTTATTGCAACAACCCATTTCTCCCTAGTCAGTTTATTTGTTGCAAACAATTAGGACACCATTGGATAATTTTGTGTAATATTCTGACTTACTCAGCATAGCAGCAAGTGATATGCAGAACAAAATGACTTCTAGCAACCTTTAGCATCAGATCACTGGCACTAAAGCAGTGTTTAAATAATTCTGCTATTGTCTTCTATATAAAGGTCCTCTATGTAATTAATAATTTTTTTGTTTGGAATTAGACAATTTACTTTGCCCTCCAGCCAACATAACAATGCAGAACTTAGGAACCCTAGAGAGTTAAGTAAAGAATTTGCATGTTTCCAATATTGTCCTCCAAGTCACATACAATGGTCCTTCCCAGCTCTGCACACATTTTCACACTAATTTCTAATAACACCAGACATTTGGTGGTCTTCCCAATGCCATTTTGGTCCATTTGGCTGCTGTATTGACTCTCTTTGGACCATATCAAACCATTAGAATTACATCCCTGTTGAGTAGTGTTGGTGGAATAGCTCACTATTCTATTCGGCAGCTATTCGCTTGAATAGAGCAAAATTATTCGGGTGGTCAAATGTCAAAGTGAAACACCATTAAAGTCAATGGGAGGAAAAATTTGGGTTTTTTTCAGCACTGTGTAGAGCTTCTACAGCCTCCAAACAGATGTAAAAAGATCCATTATAAAAGGATACATAAAAAGATACATTGTAAAAAGATACATAACACTATTACATACCCCTGTACTTCATATGAAGATTAAAGAGCACCTGTCACATCAATATTAGGCTAAAGCTAGGTACACACTTCCAATAATTATTGTTAGAAAATGAACGATTACGACCGATCAACGATTATGCACGTTTATACTTGAACAATCATATTGTGCACACATCTGTACATGCTGTAACAATATGATCGTTCAAATATAATCCACCAACAGTGTCCACACACTAGATACAATCGTTTGAACGATGCAGGGAGGGACATGTAAAGGAGAAAGTGTACCGCAGAAACATGCACGATCACTGAAAATCAGGGAGCAGAGCAATCAGCAGAACTTTACTATGCTGACAGCTCTGCTCCCCTGATTGGCTGAGGAAAGGGAAATCCTGATGATGCCTTTGCTGTCATCAGGCTTTCCCTTTCCTCAGGGAGCAGAGCAATCAGCAAGGGCTTTACTATGCTGACAGCTCTGCTCCCCTGATCGCTCCCGCAGCCCTAGAGAAGCTGTGACATGTGTTCTGTATATGTAATACATATCACAGCTCCTCTAGGGCTGCGTGAGTAATCAGGGGAGCAGAGTTGTCAGCATAGTAAAGCTCCGCTGATTGCTCTGCTCCCTGATTGGCTGAGGAAAGGGAGATCCTGATGATGCTTGAGCTGTCATCAGGGTTTCCTATTTCTCAGCCAATCACAGAGCAGTAGAGGTAATGATACGTATCTTCATTCAACCTCTATTGACCTGGTATTGCTTGCGGTTACAGCTAATTGAAGGCACGTGTTTTCAATTAGCTGTGACCGCAAAGACCCCACGGTCCGGGAATCCCTCCAATGACATTATGATTCATAATGTCATTGTTGGATAACCTGTAAAAAATAAAAAAAGAACAAGTTAAAATAAAAACACATATAAATAAATTCATTTAAGATTAATTTTTATTTTTTTTTTAAACTTTTTTTTCCCGAATTTTTTCTGTCGAATCCCGTGTTTTTCGGGTCGGGTCTATCTGAATTCGAACAGCCATATTCAGGTCGAATATAGGGACAACCCGAATTTGAACATCAACACTACTGTTGACTTCAGTGGTACTTGGTTTGAACATCAAAATATGCTTGGCCAAACAGCTCTAGGACCAGAGACATGTTCAAGAAACACACACTGTAGGTCTTAAGGAGCCCCTTCTATTTCTCTGCTAAATGTTCCAGCAACTTTGACATTGCTAGAACATTTAAAACTTAGGAAGATCTATTTGTTCTTCTGTCTCTAACCTCTTCACATATAATTTCATGTAGCTGTGGGGAAGGAGCAAAAGGGAATACTGTATGACTGACAACTTTCAGTCTGTTGGCTGCTAACATCCAATATATCAATACCTGCCAGCAGTCTCGGGGTCTTTGGATGTCAACATGAATTGGCTTTTCCAGGAAAAAAAAAGCATAAAATACAACCAGTTCCCATATAATCTTAGAAAAATCTGAAATCAATGGTCTGGTGACATAAACAATGCCATTTTCTCTCTATGATATTCCCAATATTACAAAAGCAATTACATTTGATTTTGATAAATCCTTGTCATCAGCTACAAGTATTTGAAGTACCATTCACGATGATTGATCTTAATTGTGATCATTTCTTACCATTTTATCACAAAGAAATTTCACCTATAACCCATAGAATTGTATCAATTTTAATTGAATTTATGCAAGTCATTCACAAATGTTGCCCCACATTGCTCCATTCTTCATGCTGATTTTTATTTCCAGTGAAGTTCTTATTTATTGCATTCCTCTCCTGATTTCAAATTACACAGGAAGTTCTGGGCACTTAATATGGTAAATGTTTAAAGATTTACTATTAGCAAACTACCAATGAAGACATTGCATCATCATCTTCCTATCAGTCATCCTGTTTTGGTCTCTTGTCAGGCAGAATCACATGTAGCTCTGTTTGCTTTGCATATCAAGAAAACTGTAGTGTTTTTCAAATTATTAGATAAATGTTTATATGTAATGAATCTAATGTAATTAAATGTTTATAACACTATTAGGATGCATTAAAGATGAACTTCAGCCTTTATTTACAACAAATAATGGACACTATTATACAATGTTTACATATGACATACATAAATGACTCACATACCATTCAATAAAGTTCATTGATAGCCTGCATTCTTCTGAACATTTTGTATGGCCTTATGACTTTGAAGCTTCCGTGTTGATTACTAGTACCCACAGACTCTCTCCCTATCCTTTACCTGGGTTTACAACCCCAACCCCCAGTAAAGAACAGCCAATGTGGCATACTTGGAAGTGGGGCATGTGAGGTTTGACCAGCCAGCCCTGTGGCACATGTTGCCGCAATAAGAAAGTGAAGGGTAAGGGTTAAGGGTTGGGATAGAACAATGTTTTCAAAGCAGTGGAAGGTCTGTTTTAGAAATAAATATATTCTTTTATGGATAGGTGGTAAATATCTTATATGCATATACACTCACCAGCCACTTTTTAGGTACACTTGTTCAACACAAATATCTAACCAGTCAATCACATGGCAGAAACACAATGCATGTGTAAGGCATGTAGAAATTATCAAGTCAACCTTCTGAAGTTCAAACCAACCATCAGAATGGGAAAGATAAGTGATGAAAAGACTTTGAACATGGCATGGTTGTTGTTGCCAGGTAGGCTGTTTTGTTTTTACTTTCATACACAATTATCTGTAGGGTTTACATGGTGTCCATGAAAGTGAAAATATCCACTAAATGGCTGTTGTCTGGGTGAAAGTGTCTTGTTATTATCAGATGTCAAAAAAAGATACCAGATAACCAATCAGAGACCTGTTTAAGCTGATAGAAATGTAACTGTAACTAAATAACCACATGTTACAACCAAGGTATGTAGAAAGGCATTACATCGAGTCTTAAAACGCATAAGATACACTACAAAGAACTGCACTGGGTACATTCCTGTCAGCTGGCACTTGAGGCTATAGTTCGCACAGACTCATAATTGAACAGTTGCACGTCCTGTTGTGATATTTGGATGGTAGGGTTATAATTTGCATCAACAAAATGAAATCATGGATCATGGATCCATCCTGCCTTGTAGCAACAGCTAGGGCTGGTGGTATAATGGTGTAGACCAGTGGTCCCCAACCTTTTGAAGCTCATGGACCACTAAATGCATGGACTCAGGACTGTGCATGCGCGGGGAGCCGTATGTAACTCAAAGAGGAAGAAAACTGCCCCAGAGTGACGTCATGATGCCACTCTGTCATACGGGGGACATGGTCCACGTCTCTGGCCGGTGCGCTCTCCAGCAGGGTCCTTCCCTTGAACCCGCTGCGGGGTGCACCAGCCAGAGACCCAGCCCACCTGTCAGACGGGTTGGGGACCCCTGGTGTAGAGGATAATTGGACCTCATAGTACCAAATAAGCATGGTTTAAATGTCACATCCTACCTTAGTTTGTCCATGCCTTTATGAGTACAGTGTACCCATCTTCTAATCGCTACTTCCAAAACAAAAGAAGCTAGAAAGGAAGCTCTGTGCAATCTCAAGTGGGTGCATACACTGCTTAGGATGAATATGAGACTTTCATAACTTCACGACTCCACCCAACAATCAGAGAACAGCAGCCATTTGGCATTTTGACACTCTTTAAGAGGACAGCAGTTATGCTTTCTGTGGGCTGGGCTTCTATGATCAGAATGATTAGAATGTGTCTGATCACACTTAGGTGTTTAGTGGTAGAGTGCAAGACATCCCTAAAGGAAAGCAGTGACATATTGGAAGCGTGCTCAAAGTGTACAGCAGCCATCAACTACCACATGGAACTGCAAACTGCTCCACTATAACTACTTTGCTGGTCAGCAGGCTAAACACCACTTTTCAAGTAATCCTGCTCCTCCCCAGTCTCTACAGCCAATATTTCTTTATATTTATGAAATTCATTATAAACATTTCAACATACTTCTTACAAAAGGATATTCCCCATTTTTAAATCATTTTGTGTTATAATAATTTTATGTCATTTTCCTTGTGAGGTTGTTCCAAGCAAATATTGTCAGGGACAGCAAAACTGGCACTAAATCGCCATCGCCATTTGTGACTGAGCATGCAGTCCAGTATAAAAAGAAGTAGTTTTGCATGTTGCATATGACAATCTAGATAGGGATGAGCGAGAATGCCTCTGACATTCTCCGGAAAATTTCCTCGAACTTCTGATGGGTCCACGAAACTTCAGCGAACTGATTTCACGGACCCATTCGAAGATCGGGGAAATCATTACAGGATGATTCCCACAGCTGCATTCATTTAACTTCTAGTGCCATCATTATTCATGATGAGCATAGCCGCGGTACTCCTGAGTTCCTGAGATAGAGAATCTCTATCCGAGAACACATACTACAGGGCTGCAAGAGCAATCAGGGAAGCAGATCTCGACGGCCAAATTTACACAATTTTAAAATCTCTCTCAACCCTAACTGTAAGTCAACTTGATACAAATAGAATGCAAAGAGATAAAAAAAAACTTACAAAATCCTTGTCTAGTTTGGTGAGCTATCATAAAAAAACAGCTAGTGAAGGTCTTTGCCTGGACACTTTGTGTGACAATGCTCAGTCCCAGTCTATCATAATTACCTGCCAGTAAATCATGTTGTCACATAATCACCCAAAGGAAACTTCAGGATTACAAAGAACTGTGCTGATCCGTATTTTACTGTCTACTTGTTCTACTTGTCATTGACATCAACTCACAACTGTAACCCCACCCTATTATAGTGGGGTGCTGGCATATGCAAGACCAGACAGTACATTATGTTTCTAAAAATCTGGTCCTGTGAATTCTGGCATAAATTTGTCAGGAGTGCAAATTTTGAACCCACGTTATGTACTGTAAATGTCATTCAAAGTTAGGAGAAATAAAATGAAAATTTTGTTGTGTAACATGAGCACTGGTTTGTTTTGGACTGGCTCCACAGAACAGTCTAGGTGCAAATTTTTTATGCATAAAAAACCCTTTAGAAAGAAAAAGACTGCGGTATAGCAACTCGACCCCGGAAGCTGATTGGTTAGCACAACACTTATTTTGCAGTCTGTTTCACAGTGTGCAGCATGTGCTAGCTTGATTCAACTTTTATGAACCTTGTCACAACTAACTGCGCAACAAACAAGAATGAACAAACTGGCATCGCTCCTGCATGTGGGCGATACTGACAATGTCCTTTTAGAAGGAAAACATATTTCTCAGAACTTCTTAAGGGTGTAAAACAGAGTGAATGATTATCAGTACTGACTTGCTATGAGGTTAAATTACCTGTATTTAAAGTTTTATTATATATTATAATGATACATAAATGTAAAAAACATTATTTGTAAAAAAAAATAATATGCTGTTAAAAGCTTTTTCTTTCCTCCTTTTCACCAAAAGATTTTTTGACTTTGACCCATCACCACCCAGAACTTTAGTTTGAGGATTTTAATAAGCTGTTGCAGATAACACATCATTCTGGCCTGGCCAACTAAGACAGCCAAAGATTTGGAACGCTGGAGAGAACCAGGAGAGCTGGAAGTAAAGGCCACGAGGGGCAATGCTGACATTTCATTGCTAGAATGAAGCACTTTACAAAGTAAGTTTAGTGCAAATACACTGAAAAACCCTATGGCAAATGCTCCTGGGGCCACAGATTTAAATGGGATTACCCAACTGAAAATATGACCTTCCCTTTTTTTACCCTATTTTTTTTTACAGTGTACATATGTTGCATACTACTGTTATTCTGCATTGAAGTGGCAAAATTATAGATAGAATACCATTTATTGCTGCATTTTATGGCATATTCATATAATGTAAAAATGTGTATGGTTGTGAAATTTGGACAATCTTATAAAGTTGTGTTGAGGGTCAATGTAAATCTGTTTTTCTGTGCGTTTGATTCAAGAGTGTTAATGTGCATTATATTTGTTTATTATATTGTGTTCTAAGATAGCCCAGTAAAAAAGATGTGCTACAAAGGTAACAGTACTGACCACAGATAAAACCTGCACTCCTTTTTCTCAGTTTCTGTTTTATGGAGCTGCACACTGCAGACGTGTTGCTGGTACCACTAAAAATGAATGACACCAGTGTGGGTTGCAGTGCTTTGTGATGAGGGATAGCACAACACACTGACATGAATAGGTCACTAATGTTTTTTTAAAATAACCCTTTTTATGTATAGTTTGTAGTTATTTAACACGCTGAAGATGTGGTGTTTTCTTATTACATAAGCCTCTGTTTCCTGCTGATCTCCTATCTAACTGATAAGTCCCAGGGAACAAAAGTTTCTTTGCAGCATCCAATGATATCTAATGCCTCCAAATCAACTGAAAGATTTATTTCATCTTTGTCAAGACTATAAGATTTGTTATGGAGCTCAGGTAGCCTTTTCCATTTATAGCAAGAAAAAGAGATAAATATTTATTTAAACAAAGAAGTTTGGTAATGCTGACATATACAGTATTGATTCATGTGAAATTAGATCTTCAATGATAGGCTTACATTACGCAACAATTCACACCCTACCAGCGTGTGTTACTTGCACTGGTGTGTTGTGGTGCCATTTCCCCCCCCCCCATAGAATAGGGCAATAAAGCTACAACAAACATGCATTGAATGCACCATTTTGCATACATGATACTGTTACTGCATAGCCAACACATTTTTGTCATATGACAAATGCCAGAATATTTATTTAAATGGGCTGCCCTGATAAAATACATATTATTTTCAAAATAATTTACTGCACCAGGACAAGAGGGCTTGAGCAAGCACAAAAGAAAACCTGTATTAGGAGACTGCTGACGCTGACAGAAAATGCTAGCTGCCTGGCTGTCATGCTAATCCTGAAGCTTTGACTTTGACTTAAAGCTGACTTAAACTAAACTTTTTCACTTTACATAAAAGTGTAGACAACCCTTATAAGTAAAGCAAAAATGTAAATTATTTTTAGTTTTTCAAGTGGAGCACCTTTTTTTTTTTTTAGGTACAGAACCTTCTTCTTTCAGTTTTGATTGCCGCGGAGATCAAGACTAAATTGGAGCGCAGAGCCTCCCAGGATACCTATGTCACACATTCCGGGGGGCTAATGTTGGGCATGCACAGAAGGGGCATTTTTTTCTACTAAGGGAAAGAGATGCCGGTCTCACGCATGCGCAGTGAGATTGGCTTTCCTTTTTTTTCCCTCTTACAGCGGCTATGTCACCAGATCTCGCACCTGCGCAGTGTAAAAACGGGAGACGTGTGGCGGTGCCCAACACTTCCCCAGTGCTGGTATGAAGGGGAATTTTAGGACGACACAAGACCAGATCGTGGGAAGAACCAGCGCCATCGAGGGACCTGCAGGATTAAAGGTAAATGTCATTTTTTATTTTCAATTTAGTTCTGCTTTAAGAATACAAACCAAGCAGTGCTGACTGTCCTTGCTGCAGTCAGTGGCTCAAAGTAATAATACTTATAAACAGAGGCTAGCAATAAAAAAACTGCATAATTTCTCTCTGTACACTTTTTTTAAGCAAATCATAAGCTCTGTAGAAAAATATCACAGTTATAGGGGAAGTCTGGCAGACTGAGTCATCTGCTGGCTTTTACAGACCCCAGCAATGAGAACTCCGCAGCATTATTTCTGGCTCTTTCAGCTTCTGCCAAATAATTAACTGTAGCTGTAGAAGGAACGAAACTTTAAGAGTTAACAAGGCATGCAGCACAGGACAATAAGCAATTATCCAGCATAATAAGGCGAGGTAATTTGAGGTAATGCTGATAGCTTATTTTTATAAGGAGTGGCCAGTCCTGGCTCTCCTGATTTTCATTTTCACTGTGGGAGGGGCCTTTCAGGGAACAGGGTGAGAAAGCACCTGGGTGTGTTATTTCACAGTGGGGAAGTCCCTTATGTCAAAGCTGCTTCCTATTCAGCCTGTCAGTCTGTGCAATTGCTGGGTAGAGCAAGGGGGAGACACCAAGGGAGTGAGAAGCAGAGGAAACGAAGGGGGGTCAGGGCCTATATAGAATTTAAGGCGTCAGGGAAAGAGGGAGATCCTGGCATGAGTCAGTAGAGTCCTGCAAGCCAGAGAATAAAAAGTGAACAAACTTAAGCAGTTTTTGAAAACTTAGGTTAATTGGTTAGCTGCTGGATTTCAATGGTGCAAGTGGTTTGCAGAATGCTGGAAAACAACATACAGGAGATCTTCTAAGAAGAAGCCTACACAGGCGAAAGGTGGATGATGATGACTTCTGGTGGTCTACAGAATATAAAGAATTGGAGTTAGAATGCAAAATATTTAAATGGGACTGATGCTACAGGCAAGAACATGACTAAATCCATTTGCACCAGGTAACCATTAAAAGGGGAGGGAAAAAGATAAGAGAGGGAGGAGAAGCAGAGATTGAGGAGGGGAACGACTGATAGTGGCACATAATTGTCAATGAAATCTGTACAGGTCCACTGCTGGAAATTGTCTCCACATGGATTGAGATCATCCAATGACTGACTGATGGACATTGCACAGTACTACCACCACCACCAAGCAGGAGGAATGGAGGCTGCATCACCTTTGGACCTCAGCATCCGAAAAAGTGTGTTGGATGACATGTCCCGAAACCCCGCTGGATTATGGACAAAGGGAACTGTGCAGGTGGCTAAGACCCTGAAGGAGGTTAAGATGGAGAACATGAAGTCACCAGCAGGGGGACACAGTGAATTGCTGGAAGAAACAGGACTGTACAAAGACCAAGCCTGTTTGCCCCTGAGGAAACGCAGATTCCCCCAGTCACCTAAGGAGGAGAAGCCCCTGGTAAAACGTATTGATGATAGCGAATGGACAAGACAGTACTATAATTCCTATATGGCAATGCCAATAGCACCGCCGTCAGCTTATTACCAAGGTAACTTTCTTGAAATCACTATATATTTATATAAATTGGTGGTTTCTGCAACTTGAATGATGCTTTTGTTTTTTTAGAATCAGTGCATCCATTTTTAATGTAATTCAGTTATAGGTGCAAACTTTGGCCCAATCACCTGCTGGCTTTAAAGCCAAACAGCGACACTGGGAATTTAAATTGATTTTTGGTCCAGTATATAGCAAAAGAGTAAAATATTTGTTTTTGGTGAGCTATCCCTTTAACAAAGCTTTACAGCAAAGTATAATTTTAATTCCCCATTGGAGAGATTTTCCCTGACATCCTGTAAGGCCACCAGAAAAAAAAAATTCCTATCAGGACAGTGACAATAAAAAATGACTATATATATCTGAGTCTGTGACCTGGAACAAGGAAATAGCAAATAAAAACAGAGTTAGGTCAGAGTTCCTGACAACCTGCATAATAATAAAGACGGATTAGGAATGACAGCTTCCTTGTTCCTAGTCCATGTGTCCATTACATTTTGTATTGCTGTGTCCCCATTGCAAAGACTCCTGCTCACTTCCTGTGTGGTCACTTATAAGGAGTGAGTAGGGTACATCCCCAGTGGAGACTAAACACTTTAAAGAGATTGTAATCCTTTCCTGCGGTTTGTTGAGGCAAAAATTCTATTTTGACTGACATTCCAATTATGTTCAAATCTAATTTGAATGATAAAAATAACTTGTATTAGGACATTGATCGTACACTGCAAAACCACATAGCATTTTACTTGCCCTTCAGCGATGTCAGCGCAGCACTCTGACATTATGCAAACTTCTTAGTAGAAGCTTGGAATGCTTACAGCAAAGTGCAATGCTGAGTTTGGAAAGCTGCATTATATCAAATCTTCCTTTAATGCCAAATATATTTGTTATTTGTTATACATCTGGGCTCTGATGATGGCAGACGTAAAAAAAAGAAATTTATTGCTCAGAACATCCAAGGTACAGCTCTGACTTGGCACTACTGTACTGAACCAATAATCTACTGTAACTCCATTTTATTAAAGCTCTTTTATTATAGGTATTCTGTACTACAGCTCTGCTGGTTTCCAACCCATTTAAATACCAAACACTGTTGTCAAATATTACAGTGTAAGCAATATTGATGTAAAATTGACACTACATTTGCAATATTTGCCTGATTGTTACATAAATAACACTCACTCGACACAATAAAATAAAAGGAGGACTATTGTTAGGACAGCCATGCTTGGTGATGGTACTGATGCAACTATAAATGATACTGAGGAGCAGATAGAGGGAATGAGAATGAGGGGAGACAAGACAAAAAGAGGACAAATAAATGGTAAAGTAGAACAATATAATAAAGAAGCAGGGATGGAGGGAGAGAAAATGAACAATTGGAAGAGAAACAGTGGGAAAAGATAGAAAGGAGGAAGGTGGAGGGAGAAGAGAATGAGAGAGGGTAGAAGGAGAGAAAGGTGACGTAGATAAACAAATTGAGTGGAATTGGGAAAAACTTTCTTTTTTTCTGTTATAAGTAAAGAGAAGAAGAATTCAAACACTTGTCAGATTTTTACTGTTATCCACAGAGATTTTCCCCTCATTTACCTCAGATATTGACAGACAGGAAAGAAGGAAAAAAAACAACACAAAAATATCTTTTAGGGGTTCTAGCCCATTTGTCCCCTACTCTGCAAGGGCAGCATGGTGGCTCAGTGGTTAGCACTCTGGCCTTTGCCGTACTAGGTCCAAGATTCAAATCTCGGCCAAGGCACTATCTGCATGGAGTTTGCATGTTCTCCCCGTGTTTGTGTGGGTTTCCTTCCATATTCTCCCTGAAAATTGACCCTAAACTGTATTAAGGACATATGACTATGATAGAGACATTAGATTGTGAGCCCATCTGAGGGACAGTAAGTGACAAGACTATGGTCTTTGTACAGCCGTATGTTGGTGCTAAAAAACACTATGTAATAATATTACTGTATCTACAAAATGATTTATTTTTTCACATTATCAAGTCAACATATTTGAGAGTTTCATAATTTACTGGCAGCCAAATTAGCTGCAGGAGTGATCTACCTATCCCTTAAAGCCATCCTCAGGTCGCATTCGTTGGGCTAATTTCAGACACAAGGGGCCCGATTTATTAAAGCTATCCAAGGCTGGAGAGGATACACTTCATCAGTGAAACTGGTTAATTAAGGAAACCTGGAATGGATCTGATCCAGGATTCAAAACATTTACTAGCATATTGCAAATGACTTTGACAAAATCCATTCCAGGTATGCTGGATCACGCAGCTTCACTGATGAAAGTATATTCTATCCAGCCTTGGAAAGCTTTTTGGAAATCACATGCACAGTGTCAAAATGTACAGCTGACAGCTCCCAGGCGCACTGAACTCACATCAAGAGCAACAAGATTTGAGAGCGTCTGCAGATTTTAAGACCACAAATGCAGCATCCAAGCAACATGTTACTCATGTAAAGTGCATCATGAGCTGCTGAGGTTGCATGCAAATGGTTCCATCTGCTCCTATTCATTTGACTAAAAGAGATTAGGACCGTGGTGGAGCCTGCAGCTGATTTTAGAGCTGCCCCACCAAAATAACTGCTTCCTGAGACATGCACCCGAACCTTCTAAAAGTAGACTGAACATGTGGCATATACAGCCATGTAACCTGTAACTTTTTGTAGGTTGTTTTTTCTTACCGAATCTCATTGGATGGATTTTTCCTTAGTCTTCAACAAAAACAAATACATAACCTAGCCCTTTATTTAATAACAAGAAAAGAATATGGTTTGCATTCTACTTTAAATGATCTGATCCATGTAAACTGCATTACTGCATTATATTATCTAATAAACTCATATGTATGCATACATAGAGGAGCCACTTAGCTGGTACTTGTGGAACTCTTGAGCCTATTACTAAACAAAGGCAATGTGAAAGTATTATCCAAAAAGAAATCATCTTTCAGTGATCTCACCTAAGTCAAGTGATCTGATAAATTGCAATGTTACTGAATACTTTATTGAAGAACCTGATAGGGGTCTGTTTAAGAGAAAAGTATAAATTGGAATGATAAAATGTCAGAATGATAAAATGTACAGAAACTCATTGCAATAAGCTTACTGTAGCATTAAAACAAACAGGTACAGTATAAAATGAGTTATGCATTTTATGGATTTGGGATTTTTAGACACTGATGTTATACCTTTTATTTAAGCAAACACAGCTGGAAAATTTCGCCTTTATTTCAAGCTGAAAAGCAGGAAAATGCAAATAGTTTTAGGCTAGTAATTATTTTCTATATTCACTGTTAATTCTGACAAAGGCTAGTTCACATTTCATTCCATAATGAAATCAGTCAGAGAATGTTTAAAGAAAATAGATTGCTGAATGAAATATTTAGACAGCTATCTCTGATTTATTTTTTGCTAGGCTGCTGTGCTGAGCCGATTGCCCTGATTCATCAACCAGCAGCAATGTTTAGGGCATCTAAATGTACACCTAAAACATGCTAAAAGGGCTTTTCAAATAGTATTGTCATATGGCATTTTAGCATGATATGAGCTCTATTAGGCATAGCTTAAATGCAAATACAGTTTGGATAATCAAGGCCACTGTGTTGAGTGTCACTGTTTAGACTTCTCTTGTTGCAATACTGTATTGGGTAAGGCATGTAACATTTTCAGGATGAGCTATGCTGTGGCTGCCTATAATTTTCATCTCATCATCTCTTAAGGTCTGCATGTAATATATTAGCCTCAGCTCCCTTCTAATCTCATATACCTGCTACTGACTGTGTGTGAGCATGACACATGCAAGAAACATCTCTCTTCTAAGCCTGAGGGGTCGTTCGCACTTGTTTTCATATCTGCTGAAAAATATTTCTATCAAAGCAATATTCTTTACTCGGTATATGACAGTCTTTAAAGCGTACCTAAACTCAGAAATTTCAAAAAATTCTGTTGTTTTTTATTAAGTGCAACACCCTTTTTTCAAAAAGAAAAAGGGTGCAGCACCGTCCCCTAATTGTCCCCTAAATCATGTGTCCAGGGAGGCTCTTGGGTGCTCCTTCTGTGCATGCCCGAGCATCTTGAGCATGCGCAGAACGAGCCTTTTCGTGAAAAAACGCATGCGCAGTGGGATTTGAAAGTTTTTTTTACATTCTACATCATCATTTTTTTTGTTTTAGGCAGTTTTCAGTTTAGTTCCTCTTTAAGGCTTGTTTGGACCTTCCTAATCTTAACTAATATTGTTGCTGTGCAAGATAAAAGACAAATGGAATATGATTGGGAACAGCTACACTTTGCCAGTCATTTGGAAACAATATACATATTTTATGCTTACATCACATCCCAATATTTGCATTACTTTTTTTTATAGCTTTTTCTTAATCTATAGTGTACCTGCTGTATGTGTCTATTAGGAATTTTATTGGAGTTTTTAATTTTTTTTCTGTCCTTAGTCTGATGTTCAGCATCTTTCAACCCACCTAAACCAACTTTGTCCTGGACCTTCCCTAGCCTGAGACTGGAAAGTAAAAGGAGAAGCAGAATAGTGATCTACTATACTGTGTTTCACAGTGATAACTGACTCTGCCCCAGCCACATTTCTTGCTTGCACATAAACTATTTGGTTCTTTGCATTGCCTCCACTAATTACACTACAGCTCTGCTATATAGGGACTGCAAGGGGCTGTCTCTAGGTCAAATCCAGGTACCTAAACTACATGAATTTAAATAAATACACTTATTGAATAATTATTGATACTAGAATTGCATTTTATATCTGTCACTTCAGCTATAAAATTCCATCAAAACCAATTATGGGTTAACACAAAGGTCCCCAACCCCCAGTCCGTGGACCATTAGTGGGCTCTCTGATAGGTCAACTGTGGCTCTGGCCTGTGCACCCAGCAGTGGGACCAGGAGGAGGACCCCGCTTGGTAGGGCGCACCAGCCAGAGCCGCAGACCTCGCAGGCTCAGGGTGGTGGGCAGGTTGTGTCTCTGGTTTAGACCTGTGATGGGAGAGTGGGTGGGTTCTGGGATCATTACGTCATCCTGGGGGGAAGTTTCTTCCCCTTTGAGTGACACACAGCTCCCCGCGCATGCACGGCTCGTAGTCTGTGCATTTAGTGGTCTGTGATGTGCAAAAGGTTGTGGACCACTGGGTTAACACATGTAGGATGAATTACCTAGCATTCCTGTATCTTTGTGTGACTCTTAAGAGCCTAGTCTTCCATCTCTCCCAAAGCTACAGTGGTTTCATATTTCACAGCTATCCAAGAATGTTAGTCTGTTGAGCAAAGCAGGTTTTACATCTGCAGTTTGGGATATAAATTATCTATCTGGATTCTCCCCAGAAAAGCTTTAAGCACTGATGATGTAGGAAGCCCTGATGAAGGTGGAACAATGCTGAAACATGTAGGTTGTAGTTTTAGTTAAGCTTGCTAACTATAGTTCATCTGAAATGTAGAGTGGTAGCAGCATTCTTCTTCATATAACTTCTCTACACAGTGTTATGTGTCTATTACTACAGAATGCATTTTACCAGTATATGATGACAACACTAAAAGGAAGCAGTGGGCTGATAAATTGCACCAACATAAATTTTCCTCATTATTTTGTTTCTTCATATCCAGCCAATTCTGAAACCCCAACTGTAGCCAAAACTGTAATATTGTTTTGGATGCACTAGGATATGGTTGCAACCTACAACAATGCTGTTGGCATATTCCTGTACTAATGACAACTGCTACCCCTATTTGTCCTAGTGCCAGTGAGAGAGGAGGAAGTGAGGAAATATATCCCCATTGTAGTCAAGGGGAGAAATAAAACCCCAAAGAACTTTTACCTTTGCTACATACTATCCAAATCCTAAATGGCTGGATTTAGCCTGTAAATAAATAGAAGATAAAAGAGCTTCTAGAAAGAGTCACAAGACTTTCTGTAGCCCAAGAAAAAAAAAACCCATAGTTTCTCTTAAAGGGTATGGGTTAGTGGAATGTCTAATGAACTGTTGACTGAAGCTCTTCTGTAATACTCCTATGCTGCTAAACTCCCTCCAGACCCAAGGCCACTTATGTCATCATCAGATGTTGGCAAAGAATTTCCAATAATTTTGTAAGTTGTTGATGTCACTTCCTGTTATGGATTGTAATGTCTATTGCTCCAAACTTCTGAGAAGCTCACCAACATGATTTCTATCAAACTAAGATTTTCTGGCAAGCACTCAAACGCAGATTTCTCAACAGGAAAGGGGAATTATAATGGGAATTATGTGCTCAGAAGCCTTTCATGTGCATTGCAAGTTCATTTTTAAAGTGAATTAAAAACAGGTCAAAGCAGAACTTCTTGCAAAAATATTTGCATATTAAATGTATGCCTTATGGCAGATTTTACCATTTTTAATTTTTCCTGGAAACACTTATCAAGTGGCATCATGATAGTTTACTTCCTTTTCCCCTTCCATGGAGCTGAATTGATACCATTGCATTGTTAGGAATTTACAATACTAAAGAATTGAAGAAAATAAATGCTTGCAAATGCCAGAACACACATTTCCAAATGCCTGAATAAAACAAGTGGTTAGTGTCTGTTACTGCTGCCAGGTGCCTGGTGTTTGTACTACACAGAAATTAAGAATAGCATTTGTCAGCATTTTTAACATCCATCATTTTAAATACAGAAGTATTTTTTGCTGCTTCTGTGCTCTATCAAGTGCTTTTAAACCTAGACACAGATCACATGGGTAGCTGTAACAATGCAGGTACTTAATGTGGTTTGTGAACACAGAGAGCCTTTTTAGTAAGACAGACCCTGTCTGGTAGACTTCCAGTGAAAAAGTGGATCAGCAAAACACAAGAAAGTTGAAAAGAGCCCGGAATGTAAATCATTAGCTGATCCAATGTACAGATGTAATTACCAATTTAATGCAAAGACAAAACTTTAGTAGGTAAAGACACATTTTTCTTTTATAGTAAGCTGTTTATTTTATTGTGTTCATTAAACAAGGCATACTGTGTATTTTCTCTTTAAAGAAAATATTATGCTAAAAAAAAGAGATGAAGGGGCCCTCAGGTCTTCATACTGTCTATTTCTAACTTGTAAGAGTGTACTTTGTTTCCTGTCTTAAAATCAGAATGAACAAGAAAAACAAGTCAAGTAGTTATCTGCATCTATAGCAAGGGTATATCTGTCTCACTTTTGTCACAATAACAAGTTTCTCCATTACAGATTTACCTTGTTCACATGGTCTGAAAACATTCACATTACTTTATATGCGATGGCAATAATCAGTAGGACCAATGGAGAGAGTACATTTTTCTAGTAGGAACACTGACAGCAATATAAATTATAATAAATATATATAAATATAAAAACCTTTCAAGTTATATTTGTTAGACTGGGTTTAAATTTGGTATCTAAAACAGGTATTTGCCATTTTGTAGCTATGATGTGCTGGGTTCCTTTGCCATAACCAGGGCATCCAGTGTCAGCACATCCCTAACAATATTGCAGGGTTCCTTTCACAAACTTGATGCTGTCACTGTGCCAAAGAGCAGGTTCAGACTCATGGCAGAAACAAGCACTCTTGAGCGGCTACCCGCAGTGCAGTGAACCAATTTGCAGATTTGATAGTGGGCAGCAATGAGTCCATTACTGCCCCTATTCTCTATATATGTAGCGCTTCCCCTGGGGCAGTGATTTAATGACTTAAGGAAGCGGGAATCACACTGCAACTTCACCTCCAGTCTGAACATAGCCAAACTCTATATTTTTTGGGAAATCCAACTGTGACAAAATGACCTTTAACTTTAGGGGAATATTTGTCACTAACACAGATTTATTATGTCAGTGGATAATGCAGCTAAGGTTAATACATAGACCTATAATCTATTTCCTACTATTATTATAGGTTCCAAGTCACATTTTCACCAGCTAAATAAGTAATAAAAAAAAGCCAAGGGCAAGCCTACATTAAGTCCATCAAAATTAACTTTTATAAGGAGTTGGTGTCAGTTTATACAGATCTAAAAAACGACCATCTGTCATAATGCTACAGTGAATCTGACATCTTGTCTCCTTGAATAATCTTCTTGGCCACACCTCAATCCGGTAATACAGTTAATGCAACTGGTATAGACATGATAGTGGGTGTGTTGCACACATCAGGATCATCCAGTAAAAATAAAAAAAATCAAGATGCCTTACTGCAGACATTGTTACCTTCAACCAGTTCATCAACAGTGGGAGGAGTGATTCATAAAAACTAGGGAAAAGTCTGTGCTTAAAGAATAAAAGCCAGAATATGACAAATAAGTTTTAGTGCATGCAGATAGCTACTTGCCAGGGCCAGTTATGGAATACATAGCAACATGGGCAAAACTTTACGATGGTTCCCCACCCAGTGAACAACTTGTACCTTGCTGGTGGTCCATGCAGTCAATTCCAACAATGCTATAATAAGAACATTGTGTAGACTCCTGCATATAGAGCCTCTCGCTTGTTACTTCTTCCAATGACAGGCTCCATACAATGCTATAATAAGAACATTGTGTAGACTCCTGCATATAGAGCCTCTCGCTTGTTACTTCTTCCAATGACAGGCTCCAGGATAGGACATGAGAGAAAATTCTCCCCAAGTGGACAATAAAAACAGCCAACAGTGGTTTCAACCGTGGCCTATTAAACAAATTTATATAAGGAGGTCTGGTTCAAACTATATGATATATGGAGAATTTCAGTAGATTCACCAGACCTCATGTCTGTGGATCCAACGGATTCCTAACTGTTGATTATTCTTGCATTAAATTGTAATTCTTACCCCTTCCCCATAAAAACTTCTAGCATTGCTTCTCTCCCCTGCACCTGTGGTACCAAAATGAGATTTCAGCTAAGACAAGCATTAAAATTTAAAAAAAATTCAACCATGGATTTTTCCTTTTTGTTATCAGGTTGTGTTGGCTCATTCTGCATGTCTCCTAAGTTTATATTTCAGTATAACTGATTGTTCTCCTAGTTATAAGTAATATAAAATTTGTGACTTTTGCCCTTTTACCACGCAGTGTCCTTTTGGGAGACCAGATTGCATGTTTAGGCATTGTCTTCGTGATGTTTACAGCTGTCCTATGCATAATTAAAGTACGGGAAAAGATGGGGAGCCTAGAAAATTCAGGTAGTTTCCAGAGCTGGCATGATTTTCACAAGCTTCCCATAACACAATGGGGATACACATAGCCTCAGCAAATTTACTACACACCAAGGTTTCTGTTTTTACACTTAACACAGCTTTTTGTGGTTATAAACAGATTATACCACTTTAGATAAACTAGTTGTTTAGTAACTAGTTTTGTTTGTGAATTTTCCTTATATCTGCTTATATCTAAAATGATCAGCCATGTCTTGCCTTGTATAAAAGCTTGTATTGAGTAAAAGTCCCATAAACTGGAGATTAGGGTAGCTGAAATATTACTTTGGTGTCAAACTGACCTTTGGTAATTTATCCTATCTTGGAGTTTGATTTCTGGAAAAAGATACATTAACATTTCATTACAGTTCTCAATAAATCAGATTATAGTTTAAATCTATCAGTATGTGTTTGGTTATAGGAAACAAATTAGAGGAAACCCATAGAAGACATAGTAGGTATTTATATTTAGGTATAGGTATTTGGCCCCCTTAACACTCAAAGGGAAATGTCTGAATCATGATGCCACACAAAACTGGCCATTAAATAATTAAAAATGTAGCTAAAAAAAACACAGCAATGGTGTAAAGACAATGTAGCATCATAGAAAGGGTTCAAATGACCTCAGACCTAAAAATCATGAAGTATATTGTCAATGGTAGTGTATTGTCAATAGGGAATTCATCTGAAAAATGCATGTGCAGATAGTGCCACTATCTTCCAAACAGACAGATTACCATTAGGATATTGAATTTAATGGAAAAGATGATGAGAATGTATTAAGCAATATCTGTATTTGTTTGAGAATTTTGTCTTTTCATCAGTTTTTTAACCTTTAGGAACAATAAAGTTTGGCACTTAATGCCTACATCTGTCAGACTTGGCTGTTACTGTGGATGGCCAGGTCTTCTACTAATCCAACCACCTGCAAACAACAAGATCTCATGCGGCAGAATACAGGCTGTGCTACAAATTTATTCTCCTAGTAGGCCAGCAATTTAAGGTGAACAGATCATTCTCTTGGAAAACAAGTTGATTACTCATTAACCATAACAGTTCACCCATCAAAGTCTTAAAAATGCTAATATGAATTCTAACAAGTACTTACCATGTTCATTGGCTCATAATCGCTGCATTACACATTGATACAATGAATACATACAATAAATATGTTGATGTGCATTAATATGTGTGTTTAATTTAAAGCAGGGAAATACTTTATTATTTCCTTAATGTGCATTGGAGTAAGTTGCAAAAGGTTGCCCTGAGAATAAATGCAGCATCTACCTTTTTTTCATCCAGTGTGAACCAGTAGGGCATTGTAGTAAACTGATCCTAATGGAACATCAGATTTTAGTCGTTGCATTGGGTATGGCTTGGGTCTTCCAGTTCATCCAATATGATGTGATTTTTTTGGCCAATTCAGTACCACACTGGTGCTGCTGCCCACGGTGCAAGTCTATTTTGCAAAACCTAAATCAAAACAAATTTTTATCTAGATGGCAGAGTGCCTCATACTGTCTGTGATATGCCGCCACGTAAACCAAGGTGCTTACCTGATGACAGGAACACCTTTGCATTGTGGCCAAAGAGAATGATGTCTACTTTGCAAACGTGCTGCAGCAAAGGCATCTTATCACATTATGATAAATATTAAAAAATAGTTGGGACTTTCCATTATATCTTAAAAAATAAATGTCGTTAAGGTGGATTTATAGCTGGCAACGTTTCTTCTATCTGAAATAGACAACTGTCCAGTACTATTGGGGAAAACCTGGACCTGCTATCAGACATTCTGTAGGAATTTCAGTCAACATTTCGATACACTGTAGGTACACTGACCCCAATAGAACCAGACTATGAAATCAACTAGCTCGAATTATGTCAGTTGTTCAAAAATACCTTTACACACAAGTTAAGCAGGAGTTCAAACTATATAATCAGCTGTTTTGTGAAGCATTTAGCCTTGCTGGTCATTAACCTTCTAAAATACACAAAGGATACATTTAGGTAGTGAGGTGGCCTTTGTTTATCACTGCACAGAACTACTATAGTTACTTTCATCTCTTTACTCAATTCATGTGAACTCGTATCATAATAATGACTTGTGATTTTATCCTTTATTTATAAAGTGCAATCATATTACTCAGTGCTGCACAATAGATATGGATTGCAGATGACAAGCCTGCATTCTAGGCAAGTACAAGCAATGAGACTGGAGAAGAGGACTCTGCCCAATAAAGCTTACATTCCAAGACGTGGGCACTCTAACTGTGAATTTAGAATTATAGTGTATAGCTATACATAGTGTATAACTATATACCTCTATTTCGTATTATTTTCTGGGCTGATTCTCCCCAGTGAAGACACAGAGAACAATACTCAACATAGGTTTCAATCCTTCCCTTCTATATTTAAAGCTAACTTTTGGCTTCAATATGTACTGAACAAAAGGTTGTTTTTACTGGATTCAGGATGCTTCCTGGTGAATTGTGTATTTTTGAGGGGAATTCTATGTTCACTATAGCAAACGCAGATAATTACAATGAATTTTCCTCTATACTGGTGGTCAAGTATGGTGTCTGCTACAGTGCTGCTACATGTTAGAATGTTTACACCTGGTACCGGAAACAGGAGTTTCTGGCAATAGGATATTGTATGTAGTCAGTACAGAGTATCCCAGAATAGGTTAGATTTAGAGAGTTGGGTTAAGGGATATGGGGAGGGTTAGGAGGGGCTTCAGGCAAGGTGCTGATCTTTGCGCTGGTACCCTAGTTTTATAAACTAACAATACTGAGTGTTTCCGAAGCTAATAGCCAATGTACTAACATATTTCTAATCCTATATTAGATAGGTAAAAGCTTAAGATTCAAAAACAGCTGAGCTCTCCTAGGTCAAAGCCCAACTACATCCAAAATCGAAGGCAAATTCTTAAAGCAGTTATGATGATTAGTGTACAATATACATAATACCTTTGCAACTAAACTTTACAAATTCAAAAAACAATTGTGTATCTGTTCCTGCTTGTAACTATGTACCTACGTACACACCCAGGACCTCCTCTTTTTATTTCCTCTTAACAGATGTAGGTTTTTTATTTATCACCTATTATTTACCAAATATATAATAATAAAGGTTATTATTTATAAGGTTTAATATTTACCACCTAGTATTTACCAGTTTTTTACCACCTATTATTCTCATGTAGACACATGGCTTGCACTGTTATGCAAGGATGTTGGGAATGTGAGTTCAAAGATGAGGGAAAATGCAGTGTACAAGTACATTTTACTCATAAAACAAAAAGTCCATCATGTTGGTTCTATACATCATTTAAACTTCTATATAAATCTAATTGTTTTTAGAATTTGCCTTGAGGTTAGTTGCGCTTTAAAGAGCTGAAGCTTATAATTCTTTGACAAGCTTTGATCTGTGTCAGTGGAAAGAGTTGAATTTTTTTGTTCTGGAGAATCTGTGTGTTTTATTTTTAAAGAATGACTGTACTTTTAAAATGACTATATTATGATGATGGAAAAGTATAAATTCAGGCTGCCAATTCTTGGTATACGCAAAAAATAAAGGGCACCCTCTTTCAATTCTATGCTTTTATGTATCAGGACATAAAACATCTGGCCCTTAGTAGGTGAAAATGCAAGCTCAAGTGAACAACAATACATGGCATATAACATGTTGTCATTAATTTAACAATTACTAAGTCAGAATTCAGAGGTAGTGTGTAAAAAGTTAGGTACCTCTTTACCACTTCCACAAGAATTAGATCGCAGCTGGTTTCTGCTAATTATTAGTGTTGGTCGAAAATCTCACCATTCGATTTGACAGCTATTCGATCGAATAGTAAGATATTGTTCTGGTGATCAAATGCCGAATTCGAACACCATTGAAGTCAATGTTGGGAGAATTCAGGTTATTTTTAGGGACTATCGAGGGCTGCAAGAGCAATCAAATTGCTTTTGCAGCCCTTTACTAGTTGTATGTGTTCTTGGATAGAGTTTCTCTATCTAAGAACACAGGACTCCCTATCCAGGAACACATACTACAGGACTGCAACAGCGATCCTGATTGCTGTTGCTAGTAGTATGTGTTCTTGGATAGAAATTCTTGTCCCCATTCAACCTCCAGTGCCCGGGGATCGCCTGCAGTCACAGCTGTGACCCGCAAAGTTCCCAGGGTCATGTGACTGTGGGAACTGAACTGCAGATGAACTCTGCAGTTCCACTACGATCTTTGGGGCACTACAGGTTAATTAACCTGTAGTCCCCGGGGGATCGCACACTCTTCTCAATGATTGCAGACTCTGCTGCAATCATTGAGAAGATGCCTGGCTGGCAAGTATGTAACACACACAGTAATATGACACATTTGTTACATTTTTCTTGCAGTGGATAAAAGAAAAATGTAACAAATGTATCAGAACATTACTGTGCTGGAAAGTGTGTTAAAGAGTAAAGCTGCGTACACACTTCCAATTTTTGGAAGGGAGTGCACGATGCATGAACGGTGCTGTACATACAGCACCGTTCATGCTCTATGGAGAGGGGAGGGGGAGAGCGACGGAGCGGCACCCTGCTGCGCGCTCTCCCCTTCCCTTTCATTACGATCGGCTGTCGTCCATCGTCCGTGGATCCGGCAGGTTGGTCGTCCGGACGATGGACGACACCGACTGTACACACGGCAGATTTTCACCCGATAATTGGCCGATGCCGATTATCGGGCGATAAAAATCTGACGTGTGTACGTAGCTTAAGAGATATCATGTCATTGTAGGATAACCTGTAAACAATAAAAATTAGTTATGTAAACACATTCTATAAATTAATTTAACATTAAATTTGATTTTTTAAACATTTTTTTGCATTTTTTTCTTAATTTTTACTGTCGAATTTAGTTTTTTTCGGTTCAGGTCTACCCAAATGTGAACAGTCATTTTCATGTCGAATAAAAGGACAACCCGAATTCGAACACCAACACTACTAATTAACCTATTATCAGCAAGTGTGATTACCTCTGAAAATGCAAACGTTTCACTGGTCTGGATCATTCAGGTGTGTGGTAACACAATACCAATGAGGAAACACATCAGCAATGGTCTTAGAGAAGCCATTGTTGCTGGTCACCAATCAGTTGGATGTTATAAGACCATTTCCAAACAATTCCATCATTCTACAGTGAGAAAAAATTATTTACGGGTGGAAAACATTCAGTGCCAGAAGAAGAAAATGAGCCTAACTTTTTTCTTGTCTTCTTACAGAAAGTTCAGCTGCATATGTACCCACCACGTTGTACTCCACTCCTGCCATTATGACCCCACGACCCATGAGACTAGTGCCAGCAGTCCATTTTAATTCAGAATTAGATCTTCATGCTGACATCATCGCAGCTACCCAAGCAGATGAGGATGGGGACACGTAAGTGACAGTTTACATTTTCTATGCTACCAATTTTCAATTACATTCTAGCTCTCATGCCAGGAAAGCAGTTTTTTTTTTTTTTACAGAAGATCTTTACTCTCACTTGAAAGTGAAAGTCAAGAAGTGATGGACAACCTGGGCATTTGATTCTCCATTTCTCCTGCAACACCTCTGTACCTTAGAAAACTTTTAGACAAAGTCAAATTTGCTTTGAAGATTTCATTTCAATTGACTTGAATGAAAAATTGTAGAGCACCACAAACAAAATACATCAATTTTTTTTTACAATGAACTGCAATTCAACACATTTGTGAGAACACATTCTGCTAAGAATGGAGTATTGTCTTTTGTCTTTTTATTTTCTTGTGTTGGAAAACAAAGCTTAATATATGGCAATGTGCCCATTCTAAAGCAATAAAAAAAAGATATATTTAGTTTAAGGACACCAAGCTGAGCTCACCCTTGACTCTGGTGGGTGGGCTATTTTACATATATAGTTACATAGTTACGTAGTAGGTCAGGGTGAAAAAAGACCATCACGTTCAACCACTAGGGAACTTTTTATTTTGTTTTCTTTTTGTGGGAATGATGGGGAACATAAAGTTACATTGAAACATAAAGGATAATCCTAAACAGTAGCAAACCTTACTATCTATAATAAGCTCCTATTAAATTCTTAATTATTAAATTTATTTTCATTATATCAGGGGTTCTCATGACCAAGCAGAGTCCTGACAGCTGACCTCTTGTAACCAGACGATTACCTTCTTACTGGAAGATAACAAACAGTAAAACACATAGAAACCACCTAATCTAGCCGTTCAAAAACCACAAAGTTCCCCTACTCTTCCCCCCACCACCACAAACTTCCTGCAGCATACAATACTTCCCTGCCTTTGTTATTCTAGTGTATTTCACCTGTGTTTGCTAAATTCTTTTCCCAGGCAGAGGGCAGCATACATAAGGCAGTAACTCATAGCAACCAAATATATGATTTTTCAGTACTGTATATTATATATTAATGCTTATTATTTAACCTAGCCATATATACAGCTACATATATACTGAGTGGTCAGGTCAGGAGATCTTTGCTATATCACTTTCACCATGAAAACTGTTTTTTAAAAGTGAAGCAACTTTTTAGAAACTTTTGCTATTAACTTTTGCTATTAATTTATTATATAAACTTAGCTTAATATCAAGGCCTCTAAATCCTATAAACAAATCACAGGTGGAAAAAATAAAAAAGCGTGCCTGTTTTTTTTTTTTGTAAATAAAGTTAAGGATGAAAAATACTTTTCCAAAACAAGCAGATTAAGTATTTACATTTGCATACGATGCATACCTGATGGTACATTTCCTTGGTTTCCTTGACTATATTTTAACTTTAATATACAGAAAATTTGCATGGTTTTCTAAAAACATTTAATTTTTGTCATTTTTCTATAGGCCCCCCCGATACTTCCCTCTTTTTGGGGGATATCTTTTTGGACAATTTTGGGGGCAATATTAAGGAGTCTGTTTATAAAACAATCTGATATTCACCAAACATTCTAAGCTAGGGAATTTTCCAGGTCCAAAGCTGTTTTCAGCAGCAGTTGTTGATTTTCCACTAGAAAATGCTTGGTGAAAGTTGGATTCACTGCCATATATCCTAAGACTCTATTATTAGGTTGGCAGTGGCTTTTTAATCACTTTTTACAACTATACCTTAATGAAAAGTCTTAAAAAAATAAACACTACTTCAAACAACTACAAGGGAAGTGTTCCTACAGGATCCTCTAGCATTACTACGCTTGGGAGCTTTGTAAAAAATTTGAAATATTAAGCTCAATTTTGGTTAAATTTTTTCATGATTTTTTTTTCACTTTCGCCCCTTTTCTAATATTGGGAACTGTCAATGAATAAAACAACATTTTTTTATTTAGCACCTATTCTGGTTTTACGAGGGGGTGCTGAGAAGTTCCTGGCTTTGTCCCCTTCCAGAATAAATAGAAAAATGAGTGTGGGGGCATATGAAAGCCTAATATCTTAGTATGTAACTGTGCAAATATCAGGTCTTTGCAATTTTTTTCAAACGGTTTTTTCTTTTAGTGAGAAGCTGTGATGGCAGAGGCACAAGTTTCACATCGTTGGAGTTACGGGCCGCCATGAAGTTTTTGTTTCTCTAGTAAAAGTCAGCAAAGGACATTGACACTTCTCCCCCAGTGTTTGTGACATCTCAGTGTGAATGTCCTTTGCTGACTTTCCCTGGAGAAACAAAAACTTCATGACGGCCCGTAACTCCAATGACGTGAAACTTGCTTGTGCCTCTGCCATCACAGCTTCTCACTAAAAGAAAAAACAGTTTTAAAAATTGCAAATACCTGATATTTGCACAGATACATACTAAGATTTTAGGCTGTCACAAGTTTGGAATAAATGTCTCTATAAAATAATGTCATATTTTCACCAAGTACCAGCAGATCTATGTGCGCATCTGGCTAATTGAGGAAAGGAATGATTTGTAAAGCTATATCCACTCTCCTGAAATAAGAACAAATTTTATTTGAACTCTATTTTGGGATTTGTGGTGGAATGAGACATGTGAATGCCTCTTGCTTGAATCGACTTTATTGTTCTTTGCACTGAATCAGTAACAGGGCTCTTTGATCCTCCAGTCCCGCCATACCATAACCTGTATGGCTAAGCTTGTTCAAACAAGGGATCCCTTAATTTTTTTACAAAATGGCTGCCATTAACTTTAACCTCCTATTTGTTTTGGCTTTACTTGTTATATTGGTAAACATTTAGTTTGTTGGTCCTATGGTAAAAAAAACAAAAGAAATTAGTAAGTGGGTCGTACAATGCAACAGTCAGGTCAGCAGGTGATGAAGCATCATTGATATATGTTTTTTGGCTTAGTACATGCTTATAATTATTAACATCATAGCTTGAGTGTTTTACATATGAGTCCATATAGGCCTAGGAAGACAATGTTCAGGTGTGTATTCTGCTCTTTTTTCACTTGCCATTACCATGCCACTTACCATTCATGTGAATAATCATTATGAAACATTTAACATAACAGACTTTATAGACTCCACTTCCCTCAATGGCATTGACTCTTTATCATCTAAAAAAACTGCACTTTAAAACATCCTTATTTACTGACTTGCACATTTGTACAGGCCTTACCCCTGTATTGGAGTTTCTTACTTTGAATATTGGACTTCTAACATCATCTAGCCCCCCTAACAGAACTGTCCCTGGCCCATCACTTTAGATTTTAGGTCTTTTATTGATGGAGTAAAAGATGTGAACATTATTACAGCTTTCAGTTTCCAGGTAGGTATGTACAGTGTCTTCCCATGGGCTCCCATTAGACATGATTGCCTGCGGTGCAGAGACTCAGAATGATGTCAGTCATCCTAAATCAGATACAAAACTAGAAAGGTTTTCTTTAGCATATTAATAAGTAGGATAGGAGGAACCAGTGGGAACAAAATTTAAGCAGATTCAATATTAGCTTGGCTGGGTTAGGTGAAATGTTTTGCCGATATATAACGGGGTACATTTAAAAAACTGAATTTCAGGCAGATAAATATTCCCAATCCCTGCAAATAATGTATGTGTTCATAGCTCTAGTGTGATTGATAAATCAGACTTTGCTGTAAAGGGAACCTGAAAAAACTTTTGTCTGGTCCGTCTGGTTTAAGAGGCCACCATCATTCAGTATTGGAAGTGGTACCACATCCTAGAATTCGAGGGAGCTTCATAAGGTTATAGCGATTAATAATTATCCTAAACTAATGTACCATTCAAGCTCCTTGCTAGTAAGCCACCCATTACCTACATACAACATTCATACTCTCATTTCTCTATTGCAACTACTTGTCAGCTTGTGAGCTTTGGGAATTTAAATTATTAGTATGTCTACAGTGCCCTGGCAAGGGATTGCTTTGGGGAAAGTTGGATTGTCCCTCCAAGATTACTATTCCATAAAGTTTACAAGCAGCTAATGTCTAGAATGTTGATGTTTATTGCCATTTATTAAGCCTAAACCCCTGATGCATGATCTATAGCCCATGGACCATATGCAGCCCTTTGGTATTTATTGTAAAGCCGTCAACTCAAACCAGGACTCAGACCAGTATATTTTTTATATTTTTGTTTTATTTTTCACACTTTCACTGTTCTATACTTTAGTATCCATTTCCTTACTTTACGTACTATCCATTTACCTGGACTTTTTCTTGTAATGTTGAGGACATTTCATAGCTTTGCAAGCCTCATCAGTTTTACCAAAAAGGATATATGTGGGAATGTTGACTTGCAAAGGACTATAATGGCAAAGATCTCTAGTAGTTTCCAGTTTGTCCCCAGTCTCTGAATATCTGTAACAGCATGGACTCTGCTCCCAACCAGGGCTGTGAAACATCAGCAATCTTTGACCATCTCTCTGTTGAATCTTGATGTCAGAGTGAATCTTGGTGTCAGAGCTAAACTGGAAGACCCCCATATTCAGTAGGATGGCCATCACTAGTTTAGACAGAACAGGCTCTATAAAAAAAATAATAATTAGGAAACTCACTTCTATAAACTGTACATGGGATCCTATGAACTCTACAAATGGTCATATAAGAAAGAGTACATTTCTGCAAAGCAGTTATATCTAAAAATCTCATGCTGAGGGTCTGTTTTGCAAATTCAATATATTCACCAGAAAAAATGTGTTAGGCTGTAACTGTCTGTTTGTTATCTGTGTTTGTATCTTTATATGACGTCATTCACTTCAGTGTTAAGTTTCACTTTATAGTAAGAGCCTTTTCTGTGAAATCCTTTTAACTTCCTAAAACTGACTCATTACTAAATTTCCTCCCCCCCCCCCCCAGTCCTGCCCCCAGACTGTGAACCACCACCTTATTTGTTCAGATGTCACCTGCTGACAGCAAAAATTTATCGTACAACAAATGCAAAAAATGATCAGAGCAACAGATCCTGGGATGAATAAATGTATTTTTATTAAAGTGTATGGAAACCCTAAATTTAGAGTGTTTGATATCATATCCTATGGTATACAGGTTTCCTAACTACTTAGTACCACCATATTAAACACTCTTACTTACCAGACCTGTTTTTACAGTTTTGTTAGGCTTTTGTTTGACTTTAAATATCTCATTCATTTTTTCCTATACATACACACATACCTACATACCTACACATATAGTAGGTTTTTTAGTATAAATAGGTCTTTCTTCTGTTGCCCTTTAGTAATATTGCAGCTGGATTCATTTGTGTTTTTAGGAGAATTTGAGTTATGAAAACGAAAAAAGTATATTTCTGTAATTGTTAGTCAAAAAATGTATTTATTGCATACCAGGAATAAATGTACAGCATTATACACATTAGCACTATGTACCCAGTCCTACTTTTGACACTATATACATTGCACCTATTTATACACGAGATATGGATAAAATTGGAAATCCTAAAATAAAGATATGGGATGTCTATTCAAAGGTAGAGGTTTCTTGGACAAGCAATCAGCACAAGTTGTTAAAATTATTGGTGGGTCAGGAAAAAGTTTGCCCTTGTTGATCTTCCAATAAAATCATTGATAAATTGCCCAAATACCACCATGCAACTTGCATAGTAGAGTGACAACGCCAATGAATATTGTGAGACACAATAACACAACAGTAAGTGTTATTACTGGCAGCGTCTCTGTGTAGGAAACTTTTTTAACAAATCCACAAAAACAATTTGCTTAAGAAAACTGTACAAAATGAGACAAACACATACTAAAAAAAGAAAAGGTGGCTTTACATACAATTTATTGGTTTGTTTTAAATACTTCCCACTAATTAGTTATTAGTTCTAGTTTGATGGAAAATAGACATTGCTTTCAAGAGAACCTGTCAGAACCATATTTCCATCATCCTGTTCTTCGGATGGATGTTGCATCCAGAAGTCAGGGAAAGTTTTAGACAAAATGGGTCCTGAACAGATATGAAGTAGGGGTCCCTATTCTGTTAATTGGTGACTTGGGCAATTGCCCAGTTTGCTCTACCTTAAAAACAGCATTGCTGGGATTTTGGAAGTGACAAACTTTTGAACCAGGGAGAGACCTTGCTATGGTAAGGTTGAAACAGGTTGCAACTTTTTAACAGATAGAACACTTTGCCTTTCCGTAAAAGACAAACAACTTGCTTTATGTATGTGTGAAGATTCTTTGTTCGATTCAGATCTACTCAGCTGTGATAGGTAGGAATAAATGAACGCAAACAGGAAGAAAAAATTCAATTTCTGCACATGTACAATTTATGGTAAAATCATGAGGCTGAGAAATAAGTTTTTTATTAAGATATAATAAATACATTCACAATTCTATTGGATTTGTGTAATACTTTACAATATTAGCAGAGAGAGGGCAAGAGCAGAATGATGACCTCATCAGTGTGGTGATATTTCTTCATTGTCCTGTTAACAGGCTGAAAATGGTTGTTTTGCCTAACTGCAGAGGAGACAAATGAGGTCATAAGCCTTAATAAATAAATAACATTTTATTATTAAATTAAGTTAATAAATAAAGGTAATGTGTGTTTTAAAATGTTTAAAATCTCATATTTAGGTTTAAAACAGAAGATATTCACAGTATTATTATTATTATTATTATTATTAATAATAAATATTATTAATAAATAGGGGTATATTTTATTTTTAACATGGCTGTTAGCAGCATCCCTACCAAATAGCTACACATACCACTTCCCCCTTTACCTAGGGACCACTCGGAGACAACAGCAGATGTTACTGGAGTTTTGTCGGCCAGATGTTACACGGGCAGTGTTCCAACAAACAAGGCTTACTGGCGAATGACACATTTGTGACTGCCTTGTTGTTGGAGTACAAGAGACCCAGATAAAGCACAAGCATTCACTTTTGGCAGGAAAGATATTGTTTAAAGAAGGATGACAATGTCCAGCTCCTATACTTACTATACTCAGACAGTCGGACAAGGTGGTTATACAGTAACATTTTACAGTATTATTTTAAAAATTACTGCAGTGTTTAATTATAAGCCATTTATGGTATGGCCTGCTAATCCATATTTTAGTTTTTGTATTAAATATACAGATCTGTAAACTAGCCACTAGAGGGAACCCTTTAGAGACTCATTTTCTGTGATCAGCCTGTGATAAGCAAAATCATCCTCCTTGTGATGTCAGCATCCCCAGTAGACTTAGAGCAGTCCCCCAAGTGTAGGGAGGTGAAGGGGGAGTAAAGGAGCTGGACCAACACAGAGAATAATTTAACACTCCCAAAAGAGAAAAATGCAATGACATGCAAGGAGAAAGAGGGATGTGCTAAAGAACAGACTCCCATGGAGTAGTCAAGGCACCAAATTTAAAGGCACATTACAAGTAAAACATTTTTTTTAGGTATTTAGTATTAGGTTACTGACAAGCTCACTTGAAACTTGGCCTCTCTGCATATGTGTGCTTTGCAATTAGCAGTTGCTGGAAAATTGTATTGCTGTGATACAAATCTGAAACAAAATTCTATCTTGTGTGTCCAGCTTATCTTTTTGATTTTTGTTACCAGGCTTTTACATTGCTAATCACTTTGTTTCAATGCTGATAATGTTTTCTATTTTTTTTCTAACTTCTAGAGCGCTGCATATTGCCGTGGTCCACGAGAACATTTCAGCTGTTCAGAGGGTGATTGCCCTTCTAAACCATGGGAGAATAAACCTTGATATACTGAATAACCTCAGGCAGGTAAGTGGCCATCCAATATATATTTTAATCAATTATTAAATTCACATTGTAAGGTGCAGATGCCTACCGATTAATGCATTGTTATGTGCTGAGAATCACATATGTTGTTTGGTGTTTCGCTGTGCATAAGAGGCCAATTGGAAATGAATAGGCACACCACAAAAACTTTTGGGGAATGGGACCTTAGTTCCTGTGTGCACATTTAGTTGTTTAGCCTATGACAGGTGCCCTTCAAATTAGTGATCACATCTGCAGTAACTTTTTAAAGACTTTATACTTTTTGTTTAACCTCTTTTTCCACAACATTAACAATCGTATCAGAAAAAAAATGATTTTACATGTATACTGCATGTCGCTGATTAATCTATGTAACTTACTAACTGCTCTTTGTAAATAGTTTAGTGTTTTTTGCTCTTGCTGGAAGTCATGTGACTCGGGGGATCCCCCTCACTGTTTTCTCTTAACTTCTTCCTAACCTCTCAGGCAGAACTGTGAGAGTCGCTCATACGCAAGCTGTAAGCAAACTGATATAACACAGATGTTCAACATGATATAAACATCACATTATACAGAACTGTGCTATTTTTATTTTTATCTTCCAAATATGCTTATAAAATATATCAGTGTATAATAGTGCGGTTGTTTTTAAAGTAAATCTTTTTTTTCTTCAACAGTGCAAAGCAACAGGTTCTCGTAAACCGAACCTCTAGCCAGGGTATAGACCAGCCATTCTCAACCAAGGTTTTATGGAACCTTAGGGTCCCTCCAGTGCAGCTTTTTTCAACCTTTCTAACATAAATAAGTTTCAGGTTTTTAGAGAACCCTGCTATAATTACTTTATCTACAGCTCACCAGACATTGGTGAGGTGGTCAGTATGAAAAATGTCTTTTACATTGCTGGCTGGAAGAATGTCACCCTTACAGAAAGCCAAAACCTGACCTTAGATCAGGGGTGTCAAACTCAAATACACAGTGGGCCAAAATTAAAAACTTAGACAAAGTCGCGGGCCAAACTTGAAACTGAAATAGCACCACTACTACAATTCCCTGTGTCTATAAAACAGTCCAATACGGGCCACGCATAGGCGGAGAGCCCGCTGGTCTATAGACGCGAGTGATGCTGTTACTACAATTCCGGGCATTACTTGTGTCTAATAACAGTCCAATGTGGGGCCACGCATAGGCAGGTAGACTGCTGGTCTATAGACGTAAGTGATGCCGGGAATTGTAGTAGCGTCGCTATTTTAATGCAGCGGCAATTCATATTTAGGATTCCTTTGGGGGCCAAAAAAAAAGGATGTTGTGGGCCAGATTTGGTCCGTGGGCCAGAGTTTGACACCCCAGCCTTGAAGGTACAAATAGCTCATTGTTCAAGGAACCTCCAGCAACCTCTGGAGGAACTTTAGGGTTGAGGAACCCGGGCTGGAATACACTGCTCCAGAGGCTTACAGGGATTTCTTCAGCCCTTCATCTGATGGTGCCTGCACATCTTTGGGTATAACTCCACTTAGCAGAGCCACAAGCATGACACTAATGATCTTTTAACTGTCTGTAAGGGTGGCATTTTGGACAACTTTATTAAGAGTTCTCTGGGATCTAAAAAATATTTGAAGTTTTCCTCTGGAGTACAGAGTTTGACAAAAGGCTGTTGTAAAACCCCTTTGGCATGTGTTCATTCCAGTTTATAGAAGCAGTTAAGTGGGAGAATAACCTGTTATTCTGCACAGGGATCTTACTGTGGTGACAAAACCACAACACCTGGAAAACAATTGTGAAAATAATAGAACTTTCACTCTCGTTTGTTTCAATGATAATCAAAGGTCTTTGGGGTGATTTTCTATTTTTAAAAAATGGTAAACCACTGGAATATTGTTTTTAGTAACATCCATGTGAACACAAATTCACTTTTTTATGAAAAAAAAAACACTTGTCAGTTTAACCAGTCATGGACCCTATGGTCCCCAAGATGGGGGGATGGCAATGTGTGTCATTTGCCTAGATGCTTTGAGATTAAACGTATCCCTCTAATTTCCAAAAGTTAGGACATATGTTAGAATACCACTAAAGCTATTGCAAATATTAATTTCAGTGACCTTCATTTACTGTACGATGTGGACAGTGAACATTCCTAGACCATGTCAGTGACTTGTGAGGGGTAGAAATGTTAAATTGCAGAATATACATTTCTCTTGTTACAGGTCAATTTTATTTCATTTGTTTTTCTAAGATTTACTTTAGTTTATGCAGGCAACATAAAAAATTTGCATTTATTGGGTGTATGTAAAATAGTAACACAATCCCCTTCTGAGTAAATGTTCTTTAAAACAAAAAAGGGTTAAACCCCTCGTCTCATACACCTCTTCACACTACGAGAACAGGGGAATCCAAGCACATCACAAACAGGCAATCACCCACACATGTAAAATGTTCTCACTAAAAATGCTGAAGATTATTTTCAAGTTTCTTATAGGCTTTCACCTGATCAGTGTCAGATAAAGGGGTCCCTGTACAGAAACTATGGGGTCCTGCAGTTAGCTTTTATTGGTATTTTATAATTCCTCGTAGTGGGCATTGAAGTATACTTCCATGTCATTGGTGGTCAGAAAAAAGGCTCCCAATACATTGGTGGTCAGTAAAGAATACGTTTGTTACATTGTTGTTTGGTCTGCATATGATGTAAACCCAAAAGCCATCAGAATGCAATCTGTAAGGTTCAGGGGGCCATTAAAGACAGCTATTGTTATCTATTGACATGCCTAATTGCCACTTTCCCTGTTATATTTAACACATATTCTGCAAAAAAACAGAATTGAGCTAGGGAGGGGCAATATTAGGGAAGTTAAAAAAATTCCAACGGTAATTGGGAGTTTTTTTAAATAATTTAAATCAAAAAGATGATAACCAAACAGGGTGGAAATGTTACAATTGGTGCAGCGTGCATGAATAAGTATTTTAGCATTTTAGTGTTTTTTCAAAAGCAAGTCAAAATTATAGATAGAGTATTGTAATATAAATTGTAATGTTGTCACCACAAACCATGGTATGCAAGGCAACTTTACATTCAATAATAAGTACTTATAATAGGAAAGGAACAAGACATTTTAATTGCAGCAGGAAAAAATATGGTCTTCTCTGGAAAACAGAGTGGCAGTGCAATGTAAATCTCAGAAGTGGATGGACAGAAAAACACATCCTTTGGCAGTAAATCAATTCCTATGCCTCTACTAGTTAAGTAATTAGTTCTTTACCTGAAGTTTTTATATTTCCTTTATCCCTAGGTAAATATGGTTCATCCATTAAGACAATTAAGGAAAATTAGGAATGACTATATTGACTTTGAAAGTGACTTCTTTATGAGCACTTCACCAAAGTTTGCCAATGCTTTGACACCACAATTTAATGGCATTCCTTTTTCTTTCTTATAGACCCCTCTTCATCTTGCAGTGATCACCAAGCAGCCAGAACTTGTTGGCCTCCTACTAGAACATGGATCCTTGCCCTATATTCAGGACCGTAATGGACAGACTTGTATTCATTTAGCATGTGAATATGAAAGTATTGACTGCCTAGAGGTTCTGTTGAAAGCTGGGGCCAAAGACTTGGAGGCCACCAATTATCAGGGTATGTGTCCTACTCTTTGAATATAATTTTATTGTCTTGTATTGCTGATATAGGTTTGAATAGAGAAATAGTAATTCATTAGGATTAGGTAAGCATTAACATTAGGTAACAGTACATTGCTCAACGTGATACCTGATGCAGTGCCTTGTTAATGAGACCATGGGCCTGATTTATTAAAGCTCTGGAAAGACTGGAGATGATAGGGTATCATAGGTGAACCTGGGTGATCTGGGAATAATTTGTGATAAATTGGCCAAGGTTTTCAGTCCTGGACCACATCTGTTTCATGTTTGCTGGATAACCCAAGTTTCCATGATGGTCTATCTTCTCCATTCTTAGGGAGCTCAAAGTCACCTTGGGTCATAATGGAAGTAATTCTGGAAAGGTCCCGTCAACTTTATACTTTATTTGGCTAATACAACCTCTCAGCCCCTTGCTGACATTGAGATCAGCTGTGTCAGCAACCTGGGAACTCGTTCCATCCCCCAGTCACGTGACAGTGGCAATTTCTCTTTAAAAAGCACCATCTTATCAGTATTTATGGGTATCTTAGTTCCAGCCAAATTATGTCAAATGCTAGATTATATTTTTAATAGATTCATTGTTAAAAGAAAAGCTGAATCACTGGCCTGGCAACAGACCTGGCTGTCTTTGTATTAAAAAACACAGACTTTAGATCTGCTGTAAAACAATAAAAGTATTCTCGTACATAATATTTTTTTGACATTAAGATATATACGGAGCCAGTTATTCCTGCCTATAGCTTTATAATACAGTCAGATAAGTCATGGTAGCTCAGAAAAGCCAATTGCAGGAGAAATACCTAAAAGTGAGACCTTGCCACAGTAAATACTAAAGTATTGTTGCTTACAGTTTCAAAATACAAATATTTTATGAATTTGATAAAAACAATATAAATATATACTCCATGGCCAAAACAGTCATACACTGTAAAAATTCTTTGGACCAGCATAAGTTTTTATTATGGGAGCTTATGCAAGGCCAAAGCATTTATTTCCCTCAAGACTTTATTTTGCCTCAAGGCATTTATTTTTTCATTGTATTAATGATGCGAGAGTCATGTCAATAGCCGTGGCAAGCATGCAGCAAGTGAATCAGAACTTTTGTATGAATAGCTATTCTAGGACCCATCATTTTCGGGAGAGTAGCTATCTCACCATCATATTCCTTTTTTTTTAACATTGTTCTTTTTTATGTTTCCCTTTATCTGTCTTCTTGCCGTGACACTTAAAATTTCTGTTTTGTTTGCTCCTTTAGGTATGACTGCATTGCACATAGCTGTCAGTACGGGACGCAGAGATTTAACGTTTTGCTTGCTGAGGCATGGAGCTAATGTGAACGCAGTGGTACGATGGCATTTGTGGGGTACCAAACCCAACAAGATTTGAATTTGTTTCTAAAACGTATTTAAAAAAATCAAGCTGAGTGAATTTCCATAGTGCCTGCCATGCTATGTAAAATCACAAAGCAGGAGGGTTAGGGTGCATTTTAACCCATGTAGTATAATGTGTTTTATTGTGTAAATGTTTAAACATAGGATCAAGAATGCATCATAGATCCATTACTATCTAAGTATTCACACACGTGAAACAGTTATGTCAAATACAAGCAGAATTATACTTTCCTTTAAAAACTTGCACGTGATATTAATGTAATAAAACATGTAAAGCATGTTAATGTTCAGTGCTGCATAATATGTTGGCACTGTATAGATACTGTTTATTAATACAATTAATAATAATAGTTACAAGCACATCACAGCTATTAAAAATGCATGTAAAAATGGTTACATAAATATGATAACAATGTGTTGAAATATTTTGTAATGTTCATATTTTTAGAAACATGGGTGTGAATGTGCCATAATCTTCTGTCCACCTAATAAAGCATTATGAAAAATTCTTATGTACTATGGTCATATGAGCAGTGCTGCCATTGACCCTTTAGCACTCAAGGCTAAACCTCTCTATGCTGAGGCTCAATGTGTGGGGAAAAGTCACCAGACAGGTTGGAAAACCTTGCCTGATTACTATTTTCACCTTTGTAAGCTTTAGTTGTTGGAGTGTAACATGCCTTTCCTATCATTCTGTTATTTCAGGGCACTAGAAGTTTCCTTTTTATTTTATTCTGCAGCCAGCTTTTGTCCTTAAAGTGGCAACAATTCAAATTAATTTTATTTTTAATCATGGCAAAGGTTACCATAACTCACAATTTTACTGTTTCTTTTTTCTTGGCTCACTAAAACTTCTTGCACAGAGCTTGAGGTCAAAATTGCAGGCAATCAGACTCCTCTTCTGTACTGAATTTGCAAATTTTGACTGTACTCTGTAGTTCTGTGAGTCAAATAAAGCCAGCCAAATTTCTTGGCTAGGGACTATTTAGTATCACCTTGCCCTTTCCTACCCAACTATGTCAACTCGCAACTTGTGGAGAGGAGTACTGATACAGGGTGCTGTGATGTTTTCAGGAAACTATGTACAGCACCCTACTGGTCTCCTCCACCAGCTTTTATCTGCCAAGAATGCATAGGGAAGGAGAGAGATCTAAAATAAGGTATGCAGTAATAAGGGATAATTATACTGTATTTAAACTTGTTAATAGTATGCTAATGGAGGAGGAGGAGGTCCCCAAAAGTAAAATGCATTCAGATTAAACTTCTAGACTAAGATTTAGAAATTGGCCTTAGCTGTAAACGTTTGGCACTTAATAGCTTTCTTCCAGTCTTGATCCCTGTTGGATAGACCCAACATTGACCCTTTTACCAGGGATTGATATGATGCCAATGAAAAATACATTCAAATTTAATCTCTTCCCCGGGACCCAAGAGAGCAGTAATAACTTGACAGGGGTTATGGCCCATTCATGCTTTACTAATTACATTTTTACTGATGTTTGTGTCTCTGAGGAAGTAGTTTCCTCATTTTCTGTCCTAGAAAATAGAGAGATCTCCCCAACAGGGATCAAAACTGGAGCTTCCAACCTTCCCCCATTATCTTCCAAGCTAAAATAAAAATAAAGCCATATTGTTATTTTGTCATTTCTTTATAGGTCTTTAATTAGAATAGTTCTTCATTAATTTGGTGACATGTTCTTACAGGATATAAAAAGTGGACAAAGTCCATTGATCCAAGCGGTGGAAGGCAGCCAAGAGGAGCTGGTGTCCCTACTTATTCAAGTGAGTTCTTACTCATATCAAATACCTTGATTTCTATACAGCGGTTGGATGTCCTCTAAAACTACATTGGGAGTACTTATAACCACACCATAGCAGAAGATTTAGAATTTGGACAGGTGTTATATGTTAGGTGTTCTTTTTGTTCTTATGCAGGACAATAAATTGAAATTCCCTTAATGGGGTCAAAAAAGCAATACAAATATATCTAATGTTATAAACCTCACACTGTTGGACAAAAATGAATTGCTACCAATGTCCCAATTGGGTTGATTACCTCCCACTTCCAGTTCAAGGACACATGTTCTAACTCTAAATATAAAACTTCCTAGTGGGTACAAAACTAGAATAGATATTTTATTCCTTAAAGTTGAACTCTGGGATAAGCAAACATTGCCTAAATACAAAACACTAATTTGTTTTGTGTTTCGTCTTCCTTAAATCAAGTATAAAACTTTGCTTACATGCAGGACCTTTCTGTAATGAAGACCAATCACATCTGTTCTTAGTCCTTTAGCAAGTTGACTGGTCTTGTATCCGCCCCCTTGTTGTTCTTTGCAGCCAGCCTGTTGCTGGTGGGTCTACTGGGTCCCTCCCACATCATTTCTATTATCTACACAGTCATTATCACTGCTTTTTTAACCTGGGTTATTAAAGGCATCTGGTGCACACAAGTGGAATTGCATACTTTGTGAGTGTTGTGGAATTTATTTGGATTAAAGTTTTCATGCCTGCAGTTGACCTTTAGGCAATGCCAGACATTTTACAATAAACTACAATATTTTACTGGATGTAATGATACAACAGGTAGAATAGAAACTGGCTGTAAAAAATACAGCAGGTCAAAGAGCAGATCTGATAACACAAAATGTGTTTTAGTGTGGATTTTTTTTATTATAAATATTGATATGGTTTACTATTCTTACTCTAAAGATAACATTTAGGCATTTATTATTTAAGCTTCCTTTATTGATTAATCAGAGAAGAGCTTTTGTGTACCATGGTTAAGATAAATATTACAAAATGAAGTCATAGGCTTAGTTCATAATGGGACTGTCCCAGTAAACCATCTCATACTTCCTTCACAAACTATATTGAACTGAAGAGTAGGAAATTCAAACTAGAGAAAACACACAGTACACTTGTCTTTATAGGGAGTTGCCACATATTAAGGGAAAGGTAAATTTAGGCTTGCAGTGGGAATACCTTCTCTATCAGTCAATGTGCAAAAAAATACTTGACTTTTTTAGGATAGACCCATAGGATTTGGCATAAGCATAATTAATATATTTAATTTCCCTAAAAGGTTGTAGCAAATAACAGATTTCTGTAATGTTTTTACTTTTTGCAACTTTAGAGAAATGCATTTTAGTCAATAGGAATGGTGAAATTAAGATGGTATTTATGAGTGCAGTGGGCTAAACATTGCTCATCAGGGTTATGGAAGTATTTTTCAATTATCTTATCTTATATATCTGTCCTCTTGTATCCCCTTGTATCTTGTTCTTTCACATGATAATAACGATAATTTAAAGCATCAGTATATAAAAACAAATACATAGGGGAAACTGTTCATAAATACCAAATACACCAAAAAACACAGAACAAAATAACTTCAGGCAGTAAAAAATGTTTTTATTTTTTTATTTTATGCTAATTATGCACACTATACTGCTGTGTAAATCACAGAATATATGGTCTCATTCACATACACTTTAAAAGGTAAAGGGATTCTGTTTTTATTTTCTTACTGGGCATTTTGTGTTTTGGTTGTAGTCAAAGATTATGTAAAGTGTCAGATTCCAAGCAAAGCCACTTTCTTGTACATCATAGCCCTCTCTTCATCTCAGAGTTTTTTAATACTGTCCTTACTGGCCCAGCTCCTCTGTTCCTACCCGCACCTCCCTACACAACTTTTTGATATAGCTGTTGGGGTATGAGCAAAATAGAATACTACAGTGTCGCTTCAATCTTCTGGGTTGGCTGACATCACGTCCAAGGTATTAGTTCCCAGCAGGAGTCTCAGGGCTTTGTATGTCTACACAAAGAAGGTTCTCCTAAAAGTGGGCATTATTTCCAAGATATTTCTAGAATTTTGCAATATTTTTATTTGTTTATTTATGATATTCAATAAAAATACATATAGATATTGTTAGCTGTGCCATTTTGTCCACCTCTGCAAGGGGGGGGGGGGATTTTCTTCTAATTATAAAAAACATTCTTCCCACTGACCACCAATGTATAGAACATTCTTCTACCTGATCAGCAATGTAAAGATTATTTTCCCATTTCTTACCAAAATAAAAAATTGAAATCTTTTCACTGGGCACCCGTGTAAAGTTAGCTTTTTTCCCACGAATCCGCAGTGATTTAACTTAAAGTAAAACTATAGTTCCACAATAAAAAGTTGTGAACAGGCAAACTGTTATTGCAGAAAGAACAGGCGATTTACCTTCTGCAATAAAGCAAGCATGTGCAGCTTAGTTTAGGATACCGGGTTATGGTGGTATATGCCAAGCATGTGCGGGAGTTACATCATTCCAGCCTGACATCTGACACCTGGAAGAAGACCACATGAAGAGGATGGCACGCCCAATAGAACAAGGACAGGTGAATATAAATATAAAAATTAGATCAGGCAGGTACGTTTTTTTTTGCAGACCTGGTTGCAGTTTTTTTTTTTTTGTTGCGTTTAGTTCCTTCTTCAGCATGAGTTGTCTGAGATATAAAAATGATGTGTTATATTAAGGGATTAGATTATAAAGAGCTGACTTTGATTAATTGCAATCACATTTAAACATGTATATTACAGTATAGTTGGCATTTATATTGTTTAAAAACACCTTGTTAAAATTCTAACCTAATTTTTACTTATTTACAGCATGGCGCACAGGTCAATCAGCTCACTTACGCCGGGAATACTGCATTGCACGTGGCGAGTGGACGAGGTCTTACTGAGATCACGCGTTTACTTTTAAAGAGCGGTGCAGATGGCAGCATAAAAAACTGCCACAATGATACAGCCTTGACAGTGGCAAAGGACAGAAAGGTGAGCAGGGAGTACAGCACACAAGCCACACTCGGAAAACATAAATTGCAATACCAAACCTTTATTTTCACTAGTAATATACTTCCTGCCCTAGAATACCAATGCTCACTTATTGAACTGTACTTTTGAAGAATAAGTGTTGTCACCCTTAGGGGGTTAAGGGCTGCATAACACAACATCGGTAAATTTCTGACCAATAGGTATTTGCTGATACCTAGATTTAACAAAAAAAATTGTTTTAAAAAAATAGCAGATGAAATAGAAGCAAGTATAAGTTTATTTTTGTGGTTTCCATATACCTCAATGTAAAACAATCAAAGCCATTAACTTTATTTGCTAAATTAAGGGCAGAGTTAAGCTAATTTCAGATGGGCAGTGGGAACAGACATTCATGGGAAGCTCCAGGCTATGTAACTTGCCAGCCACCCACTGTGCTGGTTCTTGATAAACCAACATCAGGGCCAAACTGAATCATTCAATAACACCCTCACTCGTTCGCTATGAGCATTTGTGGGTGAGACAGTACATGTAGCATCCCAATCACCGGCACATTTCATCTAAACTTAGCCCAAAGAAAAGTATTAGCCATATACAGTATAATAAAAAGTATAAACAAAAACAATTATACTAGTGGTTATGCTAGTAGTTATGTTTTACTTTAAAACTTCATTTATTTCAAACCACTTAAACCAAGATGAAGGTACACTTCAGATTAAAAAAAATCTACACATTACACATAACTTTACTGAGGAAATAAAAACTTTTTTCATGCCATAATGCAGACCAACACTGAGCTTAATGGTTGAAACTTTTTATATAAAAAATGAACATCACTCTGATTCAGTTCCTCGTGAATAACTTTGAATAACTCATCTCATGATGTTACTGTGAAAGACACCCTTGTATTCTAATATAACAAATTAGCCTTTAGCAATGTGCAAAATATTGTAATAGGGAACTAATTATTTCATGTGCTATTCATAAAACAGTGGCAAAAATCCCCTAATTTCTTGCACAATGCTGTTCTGCACAATGTTGGTTCGGTTATTTTAAAGGTTCTTTTGTACACTTATTAAAGTGAACTTTTATTAAAATGGCTTATGCTGGCCATTCCCTTTCTATCTCCACAAATCTCCCGATATATGTAGTGGGAAAAGGATAAAGTTACAGGCATACTTATTTTTCCCCCATGTTCTGCCCGTGATGGGGATGTTGTCACTGCCCTACAGAGTTCTATGGAAAGCAGAGCAGCAAAACTCTCACTAGTAGGTTCTCATGCACTGGAAAAAAGCATGCTTTTCCTAACTTTTTTAGTTTGTTGGAGCACAGGGCACTGACACTTTGCCTGTAATGGTCATGAAAGTGTAATTTTGAGTACAAAGTTTTTGTATACATTATCACAAAAATAGATTTATTTTAGGTTGTTTTAATTAGGTAAACTGCACATAAATATTTCATATTACTATTTCCAGTCAGCAGGCTCTTTGTTGTTAACAGAGCACAGTAGTTCATGCTTTCATTCTTCCCTCCTCTCCTTTTCTTCCTGCCTGCTCCATTTAAATGGAAATATAGAGACTTTCAATTAAAAAGACCCAATTTATAAGCAAACAGCTTCTCAATGCTTTCTATTTCATCATTTAAGAAATAAATATGTTAAATAAATTGGTAAATATAAAACATTTTCTACACAGGGTTATAGTCCGCACACCCGTATATAATCTGTAGCATTATGTTTGAGAATGTAGGTGAACTGTGTGTACAATGGAAGCTGTAGTATGCTAAGAATGCAATGTGGCCATTGAATTAGTGATCCTCTCCCACACAGAGATACACTTCATGAGTAGCAGTCATTCAGAAACACACACATCATAAGGCTGTTACTCCGTTCTCATCATCCCACTCAGCTATGAAATCCCAGTGGTAATACTGGCCAGCTCAAGACCACAAAAACAGGAAAAAAACAGGAAGGTAACAATTTGAATTATGTTTTATTAAATATTAGATTAAAAAACTAGTAGAATAAACCTAATACCCAGCAAAAAGCCAACCTGAAACCCACACTTAGGATTGTATTTATAAATCTGTGAATCTGTCATTTTTCTGAAACATTCACAGGTGGAGAACAAATTACTGCCATTGAAGCCCATGAACTTGGAAGATTCTCCAACAGGAAATGTTTGAGTGAATGTAAGATTCACTGCTTTATAAATAAACCCTTAAAGTATATCTCACTAGAAATAGTGGTAACTATTGTCCATGTATAAGTTGCATGTACCTTTAGCAATCTGGAAAAGTGCTTCAGGCCCCTAAACCTCCAACTCTCTAATCAGCTAGTTGGACACTTTGTCTAACTATAAAAGACTAAGGACTATTTCAGATGTGCGGTCTATACCCATGTGCTCCTGGGTGTGCTGCAAACTGCTGCTACGTGCCCAGGATCAGCAAACTGCACTATAGGTCAGTCAAATGCCCTTGCGGTGGCAGAAAAGTAACTGCATGGTCAGAAGTAACATGTCGTTTCCAAGAACTGCAGCACAAATGTAACCACCAGCAAATACTTTTCAGGTATGGTTGTCAACTACTTCCATTTGGTTGAACAGAATCAGTTGGGAACATGGTGTCCAATAGGAAGACAATGCAGTAGGAAAGAAATAATGCGTAGGAATGGCCACCAGATTTGCAATGAGCTAAAAGTACATTTAGGTACCTGGGGGGTGATTCTTCTTTAATAATGCAATGTTCCTTTCATCATATCCAAGAGGGAAAAAGCAAAGGGATGAAGATCTTTGTCCCATGCCACCCTATGGGCATTGTCACATTGCCATACATGGTTGAGTACAGCTATACAGCTAAAAATAATTATTCCATCATGACAGAAAGCACACAATTAAATATAATTTACACAGTAAACAGATTCTCTGTATAAAATAAAAGTGACTCATTCTGTCACTTCTGGTTCTGAATAATCTCGTGCATCACACCCTGGCTAAAGGGTCTTTGTCGACGTCACGTCATAGTTCAGACAAATATGCGGATTGTGCAATTGTTTTGTGCTGTTTTAAGTTATGTATCAATACTACTCCAGCTTCACTCTTATGTTAAAAGACACGCAATGCTACGTATTTAACTGGAAATCATTTCTATGTTTGCATGTGGTATTACAGAGGGGAATTTAGCTCTTGTAAATCCAAAGTGAAGAAATCTGCAGTTACAATTTCACTTCCACCACCTGTTGGTGAAATGTGCTATTGCAGAAGAACCTTTCAAGACTTTGACACTCTAAACTAAATAACTTACAAACTATTTATTGGTGATTTTGTAAGGTATGAGTTGAAAAAAAATCATATCACTTCCTTGTTGTACCATTTAAAATTGTTTTCCTGTTTTACTACATAATTTATATAGAGTACAAGGAATTAAGGAAAAAGCTAGTTTAAATACCAAAATAACTTGTTGCCAGCGGCATCATGAAAAGGTCATCACGTGAAATGTGCAAGTTGTATTCTTCTGATGGTCATCTTCACTTTCCTATAAACACAAAGGTATGGCAGCAAAGGGAATGAGTGATATAATCTCACAGCAACTGCCACATTAAATGGGTCATTAGATCTTTCCCTGCACACATGTTCTTGTTAACTAAAACTCTGTATGGGTTTATTCCACCAGTATAAAAAGAATGATATTCTCTGATCATGACCTATAGAAACTAGGAAGAAATTTTTTATAACTCATCTGACTAGTGCAAAGTAAAATGTAATTAGTTGCCACAATTGTTATTGAAAATCAGTTGTTGTTAAAATTTGTTATATATCATCTAGAGGTATTAAAAAAATTTGCTTTATCAGATTGCAGATATTCTCCGGGGAAAGTCTTCCTCTCCACAAGCTCAAAATGAGAGGTTCAGAGGAGACATTCGAGAACATACGATGACTCCACCACAACACAAAACTGCAATACCTAGTCCAACTTCCATCAGTCCATCTCCATAAAGAAATATGGATCCGTTCCTCTCCCTACCTCAGGCTTAACGCTGTGACCTGCATAAAGGAAGCATAACCATGCAAATAAGATGGAAACTGTCTATTAGGAATCATGATGTGAGGCCATCTAGGAATGACTCTACTGGCCAGGAGAACTTTGGAATTGAAGCACTGGATGACATAAGGGTTTGCGATAAGCATCAAGTTTTAGGGCTAAAAAACAAACTGAGAACTCTGATACAAGGCTTGAAACAGGCCACTTCTATAACCCAAAATAATTTACATTTAACTCAATGTTCTCAAAAAGTTGCCCTGCCAACATTTACCAGAAGCCAACACTTTACCACCATGGCACTTTCTCTTTTTGTTTTAGGCTGTTCATGGAGATGAGAGATTTTTTTTTACAAATTGCTGAATTATGGTTGGATTGTTGAATGTATTTTTTTACACTCCAAGTGTAGTCTGTACGCTGTATGTCACTAAATGGTTGGTGTGTGCATTCCATTGAAATAGGACAATTTACAAAATCCAACACTTTCATTTTCATTACAAAAAAAGTTAATACAATAGAGAAATATAGAAACCACATGTCAGCTTTTTTGTCAATTGTGCCCCATTCAAGAGATTTCATTTCCCTTCCTGTTCTCTATACAACAGGAAGTGAAAGAAAAATGTTTACAGTAAGATAAATATTCTATCCTCTATCTAAACAGTTTTACACTGTACAAGCATCCTCTTTGTAAGCTATATCTCCATTAATGTTCAAAAATGTGGATTTTCCCCTACTTTTAGATTTTTATCAATGGTCACCAAATGATCGGGCTATTTTCTTCTAATGTGGCAATTTGCAGCAAAGAGTGGCAAACAAGATTATTTTTTAAATGTTGTTTTTCATTGTTCCCTAAGATGTTGACCACACACACACCCCTGTGATGGATAGGTATTATAGTGCAAATAAAAAAATTAGATTTTTTTCATGGTAATTGTAAAGGTGGTGGTCCGCCTGAATGTCTTTCACATTAATTGCCACATGTTCTGGTTAGCACACAGTTCATGCCTCCATCGTTTTGGTTGTCTGTGCTACATCATGGTTATTTTCTTTCACGTTTAGATATTCCCTCTTGAACAGGTTTCACCAGGACAGGCTGCCACATTCAAAAACGGTTCCTGTGCCAACTAAAACACATTGGATTTCGTCACTTTTGTACTGGAGGTAATGATTAACATTCTATAATTTACATATACGTAAGTTAAACTCCAGGAATATATAAAGACCGGAAGAGAATAAGCAGAATTTGTGACATCATTGTATTGCTATTTCCAAAAGCTCCCGACTAGGCGGTGACACCAATGCATTCTTTAACACTAACAGAAAGTAGTGTTATGCCTTTGGCTGTGTCGTTTGGTAAAAATGTATACACAAAATTCATAAAAGTTATGGACATCATTTTAAACCTTGGCATCCAAGAACAGCAAAGATCGATATACCAGTTTCTTTAAAACCTCACATTCCAGACTTAATGATTTGCTTTTTCCTGTAATGATAGGCCTGTGGCAAATGCCCTAACTGAACATTTATTAAATATCTCTAGTGATGGTCATTTGTACTATTAGGAAGAGTCACAACCCAAGGTGTGGTAACTTTATACAGAGGGCATTGTAGTGCAGAGTGACATTATTCAGCAAGAACTGGAGTTCAAAGAACAAGTTTCCTGTTGACTTCCTGGTCATAGTTGTGATCAGTAATTTACTTTTTCTTCATCACTGCAATGTTGAAAACCAGCAAACCGAATCCTTTGGTTGAAAAGCCTCGACGATTACAGCATTATACTATTTAAGGACAAAGCTCTACAGTAATATTATTATTTGGGGAATGAACAACACAGAGGACTTGGTATGAACTTCTGCTATACAATGAAATGATGTTCTGCTTTATATCTACTGTAAATCAGAAGAGTTTCTATGGCATAGGAAAGACAATTAATGTATCCCTGTTATGTCCATGAAATGTATTTTATTGCAAAGTAGATGGTGGAAGGTGATACGGGTTGTGATACAGACTTTGCATTGCTGTAACTTATTTAATTTTTGTACTAAAAATATTTTTTTTATTATTATTTTGGTTTTATGTGTCAGAAAGAGATCATACAGTGTTTACTTACATTAAAGCTGAACTCCAGCCTTGCCTTTCATTTTGCACACTTGTAGATAGTCCTTCCTTGTTCTGAAAGTGATTTGTCCGATTTCTCTGCATACTACCACTTTCACACAGCAAAAATTCAAAGCTGCAGCAGATAACGCAGAGCCCGCGTCATTTTCTGTCTGATGCACTACAAGGATCATCCATCCCCATCTGTGCTGACCTGCCCGTTTACTATCTGCTATTTGCCTTTTGTCCCATCATTCATTTAGTTAAGTAATCCATGTGTTGATACAACTAACTTGATTTAATAATGCTCCAAGGCTGGAGAGGATACACTTTTATCAGAGAAGATAGGTGATCCAGCAAACCTGGAATGGAGTTCTCCAAAGTGATTTGCTATTTGCTAGCAAATGTTTTGAATCATGGACCAGATCCATTCCAGGTTTGCTGGATCACCCAACTTCACTAATAAAAGTGTATCCTCTGCAGCCTTGGAGAGCTTTAATATCAGGGCCAGGGTTTGAGAAGCAATGATGTGAGCTGAAAAATACATTTCTGTTTCATTTTGAATTTGTTAAATAACAAACAGTTCAGTAAGTCGTTGAAGTTTGGGACTTACTGTGCTATATGTCAATGGCAGAAAAAAAAACTGATAATAAAGATTAGGTTAGTAGGAGCTCAACATGGATGGGGGGGGGGGGGGGGGGAGTTAACAAGCTTGCCCAGAGATCAGTGTTAAAACAGGGCAGAAGACTGTGCTGATTCTTGGGGGAAGAGTTGTGAGAACTTTAGAAACATCTGTCCCTAACCTGCACTCTCACACCCTCTGTCTCTGACTGGCCACAGAAACTAGCAGGGACTTTAGACTCCTCTTCCTGAATAAAATCACATTGGCTAAAAAGAAACAATACACAATACAGAGTCAATTAAATTTAAAAAAATGACACAACACAGAAAGAGAAAAGGTTTATAGGTACTTTACGGTGTTACTGAAGTCCAGCTTTAACAAAGCTTTGTGTGTGCGGATCTGGACCCTAAGTCTAGTCCAACCTTCTCCCCTGTGGCATCTTGTGGCTTCATCATTTCAAGAACAAAAGAGCTACAAATCATCCACAAATTACTTAGATTTTAAATGACAGCTACTTTGTTGTAGACTAATCATCCCAGCAGATTCAGGCCAAGAGCTGACTGATCAAAGAGTTTTCAAAGAACCCTCAAGTTAAAATTGAGATCTAAATGGTCTTTATAACACTGAAATAATTGTGCATGCAACAATCAAACAAGCCATGAAAGTCATGGGTGGTAAGTTATGAAAAATACCCACAAGAACTTATTTCTGCTAAAGGGACAATGCCACCTTATGGGGTCAAAAGGCTAATTACTTTTTCCAGTATGCTCTTTAAATCTTTTGATACTTTTAGATGCATAAATTATTTAAAAGGCAATGTAAGGAACTTACCTGGCCGGCAAGCTTGCAGTATCCTCCGGGATCGAGAGCGGCCTGGGAGAGAGCGCTGCAGCAGGCAGCATGGCTGAGGCCGTCGCTGCCCTGCTCGTAGTGCGTCTCTCTACTCCACATTTTCCCATATTCTTGGATAATGAACCTACGCCTACACACCAAAACTTTGCTTGATGTGCTGTGTAGGACAAAGCAGTAAAAGATGTGAAAGAAGACATGAATAGAGCAATTGAATAAAAGTTTAAAGTCAAAATTGTAAGATTAAGCTGAACTGAGCAGAATGAGAATTGTTTTGAAAGGTTGTAAATTTCCTTGTTACATCCCTTGAATCAGAACTCCTGCTATACTTCTGGGCTGCTAGTGCTGTAGCTGTTCTGCACCAGACATAGTGCTGGGTGCATGAAACTGTGCTTTGTGTTTGGAGAAAATGTTGAAATACAAGAAAGTGCTTCTGTGTAAGAGGAAGAGGGAACAAATGCAAAGAAGGTAAGAAATTCCTGCAGTGTAACTTTAAAGCTGATCTTTTTTAAAATTTTAAATAGGGTCATTAAGAGAAAAAAATGTTTTTTATATTCATTTCTGATTCTTTTGGGAAGATTTTTCCTCACTTCCTCTTCCTTGTCTGTGCAAGTGAAAGGGGAAACAGTTGTTACCAGGACAGGAAGGCACAAACAGCAATAAAAGCGTTGTATGATGTTCTAACCCTTCCCTACGCTGCTAAAATTGCACTTTTGTTTTGTCTATATCTTTTTTTTTCTGTCTTGACAAGAAGAGAGGAGAAATGTCGCCAACAAGTCACAAAATTAAAAACCTTACTACCTCTCAACCATTCTGCTCCATCCAAAATGTTTTTGCTGTTGTTGGGCTTTAAAGGAAAATAAAATGGTTGGGGGTGTATAAATGCCCAACACTTACTGTGTGTAATTTCAACTTGAAGCTTTTTTACCAGATAAAGTATATTAAACCATATCTTTGGGATCATGACAAGTCATTTTCTACATCTAGGTACCAGCCTCATCTAACTAATTGCTGGTAAGGTAAAGAGTACTGGCAGGGGCCAGTTCTGGACATTTGCCTAAACTGTCCCTGGTCAAGATACTTGGATAGGTGAATTTAGCTTAGTTTATCTTCATTCACAAAGTACACAAAATATACACGATCAAGAAGGATCCTCTGCGGTAGGTTTGAGGGAATGGGAGGCAGGAAAATTTAAATTTTGTTTGGAGGCGAGCTTTATGTGAGCCACTTTACTTTACTTTTCGTGTTGAAGATAGGTCAGAAGCCCAAACAGTAATATGCACTAATAACACATACAATGAAGCAGGACTGAACTGTAACTGGAATTTTCTGCCTAAATGCACTCTTGCTGCTGCACATCATTCTTCTGGATTGGTGTTGACAACAGTGGACCATGCCTGTGTAATGAGTATCATTTTGGCTACTTTTAGTTTTTATTAAATGTGCATATACCATAGGCTGGATAATCACGTACCATATATTGTATCCTTAGAGGTCTCTAGCAACAAGATACCAGCATCTAACTTCCATATTCCATTGGCTGCAGTCTTTATACCTTTTTTGAATCTTTTAAAATTGATTTTTACTTTGTTGGAATGGCAGCAGAACAAGTGAAAGACTATGATGATGGTTGCAAAGTTAGGATTTTTACCAATACCTGAAACTCTACTCCTTATGTTGAAGGTCCCCGAGGTGATGGAGGGGATCTGAAGATATCGGCCTTATTAAGTGACATCACTTTTAGTAGTCCGAACCTTCTGGTACCCTGAGCGCCCATAGTAGGCAAGCCTTGCCCACTCCTAGCAGGCAGTGTCACCAGTGCAGGCCATCCGTCCCAGGGAGGCACCAACCTTCTGAGCAGCTGCCTAATGGGCTGGATTACAAATAAGGTTGGTGAGCCTTTATAGAATAGTGCATATTTATTTAATGGTTTTATGAACATGTGGAAGCTCATTTGGGTTTCTATTATAGGTTTGAATTGAATATATTAACTTCCCTCAAAAATATACACATTTTCAGATTAACATTGAGGGGGCAACTTAACTTGACTTTTTAAACCCTTCTCTTCTACTTTTTAATGCCTTTCGATCTTCTTATGGCTTGTGGTCATGGGGAAGATGATTGATGGGTAAATCACCCTGTATGTCTATGTCACTTATCCAAAAAGACTGCAGGGTTCAACCCTTGATGTGTCACCAGCACCCAGTCTGGCCTCTCCCCCATAAATCAAATGACCCAGTGCATGCACAGAGCAAGATATAGCTCCATGTTATTTAATTATATAAAATATAATATATATATCACCACCCAATTTCTAACAATGTACTGGTTGCCAAGCCAGAAATAATCTATAGGATACATGAGAAGAGAGAAGAGAGAGGCTTTTATGGCAAAATAAGGTACATTTTACTTGTATAAAGTAAAGGTCTGCTGTAAATACACAGAATACACAGCATTGTAACCCATCCAGGGTTTTGCATGGGCCAACTGATTTCTAGTTACAGTTTTTGCCAGGCAGTCTTATCAGTTGATGTCCAAGTTTCTTTTGCTGACAATATTTTCCGATGATGCAATGGTTTTCCAGCTAACACAGTCATCATTACTTTGAAGCAGCATTTTTTTCTAACAGTACACGCATTTCAATTCTTAGGAACAATGGTGAAATATTTTCTGTACATATCTGCCTTCTTGTGGTAATCATTGAGACAACATGCACTGCATATGATCCTTACAAGATGACAGGGAGTAGAATTTTGCTATTATTTGCTCGTGCTACAAATGATCCCCATAAAGCTAGCTGTATTTTTTTGTTATGTTCCCAAGGACTACATATATAAGGTTCAGTTCTCTTTTATCAGCAATGCACGTATCTTTAAAGAATGTCTATTCCAAAGAAAAAAGAATAGATTTTAGCCCACTGTTCCTTAATAAAAAACAGAGAACAGGTATTTTTGGCCAGTGATGTCAAATATAGTATTAAAAAACAATTGGTGATAACAATATATACACTTACATTTGGAAATATACACAAAATAATTTGTATTCAGCAGTGCCTTGTCACATTACATGTGATGGGAGGTAAAGGCCTAGATGTCTAGACAGATAATTCTCAGACTGACTTGTTTACCAATATATATGCTTTACTTCCTACCCTTGTATGCTATGGGGAGAGTTAAAGTACGTGTATTTTCGGTTTCTAATCCAACGCATTTCGCCCTTTGGGCATCTTCAGGGGTATTAACGCAACCATAAAGCAAAACTAATAAAAAGGTGATGTAAGACATATATGGTTAGATATGTCTATAAATATATAGCATTTAATCCTAACATTCAATTTATTGCATGATTGGACAAATGTTGGTTTAAACTTAGTTATACCCTGTTTCCCCGATTATAAGGCACTGTCCTATATTTTTTGAAATGCCAAAATATGCCCTAGGTCTTATTTTCAGGGGGATGTCTTATTTTTCCATGAAGAAGACTACAGTACACATTTATTGTTGAAAATCACTCATGTGCCATTGATTGTCCCCTTGTGCCATTCATACCGTATTCCCCTTCTGATCACTCATGTGCCATTCATATTCCCCTTCTGATCACTCATGTTCCATTGATTGTCCCCTTCTGATCACTCATGTGCCATTCATATTCCCCTTCTGATCACTCGTGTGCCGTTCATTTTCCCCTTCTGATCACTCTGTGCCATTGATTGTCCCCCTCTGATCACTCTATGCCATTGATTGTCCCCTTCTGTTCACTGACTTACCTTTTTTTCTACTGTACGGCCGGGTAACTACGTTAGGGCAGGGATCAGCAGCTTGCTTCCTGGTGCAGAATCGCGGGGGCACGTGTGCCGGCTTGTTACTTTCAGTTTCGCTCTGCACTGCAGCCAGCACCGAGGGGACACACACAGGATCGGGTATCGGAGGATGTCTTATTCACGGGTGGGTGCCTTATTTTAAATATTTTAGCAAAAATCGGGGGTGGCTTATTTGATGGGGATGCCTTATAATCGGGGAAACACGGTACTCTATAGTGTTTAATAATATTAATAAAATAATAATATAGTAAGTGATAAAAAAAATTGAGTAAACAGAATTGGATGATTCCCGCAGATAATTGTTATTCTGTTAAATAAGGTAAAAAAATGATTAACAAATAAAATTGTACATAATATAGGGGTGTTTTTAGGGGGTCTACAAAACAAAAAAAATGATATCGAGTACAATAGTAAAGAGTCTATATGAAACTGAAAATACATGTACTTCAACTCTCCCCATACCATACATAAGTAGGAAGTAAAACAAATATATTGGGTAAACAAGTTAGTCAGAGAATTATTATTATTATTATTATTATTATTAACCTCCCGACCGTTAAGCCCGACCTACGTACGGACTAAAAAAAGTTGCTGTTTTGGTTAACCCCGAGATTTTCCGTAAATTAAAATCCCCACTTACCTGGTCCCGCTGTGCTCATCCAGCGTCGTGTTCGTGTTCCAGCGTCGTCCTCCGACGATCGTCGTCCGTCGATCTCCCTCTCCAGCGTCGGGTGCCTTCTCCTATACCAGCGGGACCGGTAAGAAGCCGGCCGGCATCTTGTGTTCCACCGGCCGGCATCTTGTGTTCCGCTGATCGTCCCGCGTCCTTCTCCTTCCAGCGCCGGGTGATCTCTGAAACAAGAAGCCGGCCGGCGGAGGAAAATAAAAAGCGGCCGGCTTCTTGTGCGTGCGTGCGCGATGACGTCGGCGCGTGTGCGGGAAATTCAAATTGAAACTCATTCATTCATTTTGTATTGGATTGGATACACTTCGATGTATGCAATCCAATACAAAATAATAGAAAATATATTTATGTGGTTTTGTCTATAGGTATGTGACGTTGGACACTAGGGAGGTGTTATTATCGCATTTTCAGTATTTTTCATTTATTTATGTATTCTTGTTTAAGCTGAATTTTGTGTTTTTCCTTTAATTTTAATAAAAGTAATTTTTTTTTTTTTTACATGATTGTATGTTTCAAACATTTTTTATATTCATTATATCTACTAGACCCCTATTCGGACATATTTCTGTAAGTTACAGGTCTACAATTTAAAAAAAAAATTTCATGAAAACCTGTAACGCTTTTGGTACAGAAATCTAGACATCTGAGCTTACAATCTATGAGGTGGGGGAAGTCTCATACAATAGGAGGGGAGATGTAGTGATGGGAAGTAGTGAGGGTTTTAAGAGACTGAAGAAGACGGGTAGGCAAGTCTGAAAAAGTGTGACGAGGAAGATCATTCCAGAGAGTTGGGGCAGCTCTAGAAATGTATTGGAGCCGTGCGTGTGATGAGGTTATGAGTGAGAAAGTCAGTAGTAGGTCATTGGAGGAGCGAAGATCTGTCTTTAACTCCCATCACATGTAATGGGACAAGGCATTGCTGAATATAATTAATTTTGTGTAAATTTCCAAATGTAAGTGTATATATTGCCATTACCATTTGTTTTTGAAAAATATATTTGACATCACTGGCAAAAAAAAAATGTTCTCTGTTCTTTTCTAAATGCATAAGTGAGGGGTCAGGCCACCCAATTACTGTAACAGGCAAGGATATGTACTTTTTAATCTTGTGTTTCTCTCTATAGATATACTGGTCCTTAATTATGTGTCTGCATTGTTGTCCTTTTTTTAATTTTCAGGTTGTTTTTACTTGATGATCCTGCCAGTAACACCAATATTGTCTGTAAGTGGGATTATTTATTCACAGTACTGCATATGTAGGGAAAGCAGTTTTGAAACCCTAGGATTGGACTACAGAAACCTCTCCCTCATATCCAGACTTGAAATATAAAATATTTGTGACCAGGCAGGTCCTTTATTGAAGAAGGGCCAGGTGGAAACCTCTAATGCAAAAAAAAAAAAAAAATTACCTGCCTGATCATAATCTTTTCATCAAACTCAATAAACTCACTTGTCCCCACTTCATTGTGGGCCCCACCATTTCACCTGGTTCTCTTTGGAATCTTTACTCAGGCTGGAATGACATAACTTCTTCCCTGGTCGTTGAACTTGATGGGCTTATCCTTTTTTTAACCTGACTTACTATGCAACTGAAACTAAAAATGGCTATAATTACACGAATTAGGCTATCATGGGTGATCCAGTAAACCTTGAATTCATTTGGTCCAGGAATGAAAACATTTGCCATATAAAAGCAAATGATTTTAAGAAATCCATTCCAGTTTTGTTGCATCACTCTGGTACTCCTTTATTAGTCTATCTTTTTCAGTCTTGGAGAGCTTTAGTAAATTGGGTGCGATATGTAGGCATGGTTCACCAAAAACACCAGGATGCTAGCCAAAAGCAATGATGTGCACTGTAGACAATGCTTGTTGGAGATCAGCAGTGAGATGCAAAAAAAGTAAATGATGGAAAAATACCAAAGCATAACTCCTAGTGCTTTAATGAACTAAATTTCACCATTGATATTTAGGGATTAACTCTAATTTGATCTTTGACTTTAATATAACTCTGAATCGAAACATACCGAACATAAATCACCTACACTTTCCTTCTAAGCAGATACTGCTGAAACAATACAATGATGATATATTTCCCACAATTACTCATCAGGGAAATCCCTTTTCTGCATTTTTATTCTACATCTTGATCACACCATCTCCTTTTTGAACTATACATGGGTGAGTCAGATTTTTATTAAACAACATTCATTGATTGCAGAGTCCATCAAACGTCACTGAAAACCACACAGGATAAACTGAGACATTTGTTGAGAAAAAGAATGCCAACCATATACAATGTAAGATCATAGCAGACTTTCTTGGAGATCCCTGCTTGCTTCTGTTCTTTAGGCTACATAAACACGTCCAATAGTTCTGCTCATTCGATAATCAGCTCAGGGCCGATATCAGACGAGAATCTGGCATGTGTACAGCGCCTGTTGTCCATCGTCTGAATGACCGTCCTGGCGGATCCTTGGACAATGGACGACGAATGATCGTAATTGAAGCGACGGGGGGGGCAGCAGTGTGCTGCTCTGTCTTTACCCTCCTCCCCCCTCCATAGGGCAGTGATGTATGTACAGCAAGGGCTCGTTCATGCATTGTGCAGTGCTTAGTCGTTGGAAAGGATTGTGAAAGATCTTTTCTAAGGACAATTGCACATGTGTACCCTGCCTTAGTTTTTGGATTGGTGCTATTCATTGCACTTTTCCTTCCTAAGACAAATCATAATGGATCACTTGCTCCCCTCAGTTATTTAGACCTTCAAGAGTCTAACCAGTATTAGGAACTCCATTGTAGAAAGCTGGGGAATTTCTAAAGATGCCACAATCTTTCCAACAAATTACCAATATTTTTACCAGAAGATTTGTGCTGACTTTTGGTAGGAGCTTTAAGTCCACTAATTAAGTGGAATGATGTTTGCAGAAATTGAGACTGTAACCTGAATACAGTTGTCATGATGAAAATAAAATATTTTTGTCAGTAATTCCTGGAGACTGAAAATAAATGATCTTTTTATTTAGGCACCCTACCATAGTCATGGCTGATGGGATGAAAGCATTGTAAATACATCACGGCCTAGTGATGCCCCCTAGATGGGCAAATCCATGATGCCCAGCACTCATGACATGTCCATTTTCTAGCCACAGCTTCCTTCTTTACATTTCAAGGGAGAATTATAAAAAAAAATTGAATGGAGTTTGGCCTAAGATTTTGTCTGAATCTGAGATATACATCTGTATGTTGATGGCAGAGGGGGAAATAGGGAACGTAATCTCAATCTGTTTGGGAATTAATTTGGCTGCTATTGTTGTCAGTTTTCTGAAAACATTATTTGCAATCAGGCAAGGAATATTCATTCAGTGCAGAAGAGGTCTGTTAAAAGGACCTCCGGAGAAGTTTTTTTTTCAGACAACATTCAACCCTACAAAACTTGTGGAATTGTTTTTGAATTCTACACCTAACATCTAGTTAAATTACAATTATGTCTGGCACTTTCCTCAACAATCAAGAATTTTAAGACTTGCCAAATGTTTTCTGAACACCATCTACTGCAGGGGTGTAGTCATAAAAAAAAAAAAAGAGGGGGCACGATACATGCCCGCTCCACTACACCCCTGCCTGTGTTACTCAAAGGGGAAGAAACTTCCCCCAGGGTGATGTCATGATACCAGAACCTGCCCACTCTCCCATCACTGGTCTGAGCCTGCAATGAGAGAGTGAGCAGGTTGTGTTCAGAGGGACAACCCGCCCATCTCCTAGAGCCCGCTATTCATTACATCCCTAGCGTGGGCCCATTAGCTATCAAGCTATGTAAACATGAGAATTTTCTCCAGTAAAGTAGATATTCCGGTACAAAGGAACAAAGAAAGCATTTGGCTAGCCTGAGAACTAATAATAAAATATTGATTTGCCATGTTTTATATATACCTAACTGAAAAAAAAATTTATTTTAACTACATAATTCTGTACTGACCTTCACAAATGAAGAAAGAATGAAAACATGTTCATAAGGACCATACATCCTTTTTATTAAATTTTCCAGACTCACTGATTTTCTAGACCCTATCATTGATTTTAGATAGGTACGAATAACGGTCTGTCTTTGAAAAGTGGGACCACTTAGATCATGGAAAAGCAAAAGCTTCAGCCAGGGATCAAGCTTTGCTTTTCGCCACCCAAACTTAAAATTAAATTTTATTATTTTTATTATTATTATTATTATTATTATTATTAATAAAAATAATTACCAGTATTTATATAGTGCCAACATATTACGCAGTACTGTACATTAAAAAAGAGTTACAAGTGACAGTCAGATACAAACAATAGAGGTGGGGGCAGTAGCACACAATAGGAATGGTGCATGAGTAGTGAGGGTTACGAAACAAAATGAAGACGGGTAGGCAAGCATGAAAAAATGGGTTTTGAGTGCTCTTTTAAATATGCAGAAAGTAGGAGCAAGCCGTATAGGACGAGGAAGAAATTCAGGGCAGCCCCAGAAAAAGTCTTAAAGTTGTGCATGTGATGAGGTTATGAGTGAAGAGGTCATTAGTAGGTTATTAGAGGAGTGAAGAGAACTGGTAAGGGAGTATTTTTCTATCAGGTCAGAAATGTAGGTGGGACAATAACTGTGGAGGGATTTGAAGGCAAAGCACAGGAGCTTAAATTTGATTATTCAATCAAATTCACTAAGGTGAAATGGAAGCCAATGAAGAAAACTAAAAAGAGATGCAGCAGAAGAGGAGTGGTGGGAAGGATGGATGAGTCTGGCTGCAGCATTCATAATAGATTGTAAAGGAGAGAGTCGGGTTAGTGGAATACTAGAGAGGAGGAGGTTACAGTAGTCCAGATGAGAGATGATAAGATTGTGTACAAGGAGTTTGGTGGTCTCTGGGGATAGGTAGGGGCAGATTTTGGAGATGTTGCACAGGTGAAAGTGACAGGACCTGGAAATGTTCTAAATATGGGGGGTAAAGGGAAGGGGAAGGACGAATAACAGTGTTATTAACAGTTAGAAATATGTCAGGGAGAGATTTGGAATTTAGGGGGGGATGATGATAAGTTTTGTTTTATCCAGGTTGAGTTTCATAAACCTGTCAGCTATCCATGATGAGATGGCTAACAGACACCATAGTAAATAAATAATTCCTCACCGCTAGTCTGTGCTATCAGCCCAAAGAAGCACATAACAATGGAAATGTCTAGAGCCTTGTAAAAGTGAAAGTCAATTTCAATCCTTGCTGCCAGACTTTCCACTGTAACCTTTATTCCTGCTGCCAATGTCCTGTTATGAGCTTTATCTGCCAACGTGAACTTTACAGTTAATTATTAATTTGCTTTTTCTGAAGTTTACCTCCTGATTCATTGGCAGTGGAATGGAACACAATGCAAATTAGAGATAAAGTCGCTCAAATTGAGCAACTGCAACAAGGTAGAAGGGGATAACTAGGCAAGGCTGGCACACCCAGGCAGTACATGCGTCATTTCGGTTGAAGATTTTCCAATATAAAAAATGGCACACAGGTATTGATATTAGGATGAAGTATATCTAAGCCCTAGAACAAATATGTGACATATTGCAGCTTACCAGCCATCAGATGTGATGACTGCTTTGGACAACACTCCAGCATTGTCACCATAGGGCAGAACATTTTTTAAGATGACAGAACACCTCCATTCTGTTACCTGAATACCATTGAAATGTGTTCTGTAGTATACAGGAAGAGCTGAGAATAATGCTAACAAATAGCAATTAAAGAAAACAGCACAGGAAGTTTAGCTCATTAGACTCAAGTAGGAAAAACAGGTAAGTTTTGCACTTATTGAACAGATACACTGTAGCTTTAACAGACTATAAGGAAGCAAAATTAAGAAGTTTATTGTTACTATTTACTGTGGTATTGTTACTGTTTCTGTTTAATTCGCTGAACATAAATGTAATGTGTGATATGTACAGCATAATGAATATGAAATATTCTCATGTCCTGTCCTCATGAGCCCCCAAAGCTCCAAAATAAAAAGCCACAAGAGATATTTAGAACACAAGATCTGACCAGGTGAGCCCATGAGTTAACAAAACATGAGCATGCCCCCATAATGGGAAATATGCATTTACCTGACCTTCCAGTAAATTTACAACAACATGAATAAATTCCTGACAAGTCACAATATATTTTACTTTTTTTTATTTATTTAAGCTCAATGTTGGTTTATTACAAAATATACAAAGCTCCATCTAATGATTTTGGCTATCTTGAGATGATGCCATGTCCATGTTAAGAGAGGGGCCCCGGAGAAGCATCAATGGTTGTTATGAAGTTAATCCCACAATCCAACATTGCATGCTTAATCAATATTTGTGCCCTGATTAATGTAGTGCCATCCTGGGACTCGGATCTGACAAAAGACCAGGTACCCACTAAGCCTAGAATAATGAGGAAGATAACATGGCCAAACCACAGATCAATTGAAGTTTGAGTGAATGAATTGTATCCCAGGAACACCTGGACACAGATAAGTGTTAAGAGGTGGCAGGAAGTCTCTTCTACAGATTGTACATTTTTTGCCACCACTGGAAGTTTACAGCAGAGCCATAATCCTAGTTAAAGAAGTAGATACTGATCTTTGACAGAATAGTGATACTTCTGAATAGTAAAGCACATGAATGCATTGTCAGGAGGAAAATATAAGCTCTGTGAAAGACAAAAAACAGATGTACATGTATGCACATAACATGTAAAAAAATATGTGTTAAGCATGGTCCACTGTAAGTACCTTAAAGACCTGTAATGTCAAAGGAAGTATTGCCAGTTGTCTCTAAATAGTTGATTTTCCCCCCAGGGTTGACTTTGCATGCCATTGTTTGGAAAACGGACATTTTTATAGAGGCTGCACTTCTATGATTGGTGATCTGATGACCAATGGAGAAAAAATCAACCAGCAGAAGTAGAGAAAGCGGTGTCAAGATAAGGTCCTTTAGCTCCCAAGACAAAAAAAGTTAATGGGCCTGATTTTTTAATTTTCTCCAAGGCTGGAGAAGATACATTTTCATCAGTAAAGATGGGTGATCCAGCAAATCTGGAATGGATTTGGTCCAGAATTGAAAACATTTGCTAACAAATACCAGCTTCACTAATGAAAGTATATCCTCTCCAGTCTTGGAGAGCTTTAATAAATCAAGGTCAATGTGTGGACTTCCTCAGCAGTATATGACTCAGGTCTTGCGTTTTATTGAAGCACCCAAGTCATCCATCTTTTTTGCCTTCCTCTTGGCTCAGCCCTAAGAAAAATCACAGAAGCAGAACTGTGAGCAGCATAGTAGTTACATCACCAAAAGGAAGTACACTGCTATTCAGGAGAAATTCAAGGCAAAAAGATACTGCAGGGTACTGCAACTTTTTTGGGGTCTAGGTCAACTTTAAAGAATTAGTCTAATTAAAAATGAATACTGGGTTAGAATTTGGCTTGTTGAGTCACCCAGTTAATTTTAGAAATCCTGAGACGACTGTTATCAGCAAATGGCACAATTATGGCCATTGCCGTGTAGCACAGGGACCGAGCATTGTTACATAGTTACATAGTAGGTTAGGTTGACAAAAGACAAAGACAAAGTCCATCAAGTTCAACCACTAGGGAAATAAACATATCCTAGATATAAAACTCTATACGACATAGTTGATCCAGAGGAAGGCAAAAAAACCCTGGTACAATTTGCTTCAACAGGGGAAAAAAAATTCTAAAGCAATCTATAGTAGTTGCTGAAACTACTTCATGAAGGAGCCGATTCCACATTTTCACAGACCTTACAGTGAAGCATCCCTTCCTTTTCCAGAGCTTAAACTTCTTTTTCTGCAATGCATTGGCTTTGAAATAACTGAGCTCAGCTCTTTGAGAACACGTGGATGTAATCCATCAGATCTTGGTGTTTGTCAACCTTAATTTCGCCCAGCTGTTTCTCAATCATATCAATTCTGAGCCATTGTGACTCATTTAAGGCAGTAACAATGCTATTATAAATTTGGACTTCAGCTCTGCCATTTTCCTTTGTGTACACAGAGCTAAAAAAAGTGTTTAGTAAATCCGCCTTGTCTTTATCCCCAGTTACCAACATAGCGACATCCTTTAAGGGGCCTACATGCTCAGATCTGAACTATATATATTTGAAAAATTTTCGGGGGTTTGCCTTACTTTCCTTTGCAATCTGTCTTTCATTTTGAAGTTTTCTTAAACGTATTACCCATTGGAATATATTTTTCTGTTTGCTTTTGTAAAACAGACTTCAAACATTCCCATTTTTGTTCTGTGTTCTTTGAGGACAATATTTTCTTCCAGTCCATGTCACAGAGAGCCGCCCTTAATAATGGAAAATTTGCTCTCTTAAAATTAAATGTTTTTATCTTTCCTGTTTTTGCTTCCTGTTTACAGCCTACATTAAATGAAATCTTATTATGGTCACTACCCAGATTCTCTTTTATTTGCACATTTGTTATAAGCTCTGCATTGTTGGAAAGAACTAGGTCCAGCAGAGTATCATTTCTAGTTGAGGCTTCTATAAACTGTACCATAAAATTATCTTGTAATAAATTCACAAATTTACTCCCTTTTGCTGTTCCTGTTGTGCCATTACTCCAGACATTATCAGGGCAGTTGAAATCTCCAATGATTAAAACACTTCCACTTTTTGCTGCTTTTTCTATGTGTGCTAGTAGTTGATTTTCTATTTCATCCTTAGCACTGGGGGGCCTATAGCAGACTCCAATAATTATTTGTGTGTTATTCAACCCCACATTTAACTCCACCCGTAATGCCTCAACTTCATCGCTTGTTCCCTCTGCAAATCCTTCTTTCACATTCACTTTTAGATCACTTCTCACATACAGACAGACATCACCACCCTTTCGTTTGACTCTGTCTTTATGAAAGAGAGTATACCCAGGAATATTGACAGCCCAGTCATACGAAGAACAAAGCCAGGATTCAGCAATGCCAACTAAGTCATAATTCTCATCACTCATTAAGTCTTACAACTCACCTATCTTGTTTGCTAGACTTCTAGCATTGGTGAACAGGCTCTTTAAACCATTGCTGCTTTTACCATCATTGTTTGCCAAATCCTTTTGTTTTTCAGGACAACTAGTACTGCACATTCCAATGTTTGTTTGTAACATGGGAAGCTCCTTACAATTATCCATAACCCCAACTATCCCCAATCCACCCTCCACTAGTGTCTAACCCCTGACTAAAGGTGCGTACACACTTCCAATTTATATCGTTCCAATCGAACGACGAACGATCGATTGGGCAAAAAATCGTTCGTAAAAAAGTAACCAACGACGCCGACGAACGAGGAAACTCGTTGGAAACGAACGACCGGACCGGCGGATCGGATTGGACGACGATCGTTGAACATCGTTCGTGTGTACGGTCGTTCGTTGATCGTCCATGTTCAGAGCATGCGTGATGAACGAACGTCCGTTCACTTTCCTGTCGTGCACATAGTTCCTCTATCGCTTAAACGATCGTATCTATTGTGTGTACAATATCTACGAACGATCGTGTCGTTACCTCTATGTGCAGGATCGGTGCTATACGATCGTTCGTATATATCGTGCAGGAACGTTCGTCGTTCGTTTTCCGACGATAATAATTGGAAGTGTGTACGTAGCTTAACCTTTCTGCCACCTTATTTAACTGTCCCACCACAGCAGACCCCCTTTCATTTAGGTGCAAACCATCTCTGGCATACAGGTTGTACCCCAATGAAAAGTCAGCCCAGTGCTCTATGAACCTAAACCCAAGCAGTGATTTAGGCATGTGGCAATAGAATTTGGGAAATAAACTGTATACAATATATGTTAGGTATAAGCATGTTAAATTTAATATATCCTTTTGCAGAAATCCTAGTGCTTCCCCTGACAATGTATTTGTCTGGTTGCCTGTTTTGGGATAACAGCTTCCACAGAATAGGTCTTCTTATACTCAGAAACAAAATGCTTTTAATATTATTTTTATTTAAAACAAAGCAAAAAAAAAAAACCAGAACTAAACACATGAACATATAATCCTGCCTCCTTTTTTCACATAGTTTTTTTTTACTTTGTTCAGTAAATGGACACACAGTAAGACAATACAAAACCTTAAGCCCAGCAATTGCAGAAGTAAAGTTGCCAAAAAAGTTTGTTAAAAAATATGAATATTACCATCTGCAACTTTAGATAAGCTGTGTAGTGTGGAGGTCATATGACTAGATGGATCTCATTTCTTGATCACACGGTCTGATAATGATTAGACATAACGAAACAAAAAAATGAAAGTAAATTCATTTTCAATGTTAGCAGTAATGTTTCCCCATGTACTAGTGTTTTCTCTTACATTTGCTTACAGCTTACTTTTACCTTACCTTTTAGCTTACTACATTGATATACTTGAGCTTTGAACAGTGATATTCAGAAATCTAGATTTTTGTTGGCTTATAACAAGTAGATAGGAGAGAAAATACATATGCTGTATGTGGTGTATGGGAATAGTATAATTTTCATAAACACCATGCCATCATCTGGTATCAAATAATTTGGGCATATCTATAGCCCAGATATTCGCTCCACCTTCCCCTGTTGCAAAAGACCATCCCTCTTTACCCCTCCCCTCTTTTTCCCATATACAGACACCAATTTTGGGGTAAATGGTTTTGCAACCATTTATTATCCAACATAATTTTATTCACTATGTTCCATTGGTCTCTAGGCCCTACTACATCTCTAAATCAGTGATTTTCAACCACTGTGCCACTGCACACTAGTGTGCAGTGAGAGATCGTCAGGTGTGTCGTGGGAAATTATCCAATTCAGGGGTAGATCACCATGGCTAGGCGTGTCGATCGCGGAGCTCTGGCTCAGTTCTGGCTCCGTACACTCATGTCAATAAGGGTTGCCATAGTTCCTCGCTTGTGGTAGCACAGGACCCGTAGTGTGACAAAGGAATACAGAGGCTGCTCTCTCTCTCTGCTTTCTCTCTCGTTGGGTGAAACAAATTGAACCTTAGCTAGAACTTCTTTTTATGTAAATTGAAGGCATATACTGTATCCAGTATCTTAATTTCTAGTGGTTGTTAAAATTCTAGGGGATTCAGGGGATGTAAATACATACTCTTTTTTGTAGAATGGCTGCTACAAGTCACTTGACAAATATTTGACAAAGGCTTTAAAGCTGCCTCATTTTTTTTCTAGCATTTTTATTTAGATCCATATTTTGGGTATACCATGTTACTGGGTACTGAAAAAAACATGCACCATTCCAGAATATAACTATAAATGGAATGGAGATTTACATTCCATTACCAGAAAAAAAAGAAAAGTGCAAAAATACACCTACTAAAATATAACACAGTTTACACAAAAATGTGTTCCACTCTTATTTTAAAGCTTAGCAGCTTTTTAGCAAGTCCTGTGTTTTACAGTTGTAAAATTCAACAATACCAGTAACATTGAAAATTCTTTAACCCCCTGAGCGCTAACCCCGAGTGTGACTCAGGGGAAAAAAAAAATGCTGAAAGCGGTAAGCTAAACCAATGCAAAACAATGATAAATCAAGCCTTATCTGATCCGCCAGTGTCCTCTATTGTCCTTCGTGTCTTCTCGCTTCCTCCAGCCAGCGTCCTCTGCATCCAATGAGTCACCAGGAAGCTCCCAGTGACGTTGGTGCGTGCGGACGTTCCTTTAGGGGCGTGGCGGGAATTTTAAATCTATTTGTTTTGCATTCAATACAAAATAACTGTATTGAATGCAATACAGTGGATGTAAAAAATATAAAATCAGTACATTGTCTTTCATGAACATTTATTTTTCAGTATAATATTTATTTTATTTTTTTTAATTCTAAAACATTTTTGAAAAAAGGTAAATTTTTTTTTTTTTTTTATTTCATTTACTAGCTGATTACCTGGTGTTGCCTGGGTACTAAAATGTTTTTTACAGGTTTTAAAAGTAAAGTAGTAAAAGTAATATACAATTCAATAAAATACAATGATGCTGTTTTAAATGTTTTAAAAAGAACATTGTGCTCATGAAACATTCTTTGTAACTTTAAGACAATCTGAAATTTTGTTCCTGAGATGTAGGTGCACCTCTGGTAAGTTTCTATTAGTTAATTTGCAATAAAATATAGTTGTAGAAATTTTGGTGGTTGATCTGGCAGCGGAAGTAACAATCCCTCTTTATGGTAAATTTGCCCTTGCACCGTGAATGTGGATGGAAATCCAGGCAGTTGAACAACTGATGTGGCGCTGAATGATGTCATGTGGAAACATAAGTTGTATTTTTTGATGTTATTAAGAAAATGCTTTGACTCTGAGGTATTTGCTGATGTGTAGTTCCTAAGTTCTTCTCGTGGTGTTTCCAGTTGGCAGAGTTAGACTTTCTCTTTTTTGCAGCAAATACCAGGAGTCTCAGATTTAAACTTCTTGGCTTAACAATAACTACAAACCATTTCTATTTTTCAGATAGTAACATTTGCATGCTGCGAGTAGTCTTTATGTGGATCATTGTGAAATCCATCCAATGCTAAGCTAAAATGTTGTGCACTCCGTAATTGTTTGGCTCTTTCTCTCATTTTTTACTGTCTCTGAAGTTCTAGATGTAGTAGCTCTATCTCTGTTATCCTGTAGTCGGACCTCTAGCTGTTGTACTGTCTCTTAAGCTCTAGATGTAGTAGCTCTATCTCTCTTATCCTGTATTCCTGCCTCATGCTTTTGTACTGTCTCTGAAGCTCTAGATGTAGTTGTTCTTTCTCTCAATTCCTGTACTTGGTGTCACGCTGTTGTACTGTCTCTAAAGCTCTAGATGTAGTAGCTTTTTCTCTCATTTCCTGTAGTTGGGTGTCACTCTGTTGTACTGTCCCTGAAGCTCCAGATGTAGTAGCTCTATCTCTGTTATCCTGTAGTCCGGTCTCACACTGTTGTACTGTCCTCGAAGCTCTAGGGGTAGTAGCTCTTTCTCTCATTTCCTGTAGTCGGGTATCATGCTGTTGTACCGTCCCTGAAGCTCCAGATGTAGTAGACTTGCGCTCTCCTGCAGCGTGGCAAGTCTTCTATTCCTGTCCTTGGGTCCTTGGTTCTTGTCTATGGTGTTGTTTCATTTTTTTTTTGCCTTTCATTGCACTCGGTCAGTTACCTTACGTTTTCTCAAAGGCATTATTACAGGCCAGAAATTTGTAAAAGAGTCCAAAAAAAAGTATGTAAGCAAAAGGCACACTGTCACTGAGCAATACATACACATACACACATACATACATACATGCAAATATAGCTCTGACATTTAGCACAGCGCTGCACAAACATATGTCTCCCAAGTTTGGTTGAAATGTGTCAATGCGTTTCCGAGTGATGGTGGAACATAGCACGTTTGGTTGAAATGTCTCCATGCAATTCCTGGTGATGACATACACACATACATACATACATCCAAATTTAGCTCTGACATATAGCACAGTGCTGTATAACGATGACTGGTGCACTCAGATGAGTCTCAGTCGTATGTATAGCAAGTTTGGTTGAAAAGTCTCCATGCGTTTTTTGAGTGATGGTGGAACATACATACATACAACCATACAATTTTATATATATATAGATTATTTTGACATGATTTTGTGTTTCAAACGTTTTTATACTCATACTATTATATTATACTGTAAAATAAATTTTCATGAAAAACACTGCTTTTAGACTCCGGACAGAAATGAACCGCCCAGGAGGTTAATATAAAAATTAAAAAGAAACGATAACACAACAAAACATGCAAACCACATATGCATGAATTATCCTCCATATAATTCATGAGGATAATTCATGCATATGTGGTTTGCATGTTTTGTTGTGTTATCGTTTGTTTTTAATTTTTATATTAAAGAATTTTCAATGTTACTGGTATTGTTGAATTTTACAACTGTTAGTTACTTAGCAACATAATTATATGTGTGTATATACATTTATACTGCATTTAAAGTCCCTCACATTTTCCTTTTCTAATATTTGTTAATTTCAGGATCTGGCAGGTGTAATTAAATGTGGGAGTCTCCAGGTTCGTTTCCTTAAAGCTCTGTGTTACACTTATGCACAGCTAGTGGAGTGATTGGGCTAGTAACACATAAAACTATTTGAGCCAGGATTTTGCACATGTTCGTTTGTTTTTAATACTTAAAGTGAAATTTAATCTGCAAAAGGATCATTTTTACCTCCTGGGCAGTAACCCCGAGTATGACTCGGGGTAGAAAAAAGATGCTAAAAGGGGTAACCCCGAGTCACACTCGGGGTAGATAAACCTATAGGAAATAATAGTAAATCGCTACTTACCTTATCCGCCGGTGTCCCGCGTCGTCCTTCTCTGCGAAGTCTGTCTTCCTTCTTCCTCCATCCCGCTTCCTTTGAACTCGATGAGTCACCTGGGGAGTTCCTGGTGACGTCAGTGCGTGACACAAAAATTTAAAAAATTGTGACCAGGAAGGACCATTTTGCAATAAAATAGTTTTACCTGCCTGATCATCTGTCCTCGCTCAGAACTCTTGACTGGAGTTGGGTAGTTGGACACGTTAAATTGCCAGACCAGCATATGGGATTTTATTTAATCCGGGCAGCCGCAGAAGAAGCTGGGTTGTATCAGGCATTTTGGCATCCTAGTCTGAACGTTTTTTTTGACAGGTGAAGACAGTGATCAGGCAGGTAAGTATGTTTTATTACCAAAGGGACATTGATTGTCTCTTTCTAATATAACAGCCTGACTGATCCCTTACTTTCAAAGCAGAACTTTAATTTTGCTTTAACGTCTTTTTGCTCCACCTCCTCCCGGTGTTTGATTTTTGCATACAGGGAGGATTTGAGACGCTGGGGTTATATAGGAGAAATAGTGCTTACTAAATCAAGACTATGTTAACATTTTCTTACCTGCACTCACAAATATTTCTGTATATCCATTTTTGTTAAAGAATTTGCAGATGTTTCCCTGATTTCAATCAGATTTACATTTTTATCATTTTGCCCATAAGACTATCTGCCTTGATGAAGCAACAAGGGTAGGTATGGCAATGCAAACCAGATAAAAATTTGGGAATCTGCTAACATTTCCACCTTTTGGCACCTCTCCGCCCATGGTGGCCAAAAACCCATGTTTTCCCTTTTTTTTTTTTAGTGAGAACCTTTGTGTCTTACTTCTAAGCATTTAAGCCTGTGCTTAAAATGAGGTGTCATTGACCGACTGGCTGGAGATCTCAAATCGAAATCTAAGGAGTCCCCTGGCATTTACTGCACCGACTTAGCTTGGCTTCCAGGTTGCAGCCGCCAGTACTGGTATCATGTCAGACTGGCATATTTTATTGAGTTTTTAAGAAAATTGAAACTCCAAAAAACACTGCCGGGTGTTTAGAACTTTAGCCTATTCAAGCAGCTCATGTGCTGTTCTGCCTTATTTTAGTCGTGTTTGATATACTTTACTGACATATAAATTGCAGACAACACATTTTCCTTGGCACTTCACTTGAATCTCATAGCGTAGCAAAACACCTGCTTTGTTTGTGTTTCCAAATTTTAGTTTGATATATCTGGTCACATACAGTCCTGCTGTGGGTTTTTTTTTTTTTTTTTTTTTACCAAATCAAAAGCTCTGATATTTTTGAAACCTTAGGTTTATAAGAATACAGCTGGGTGTGGGTGTGCAGTGTCTTGGATGCCCAAAGAAAAGTAGTTGAGCCGCTAACAATTGATAAGCTAGCTTTTATTCAGGTTGTGCAGCTGTGTAAACACAGGCAGGGCACATAACCCAATGTACCCCAGCACAGCAAATCACGGAACACAGTCATAGTGTGTTAAAGTAGATGGAAACGCAACAAGTAAATTCCAGTAAAAGTCCTATAAAATATGATATTAATATATGGAAAGCCTATCTTTATTTTAATCACTAGATTTTATGGAAATACCTGCTGGTAATATTGGTCCTTGTTATGGGGTCATAAGACTCCCTCCTGGCCTCCTTCAATCTCATGACTTTAGATGACTCCCACATGATCTCACGCTGATCCTTACATGATATCCCAGTAAAAACTAAACAATTCTGTGTGTATTGTCCAGGCATATTCCACTGTTGTCACCATTTACTCAAAAATGAAACTGTGAGGAAAAGCAATAATTAGGAAATGTGCCCTATAATAACAAAACCTGTTATCACTATAAGGCATGTGGACAAGTAGGGGCTCAACAGAGGGTGCAAGATTTCAGCAGCAATTCAATTTAACAATGGGTGAAAAAACATAACCTATCTACCGTAAATTATTTTAGGATACAAAGCATTTTGCTAACAACATGACATAAGTGTTATTTATTTATTTTTGTATAAAGGTTCAGCTTTAAGTTTGATGTTTGCAAATGTTGCAGTGAATTCAATATGGCATTTATCTTATTATTCATTTCAGACCATTTGAAGGGATAATCCAAGTTATATTCAAGCAAAATGGACAAGCACTACCATAAAGAACAAGTATCAATGCTAAACAAATAAGGAACAAATAAATCAGCATCTCTTCCTAATAGCTTATATACATATATCTTTTTAGAAAAAGATCTGGGTTTTCTATTCTTTGAAACATTGTGTCTCAGCTGACCTGGGGCTATTGTTCTGTACTGTATTATTGATGTCCCCTATTTTTATTAGAGAAACCTGAAGTTTTAGGCTGAAAGCTTTTGAATCCTGGTTAGAAAATTTGAACCCTTTCCGTAATATTCCTACTTCTACTTCTGAAACAGTTCTGGGTGAGTTGGATTCCTGTCCCCTGGCTGCCACTGCGATTTCTCCCATAAGCCACTAAGTCACCGCCATGTTTTGTAGTAACATAGGAGCTTCCAGAAGGAAACACGGCACACAGCGGGAGATGCTGGTTTAACAAAACCTGGAAGTGTCCAATGCTTAAGACATTGTACTTTCCATCTGCCCAAGGAGTAAGTATTCACAATTTTATTGCGGTGAACTTTCTCCATTGGGAACAAATATTTCATTAACGCATTGTATGTTATTTTATCCTCCGTCTGGTCAGTATGCGGTTTCAGCTCAGTTCAGAGTTTAGATTCTTCCTGTATTTATCATGCCTGACACAGTATCAGAGTACTTATGAAACGCCAAAAGACATCAGCATACCTGTATTTCAGGTAAAGCTCACGTGTGGTGGGTGTGTCTCTCTATCACAAACAGGAAGAGATAACACTGTCAGTCTCTACTGCTACTGTCAGCTAACAGGGGGACTCATACTGTCCCACATTACACCCTTTTAACTTCATCTCAGACTATTTGCTTTCTGTTTATTCACTCGTTACAATCTCTGCATCTACCCTGAGAACTTGTCTGACCACAGTTCATTTTCTGATTTCAGTTTCCTTGAATTCATTCTTATTTCCTTGTTTGCTGCTATAGACTCACCAACCTTAACACACTGCGATCAACTCTCTTTTAAGTTGCTGTCTTCTGATTTTATACCCATGCATGGGATTCATGGTGGGCGCAGTGCCCACCTGGACAAGAAAACCGTGGAGAAGGTCATACAGCAGTTGGATAGTTTGACACGGTATAATGGATCGCCTCTATTGCAAAGGGGTCACCCTTACCTTCCAGATATCACTCGGGACACCAAGGAGCACCTGTGCCAGATATTAAGCAAGAACTCTGACCTTGGACAAAATCAGTACCTGCAGGTGACAGTTTACAGTCTACTCTACAAGACTGAACAGTGCATACAGGTGCTGAGCAGACAGGATGCTGTGGCCAGGTAAGTGCAATATACCTGTATTATGTCTCCTTCACGGTATGCAACAGGACATCTACATGTCGTCATAGGATATCTTTAGCTAAGCATACACAATATAATCTGACTTTACAATCTTTGTACAAACTTCTTTAGAATAACCAACATTTTGTAATAGAAGGACCTTTATAATTACAGTACATCTAATCGTTGTTTATCAATCATTTATGTAGACCCTTGCCCTTCATGTTGTTAGTAGAAAAAAAATGTAATTAATGCTTAACTCTGGGCATGCAGATACATTGTGAATTTTTTAGCACCAGTCCACTCCCCTAATACACATTAAAAACTGTTAGCTGCTGCCAGGTGCCTTTCTTCAATACTGTGCAGTTGAACCCTGTAATTGTTGTACCAACCAGAGAGGCCAGATGACCGCTGAAGAGAAGAACTTGTGGGACAGTGGGGTAAAATAAAAACTGCACAACATAACCCCCCCCCCCCCACGCTCCCCAGAACAAAAAGCAGATTTTAAAGTGCATTGGGCAGAGAGTAAAGAATGGTATCATTCACCATTCACATTCTGTCAAGTGAAATCAACAAGTATTTAGAGGAAATCTCTCTTAGACAGTTGCCAACCCAACAAAAGGTTTCCTCTATATTCCTGATAATGCTCAATTTTCCCTAGTAGGGCAAAAACAACATTGGAACATTGGAACAACATTGAGAGCTCATTTTGGATGAAAACTTTTAGATATAGGGGGTAAAAAAGATACATTTATGTTCTGAATTCTGTGCCAGGATCCTTAGTGCCAACGCTGCACTATTGCACCCTGTATGTAAATTCGGTTGTGGAATCAGTTTCCACATAACCCAATGCTTCCTACAATTACTGGCATACAAACTAAAGCATTGGAAACTTGTAATTACAGTTTACCTTTGGGTAGAACACAAGTAAAGTACACATATATGGACTGTCTTTTCTGCTGAAGGATTTCTATGTACAGACACTTTTGTGGCTTATACACTTCTGCCAGACATTACAGGCAAGGGTGAAACCACATTCTCTGTTAGATGTAAGGAATACAGCAGTGTCATCCTCTTGCCTGCAGTGTGATGATCAGATAATAAAGGAATGTCAATACTTTGAAAACTCATCTAGTCTGTTCACATTGCTCTTTCTTTAGACTAGTTTAGTTCCATCAGGTGCATGTGCAGGGCAGGATTATCTCCAAGTAATGTTCTACTGATCATTGTCCTAACCCAGGGGTGTCAAACTCTGGCCGGGGGACCAAATATGGCCCCCAATGTACTTTTTTTGGCCCCCAAAGGAATCTAAAATATGAGCTGAAGCTGGCCCGCCGCTGCATTGAAATAGCACCGCTACTACAATTCCCGGCACCACTCGCATCTTTAGACCAGCCGGCTCTCTGTCTATGCGTGGCCCAGCATTGGACTGTTTTATAGACGCAAGTAATGCCAGGAATTTTAGTAGCGGCGCTATTTCAATGAAGAGGGAGATTCAGCGGTGGGCCACTCATAAGATTTAGCTCCGCATTGACCACATTTCCAGCACTCCCCCTCAGCTGTACTTTTTCTTGCTACTCCAAGGCATGGACTTGAATGGTTGGATTTTCATAGAACAATATTGGTATTATTATTGTTAGCCTGTGAAAAAAGGTTACCATTGAAATTTAACTCTAAATAGAAAAAGAGGCATAAGATTTTTTCTTAAAAAAAATTTAAAATAAAAATGTTATGCCTCTTTCTCTATTAAAAGATTGTTCCAGATTGAATGTGAAACAAAAACTCTTTGTTTCCATATGAAAAGAGTTTAAATCTAATGTGTAGGAAAAATTTTCTCAATTTTGTCAATAAATTTCAAGGTTGGCCCGCGACTTTGTCTATGTTCTTAATTTTGACACCCCCTGAAATTTGAGTTTGACACCCCTGTCTTAACCTATCAAGAAATTGCTGAGCATGTGCAGTGCAGCATACTGGCATCCTTGCAGTTATCTGACATACCCCTGCTTAGTAAGAATAATAGAAATAGCCAGTGGTGACAAGTAATATTTTATATGTCACAAGCAATACAGCTTAGATGTCTAATTTGGTAAAAGAACAAGGAAATAAGGAAAATGAAATATTTTGCAGGAAAAACGCTTTAGAGGGCAATCACAATTGAACAGGAACTCACTGAACAGCTGCTTGTTAGAGCTAGTCTATACAGCCACCATCCCTCTCATTACCCCGCTCCATTCTGATCTATTGGGGTAAATCACAGGCCCCAGAGCTGGTCAGATGGTCAGCAAAGATAAGGCAGAGGAAATCAATCAGGTCTTTTAGGATCTTAGCAGGTTTCCTGATTGTGAGATATCCCATCATTTGTTTTTTTTTATTTTGTTGATGTTGGAAGGCTGCTTTAGGTATGATTCTCCGAAGTCAGGATGTGGCTGGACACATGGCTGAAACCCTTGTGTTTTAATGCAAAGCAACAAGGACACACAGACATACAGCTTATAGCCTCATTGGCATTGGGCCATTAATCACAATATGATATATGCCAATGGTTGTTGCACCAGTGTCTGTATATACAGCATGCTAACAGTTTCTGTGTTAGATTCATTCTATAACCCTACTCTTACAATTTAGTAATTAAATGGGGATCCTATATTCTGGACTTATACCTATTAAAAATCAATACTGAAAGGTATATTTATAAAGTAATAAATCCGAAAATCTCCAAGCATTCACTGCAGGTGTGTTTTCTCCCTTCTTAACACATTCCAGCGTCTGCTTTTGAGGCTACTCCTTGGCTCCAAAAAGGTTACCAGGTAGTAAAGCTACGTTCTGGGAAAAATTGAATGCAGCTCCCCCTGGTACTGCATAGGGTAAATTTTCATTTTTGCCTAGGGTACCCTTTACTCTAACGGCGCACGGCGCTCTTTTTCCTTTTATGCCCCCAGTTATGGCAGTTGTGGAATATTAATTGCTTTAACACCTTGGACCAACCGAAATGAAACAAATTACGGGAGAAATGTTTTTACAAATCGAAAAAAAATAAATATAACCACCACTAATAACTTTGTTCCACTTGAGTTTCAAAGAATTTATGCAGCCGGTGATCATGAAAGGATAAAGAGAACAGCTTCTTCATCAAAGTTTAATTGATTAGTCCAAGTTTCAAATATATTAGAAGTTTTATATTAGAAGTTCTGTATTCACTAAAAACATCTAATTTATTAAATGTCAATAATGTATGTCTAGCATTAAGGAAAAGGTTTCATGGGACTAGGAGCATCACCTATATGAACTTCAAGGGTTTTAGCAAACAATATTGATTTATTCAGCTTGTTCTGTTCTGGAGTATCGGTGCAAACATTTTATTGAAACTGATTTCTGTGTGGGATTGTGTGCCATCATGACCATATTTTCTGTCAATGCCTGCAGTCTATACAAAGAAACGGGCCCCATAGCATCTGTTTGGGTATACATACACCTCTGTTGCTACAACAATCTATTCATTTATTTGTTCAATCATTCATCATTTTCATATTTCAGGCGAACACTGACTAAGCTTTCACTGATCTTCAGTCACATCCTTTGTGAGCTTCGTGCCTTGTTCCCAGGTGGACGGTATCAAGGGAATATATATCGTGTTACAAAACTTGAAGCATCCAACTTCTGGTCACTAGCATTTGGGTCTAGGTAATTATGTTAGAATGTTGTTTAATGACTGCCATAGTCTAATATTTTCTTTATTCTTTGGAATGGTTTTACACTTCAATGCTTATGGAAATGGACATTGCACTAACAACATTTCTTTGTGTGCTGGCATTTGCATAGTGGTTTTAAAGGATACCCCTCAGCTGACTTTAAAGTTAAAGTAGCACTCAAAGAGTATGTAAGCTTCCATTATTAAACTCTAATGCTAAAATGCTAATTGTCTGGATGTAAAGCTGATACACGTCTGAAACAAGAATACAGATAACTGTGTATAGCTCTAATTTCTAGAACCAAGACAGCAATGGCAAATTACACAATCTGTCAGTGAAAGCTACACTTTATTTGGATCATGTAGTACCATGCAAGACAAGACATGTGCATTCTTCTCAATAATAGACACAGTGGGACAGATAAGATGGAGCAACAAATCCTACATAAGATAATACATTTTCATTTATCGATGCAATTTGTCCACATTGGTAAAATCAGGGAAATGTGCTAGATGTTATTAACCCTTAAGGATGTCAGTCTGGTGGAGGGATGTATATGTCCATTGAATGGAGATGCCTGTCACCCAACCTGGTGATGTTGTCAAAGCAAGTAAAGGAGGTGATAACTTTTAGTTTAGTTAGTCATTTAGAAGCTTAGCTTTTATTAGAATAAGTGTCAATTTATGAGAGATCCCATTCTTTTCATCTCTACACTTCCCTTTTGTTGCAGACTTGTAAATTGATAGCGGAGGCGCCTATATATGTGGTGCAACAAGTTTGATCTGTCTCTTATCAGCATGTCTTATTTTGTATTCTAAAGGTGTCTGGTGAAATGGGAAGAGTTTCGGAATGGACTTCATCCTGTGCATAACATAGAGGCTGGACCTCTGGAATCTGCACTGCGCAGTACAATGGATTTAACTTGCAATGATCACATTTCAGTGTTTGAGTTTGACATCTTCACACGTCTTTTCCAGGTGACCAATATATTTATAGTACAAACCATGTGATTTATATAACTGATTATATATAATTTTTATTCTCGTATATCTCCTCTATAAAAATATAGTTTTACTTTCATTTATATCAATATAAACAGCATGTTCTAACATCAGAGGTCTTACATACAGCTGAAATAAATTTATGCTACCATTATAATCAGCCATCATTTTCCACTGTTCTAGTGCCTGGAAGTTGGTGATGCCTTTGAGGTGGACATAATTTATCATACCAAAAGCGTTTCATTTACCTGCAAAGTTAACTCGATAGGCTTATACAAGATCTAGTGTCAATCATTATTTGTTTCTGTTCGGCCATCACTGTTTGCCCTTTTCAATCCAGTATCGTTTGGTCTGTATCTGTAGCTTTTCCTCTGGTCTGTGCCCATCAATGGTAATCTGCTCATATTTAATTTATACATATGCTGTAGAACAGAACAGTTCCCATTTAAGACAAAAAGGAAACATAGATTTCAGGGGTACCGATTTTTTTAAGGTTGGCAGGAGTCAACAGACATATGCCAAAACATTATAATTATTTTTATTATGCATTTTCAAAAATCATTGAAGAAGGTATATTACGTCAACAAAATAAGTAGCCAATTAATATCAGCCATATATTGTTAATATTTTTTAACCATGATGTCCTAGGAAATGGCAACTAAATTTGATTGCAAGATTTGTACTGTTTCCTAAGAATGTCTTTTATCTTCAATCCAACAGCCCTGGGACACCCTGTTGCAGAACTGGATGCTGCTTGCTGTCACCCACCCTGGATACATGGCTTTTCTTACCTATGATGAAGTTAAAGAGCTTTTACAGGGCCACATACACAAGCCTGGCAGGTAAGGCACCCTCTGCTTTTTACTGGAAGCATTCTTATTATTAAAAGGTTTGGAGTAAATTATATTGCTTGTAGGCCATATAGTACAACAAGCCATAACAGGTCAGCAAAGGTGCTGCTTTATTGTTTATTTGGGGCAGTCTGTACTGTTACTGATGCTGAGAGATTTGCTTTTTTAAACAAATTTTAATATGAAGCTATTTATGTTTTTTTGGAAAGGCAAATTGAACCTTTCTGTGCATACGAATAACATACAACGTTCAGTAAACCAACCACAATTATGTAGTAGGTGGAAGGGTTTGGTATCACGTACAAAGATTTTTTGGTAGTTGAATGACAACTTAGAAGCCTGCTTAGGTATAATAGGCATTATAGCCCACATTTTAAAAACACACCTTAGTTGCTTGCCTTTTCCTTAAAAAACTTAACGATGAGGCAAAGATTATTGATTAACCTAGTAAGGTATCTCTGAAAATAGCTATTTGTAAAATATTACTTATATAGGTGCCACAATCTAGGTTTAATCACCTGTAACCTGCACAGCATGGCTTGGAGAGAATAAGGAGGATATTCACTGTGAGCCAATAGGGTGAGATTGCAGGACTGTCAGACTTTCACTTTTAGCTTGGTAAGAGGAGTAGAAAGCAGAATAAGTGCAATACCAATCACAGGAGCTGATAATATGGAAAAACTTTATAGTGATGTCTGACTTCCTGCTTTTTTGGAGTGCAGGTTCGGGTGTTATGTCAGTTTTGGAGGTAACATCCTCCTTGTTTAGACCTTTTGCGTTACAAAGGACAATGTTATTTGTAACATGTACCAAAAAACGAATTGTGGTTTCAATAAAAGGAAATTGCTGGGTGCTGCAACTGTATTTTTTTGGTATGTACTTTATGTCCAAGATTTGTTGTCTATTGGCTCCATTTATAAAACAGGTCTATGTCTTTCAATGGCAGCACTGGATTCCCACCATGGAATGTTTGAGGGAATGTCAGGGTCCCTGCTTTATAAATATGGAGTTGTGGACAACTTCACATTCTACCTACATCAGCTTGTTGAACAGAATCCAAAACCATGGCCACTAGTATAGAGTTGACCCAACCATCCTTTGCAACTTTACCAGCATCCACTATTCTGGCAAAGCTTTCCTCGAGAATATAGAATGTGTCTGTGGGAATTTGTGCTCAATTAGCCAACAGAACCTTTGTGGGGTCAGGTAATGACGTTGGATGAGACGGTCTGATTCAGATGTAGTAGTAGTGTAGTATAGAAGCACTTTCAAGTTCTTCTGGCTTTAAAATACACAAATACATGAACCCTTTGCTCTTTATTATTTTTAGATAAGCCATAATGAGTTATAGAGGCAATAAACCCACTCACATTATGCAGTAAATATTCCTAATTTTGTATTTGTAATTTACTTATCAAAATTTTAAATTATGTAAAATGTAGTAAAATATGGAAATGCCCTTTAAACATTCAGCAATAAAACTGCAAAGGTTTGTTTACAATTTATGTAGTGAATTCGCTTTCCCCATCATGTGACCCACATGTTAAGTCACTTTCAAACATATGAGACAGGAATTTTTCTTCATATCAGTATTTTTCTTTATTAGTATTTCCTTGACATGCCCAATATGAGCAATAAAACTCTCTCCAGGATGGAAATTCCCACTGTTCATGGACTTTAAACATGATTTATGATACATCTTTTTTTATTCCATGTCCCAAATTAATCTAAGTATATTTCTGGAAGTGACAATAATTACAAAAACACATTGATTACAGCTAATAGTAACAGTAAGATACAAATGTGGCTGGGCAATATTGCTTGTAAACATGATTTCAGGAATTAGTGATTAGTGTGAAATCATCAAACATCATGTGTACCGTGTGTATTCAGTGCAAAGCCTTTTTTCTCCTTTACCATCAATAAAGCCTCTTTCAGACTAGCTGTGAACCATAGCAGTTTGCTGCTCCCTGTACTGTGCTCCCATATGCTCCCTTTTAGCTAATGGGAGCAGTTGAAAACCATTCTGTGCATGCATTTTCACACTTTTGGGTTGCAGCAGAGTTCCTGGAAGCAACAAACACAAGGGCAACACATGAAAAGGTGGTGACCCGCGGTGCAATTTGCTGCTTTTGCTGCTATGTGCTCTGGAGTAGCTAACAATATCATTTTAGAGTACAATATGAAAGTGTCCTAAATAGAAAAGTGGAGACATCAGCAAATCCCAAACCAAATATCCTGAAAATAGATTTCACGCTGCAAATATACTGCTTTGAGGAAGTAGGAACGGGAGTTCATAAGTGCCCTTATATACCAGGAAGTGCACAGCCATTTGATGAAGAATTCAATATGTACTAGTTACTTAAATACCCTTCCTAGAAATTCTTTTCCTGGTCATGTAAGGCTGTTTGCATAATTTTATATGCCTAAGCAATTCATTATGTGATCTCTTTTGAGGGGAATTTTAGTTCTTATTGGCTAATCCTTTTTTCCTTTTTTTTAAAGTCTACTTTCTATAGAACCCTATATTGTAGCACAGTACATAATACTGACATACAGTTCAGGTGGAATAAAATGTCCTTCTGATAACAATATAATACTTTGCCTCTGATTTCTTGCAGTTATATCTTCCGGTTAAGCTGCACACATCTTGGACAATGGGCAATTGGTTATGTGACCTCTAGCGGCAGCATCCTGCAGACCATTCCTCATAACAAATCATTATACGAAGCTCTTAATGAAGGAGAGAAAGAGGGCCTGTGAGTATGAGATGCAGTCAGGGATTATGGATATATGTGGGGGACAGCATTAGTTTACTCAAAGAAAAAAGTGGAAACACTGCTTATAGCCTGTGAGGGTAGAGGCTGATCAGAGGCAATACAATTCAGCTGATTAGAGGCTGTAGAGATTAAATTTGGTCAAAGAATGTAAAGTGTTCAGAGGCTACAGGAATAAGGGCTGTTCATAGGCTGTGGGAGTGATAAATGCTTAGGATCTATGGGAAAAGTTTAATCAGTGACTTGGAGGATGAAGACTAGTCAGCAGGCAGGTCTAAGGCTACGTACACACGTGCAATAGTTCTCATCCGATATTCGGCTCAGGGCTGATATCAGACGAGAATCTTGCTTGTGTACAGCGATCGCCGTCCCTCGTTTCAACGACCATCCTGGCAGATCCACGGATGATGGACGACGAACGATCTTAATGGAAGTGAAAGGGGAGAGTGCACAGTGGGGTGCCGCTCTGTCATTCTCCCCCTCCCCTCTCCATAGAGCAGAAGGGTGCTGTATGTACAACACTCGTTCATGCATCGTGCAGTCATTAATCATTTGAAAGGATCGTGAAAGATTCTTTCCAACAACAATTTTTGCACGTGTGTTTATAAACCTAGGCTGTGAAAGCTAATCAGGGGTTGTGAGGGTGATGACTGCTCAGAAGTTGATCAAAACTTTGTGAGAAAGGGATGATAAGGAGGTGGTGAAGGTTGGTGCCTGACTTGAAGGCAAGAGTGAATCAGACATCTGCAAGGGTGATAGCTGGTCAGGAGGGAGGCAGTGAGGGTGATAGATGGTCTGTGAGTTCTGAGAGTATAGGGATAGACATGGAGCTGGGGGTTTGATGGTTGGTCAGGGAACTAAAAGTGAGAAGATTGTACATAACAAGTTGTGAAAAACAGGACCATGTTTTCATTAAAAGAGTGGATGAGTCATTCAAATGGTATTAAATGGACAAGTGTCATTTCTGCTGGCTAACTTGAGTTAAAATCTCAGTTTTATTTTTAAAATCATCTAGGAAGTAACAAGCTTCTACTTTCCACTGTCCATATTTACATTCAACTGTGGTTATTCATCTAAAGGAATTTGAGTGGTTGCTATATACAACACAAACATCTTTTTATATATGATACTTAAATAATGTTCCTTGACTATACATAACTATGCATTTTGTGCTTGTCTTGTGCTATGTCGAGCAGATATCTCTATCCCAATGGTTTGAGCAGTATGCATAATTTATCATCTGTCTCCAAATTAAATCCAAACACAGTGATTCAAGTGACTCAGGTAGGTCAAGTGAAAATATTTTTCTAGTATATGATGTAAGCATAACATTTGAAGTTGTTGAGCCAGTAAAGCTAAAACACAACTTGCTAAAAGAATGTAATTTTAATTAGTAGAAGCTATGCATAATAATGTTCAGGTAATTATCAGAATAATTTGATCCTTTTGCAGAAAAGAATTTTAGAAGTTTACCACACTATTATTTAATGTATGATAAGATATTTGCCAAGGGTGCTGCAAGTGCAGAGATATGTCAGGGGTGCAACTGGTAATATTACAACACTGAGACTGGCCATGTGCCTGTAGTAGGCACCCCACCTATTTAGCAATTAGTTGGAGCATTATAAAGACTTATCAAAAAATCTCCAAAGGAAGGAAAGAATATTCATTACTATTCACATTTGCTATTTCAGTACGTAGTTAAGCTGGAATTTTGTTTCCCAAAAAAGACAGTTTTGTAGACACTGTAAGTTATACCCTAGCGAAACTTCTGTACATACCTACCAACTGCTTCAGAAGAAGGTTGTGGCATTACCATCTTTGCATTATATTTCTGCCTTATATTATTTAAATATACTTCTTTTGGTTTCTTCTCTATTGTATTTCTTTTTTTAAACTTTATTCTCCAACTGAAACTCTGTACAAAGCTGTAACAAGGAGAGCTGTATAGAGAAGGTGGGGTAAAAATCACTACTCCATGGCATGTAACTGTCTGCCTTATGCTTCAACTATATAAATGTGTTTTCAATATTAAATATTTACTTGCCTAAATAATAAAACAATAAAAAATACACTGCACATTCCCTTTAACCTCATGTGTAATAATTTGTCTTCTGTAATTCACAAGCTTTCTGTGCTGTCTATACAGGAACAATGGGAATTGTATTCAGACATGGATTCCACCTTTGAAATGTGCAAAATCTGTACGGACAATGAAAAAAATGTGCGGATAGAGCCTTGTGGCCACTTACTGTGTGACAAGTGTCTAACATCCTGGCAGGTAATACAGTCTCAGTCTGCGGAGTGAGCTGAAAGATAACAATTCAAGGAAACACATACCTTTGGGTTGATGAACTAAAGAGGCAACTCAGGCACCACTTAATAAAATGTGGATTTAAGTAAAGATGGTCTCGTGGTATATTGTGACTGTGCGAGTACAAAGGACTGACTCAGTGTATATCCAGTGAATACATTTTATGTAGTTGACCTTGGTACCCTGGAGTCTGACCCTGTGGCCATCTTAAGACTGCTATCTCATCCCTATGATTTGTATTTAGATAACAATTAGCACAAAAATATGTTTTAAGCCTCTTTATTTTTCCAAAAGCTGTAATCTATTTGAATGTGAGTTTTTTCCTTCAGCTATATTTACATTCCTATAGATGTGCATGGAGAAGTTGTTCTGCAGTGAACAAAGCCAGTTCACGCTAACTCTAACCAACACGCAGATATTTAGTGTGATGTTCAACCTAGTACTAAGCAGAATTCACCTTTCTCCTTGGTCATACAAACCTAATATTAGATAGGTTGCCTGTTCTTTACCTGCTCAGATTACTAGGTGAAAGGGGACGCTCATACTAGAGCAGAGTACAAAGGGAAGAGATAGGGGACGTAAGGGCTCTTCACTATGCTCCTCTGAAACTTTTTTTCTAGTAGGGTTTTTTCATTCTCTATTTATAATTTTTTCCCCTCTAGAAAAACGAGAACACGTGCCCCTTCTGCAGACATCAAATCACAGGCAAAGAAAAAATTCACATTGCATCACCATTAAAGCAAGAAGAGGTAGGTGTGGGACTGGATATAGACAGAACTATTTTCATAGTTTGTAAATGGAATCTGGTATAATGGCAACATAAAATAAGGAAAAGCCCGTTTCTGCATTTGTTCTAGTACAAAATACAACCTTACACAAGCTAGAAGAGGCTCTTTTGACTAATCTCTCGCCTAAAATTCAAAGTAAATACATATTTTTTTTTCATGGGCCTTTTTTTTTCATATTGTCCATCCATTCCCATTGAACGAGTTCGGCTGGTTTTAAACCAGTGTCGGTCTGCTTTTAGAAAATTGCACATGAAAAACCTGTTTGGAAGTATTTGTACTGTAGACTATATGCTTTACCTTGATTGTCTCATTGCCTTTCAGCAAACAGAGACCTCAAGCCCACAGACCCTACCGGAGTCCCCACCCCATGAAGTGAGTAGTGATCACTGTGACTCGCGTCCGTTGTTCGGCTGTCTTTCTTTGTCTTGTCTCTGCAGTGCTGTGTCCTGTTGTCTGACCTCATAGAAGACTCTCCTTACTTATATGTGCACTGGTGACGCCATGTATGGCATTATAATGTGACATTGTCTTGTACCAGGAGTGTGCTGCCTCTGCTGCCTTGGCCAGCACATCTGAATCCTTCATTGACGAAGAAGAAGTGGACTGGATTAGAAATCGACCCCTTCCTCCACCTCCTAGGCCACCTGCCCTTCCACGTTTCCACCCTTCTACTTATATTTCTCCAACTCCATCAGCACCCCCTTTGCCCCCCTATCCCCCTCTACTTCAAACTACTTTATCCCAAAGAATGAAGCTACATGCCCAGGATATTATCAATGGAGGCCATAATTAACCCAACCATGAATGGTCTGAGTCTACAGAATGTGCTTTATATCAGAATAATTTGGTGACAACCAGGAGTGTTCCTTTTGAATTTCAAAACCCCAGAGAGACATTTCCAATATGAAACTAAAGTATGAGGCTTTAATTGTGAATTATTAATCCTTCACATGTTAATCCTGGGTTTAGAGAGGTTTTTAATTCAGCTAACTATAAGAAGGGATTATAATAGAAACTACAGGGCCCACACTGGTAAATAATTTATTAAGACAAATATAAAAACACACTTTTACTTTACTTGTGTATCAAATCATTAGTTTCATTATCAAGAGGCCTCCTAAATATTTACTCCATGCAATGGTTCCTCCTTTCCTGCAGAGCCAGTGGGTTTGAAAAGTAATTCAGGCTGTTTGATTACCAAGGTAAATTATGACCCTAAAAAAAAAACCAGAATGTTCCCATGTGCATGATCTGATGTCATCAGTGCTTCATCTCATTTACTTAGTTCAGTTAACAATCCCTTGCAAGGGGATAATTTACTTTGCTATGTGAACAGTCTGTATTCCTTTAATAAATCAATTCCAGCATATTAACTTAATGACGATAGTACAGATATTCAAAAGTTTAAACGACCAGCCCAAACACATGATCAACATAACTCCATGATTATGTGATTAGTTGTGTATTTAGACATAGAATAAGGATGGAGTAATGTATGGCATTGGTGTTATTTTTTACAAAACAAGCCAATTTAGATTTTTGGATAGAAGTGATAATAGTAGTGGTATATAGAGTGTGCAGGCGATGAATCAGTGGTATACAGTCTGCAGAGGGTAGAGAAGTTGTACATAGTCTGCAGGGGGCAAAGAAGTGGCACAGCATCTGTTGAACATGAAGCACAGAGTCGGCAGGGGGTAGAGCAGTGGCATAAAGTCTGCAGGGGGTAGAGCATTGCTACATTATCTGCAAAAGATGGAGCAGTGGCAGAGAATTTGCAGAGAGTAGGGCTGTGGCATAGTCTACAGAACGTTGAGCAGTGGTATAATGTATGTGGGGCAGTGGCTAATGTCTATGGGGATACAAACGTAAAAAGTATTATTATGATCCTTATGCTGTACAGTTTTATGGCACAGCAAGGGTATGTGAATTACCTTAAAAATATTTTGACAGATACAGGTTTCAATATATGTATTATGGCTACAGGTTTAGTTGTTTATTTTAAACCAGACACAAATTTAGACATTTAACTGTGAACATATGATGAAAAACATATACAAACATACATTTCTCAAAAATCCTAAAATCAAAAGCCTTAAAGAAATACATTTTGAGTCTGGGTGATCCAGCAAACCTGGAATATATTTCCTAAAAGTTATTTGCTGTTTGTTTGTTAGCAAATGTTTTCAACCCTGGACCAGATCTATTCCAGGTTTGCTGGATCACTCAGGTTTGATGATGAAAGTGTATCCTCTCCAGTCTTGGAGCGCTTTAATAAATCAGGCCCTTTGTTTTTAAAACTGTTGTAAACCCCCTTAAACTAATAGAACAGCTTGAAGCACCGTTTCCTGCTGCAAGTGCTAGGATATTACCTATGATCAATCGGGCCTAGCATGCTCAGATGGTTTTAGAGTGAGAGCATTTCGTATGGGTTTTCAAAATGGATCGCTCAACTAATGTCAAGGGCATCTGTTGATTGGCTGAGAGAACATGGTTCTAATTGTTTTTTGTACAGCTAATCGGATAATAAATATTGTTATGTCTAATCATTACTGTGTTCTGGGTTGTGTTTTTAAAAAAATAAATAAATAAAAGTGCTGTGACTCAAAACCATTAGCTAGCCAGAAACGTGATCATTTCTCCATTCATGACAAATCTGGTCAGGAATGGCAGTAATTATGTTCAAGAAACAGTATTCCATGGAGTCATCATAGGCTGTAATCAAGAATAAATCTACCCATGGTGTCATCTGGGACTATGATTATACTATTCTTAAAATAGACCACACCCAAATGCCACCTATTAATAAACCCAATCCCTCATTATTAGGAACAAGCTATTGATTTTGTTTATGTTGTTAGTTTTCTCAAAGTATTTTTATATATTTTTCCTAATGGTATTAACCTTATGGTGCCGCTGTCATTTGTTTCTGGTTGCTTTATATTACAGGTATAAATGTGATGGCACCCGCTACCAGAAATGGATACTTGGATAGACTTTAGACCACTATATTTTTATTGTTATAAGTCATTATGTGCTACTTTTTATCACTTTTGCCTTGCAAGTGTACCAGATACATTATCTGCATGCAGCATTATGACACCCCCACTTTTTTACTCATTTAAAATACTGTTTCCAAATTGGTTTCTGGCAAGATGAGCATTAGCGTGTATGTGCTTTGTGTATAAAAGAACCATTACCAGGGTAACTCGGACTTTCTGCCCCAAAATACCTAAAGCCCAACCATAAACCAATTTGTCCCCCCCACCACTTCCCCCCAACCAATCCCACACATCCAAAGAATACATGAAAATTGGACTTAAATTGGCTGGCAAGCAGCTGTTTATTAAACAATAAATAAATAGATAACCCTTCAACATAAATAACAATAACTAAATAACAATAAATAACCCCAATTTTAACCCCTTATATGAAAACATAAATTAACCTAACATTATTTACATATGTCAAGAAGCTCGAATCATCTCAAACTGCTTTGCTAAACATGACAATGAGTTTACGCTACTCAGATGGTATCCACAGCCCCCAGATTTCATTCCAATAGAAAACTTTTGGGATGTGATGGAATAGGAGACTTGCATTATGGGTCTGCAGCTGACAAATCTGCAACAACTGTGTAAAGCTATCATGTCGATATGGAAAAGCAGCACCTATTAAATGGCCGGTGAGTGTATGTTTTCTATAAAACACTACAAAGTGTTGATCTTATAAATAGATAATTACTATACAATTAATAAAAAAGATAAGTAATAAAAAATAAATTTTGTGAAAGCAAACTATTACACACACCAAAGGTTTCCAAAACAGGATATGACAAAGCTGTGAAGGAGCCAAATCTGATGCAGGATTTTTAACATTTGCAAACTGCAGTACATGTACCACCAGAGGGAGCTAAAGTAAAATAAATATCTAAATAGCCACAGTATATATATATTTTTTTTTTTTTTGTTTAACCCCCTAACCGCTAAGCCTGTAATTTCTCACACTAAATATTTTTGCTCTTTTGGTTAACCCCGTATTTTTTCGCCTACACTAAAATCCCCACTTACCTGGTCCCGCTGTGCTAATCCAGCGTCGGTTCCGTGTTCCAGCATCGGGTCCATGTTCCAGCGTCGTCCTCCAGCGTCGGGTGTCTTTCTTTTCTAAGCCAGCCGGCTTCCTCTCCCTCCTCTCCCTGTCCCTATCCCTGTGCCTGTCACTGTCACGCGTCGATCGCTGGACAAAAAAAAAAAAATACTCACCTTCTCCCTCCGCTCCTCCGGACACGTCTTGTGTCTTCTGTGTTCAGCCGGCGAGTGCAGAGACGATCACCGGGGTTTCCCGGTGACGTCGCTGCGTGCGTCGGCGCGGGAGGGAGGCGGGGCGGCAAATTCTTTTATATTCATGATATCTACTAGAACCCTATTCGGACATATTTCTGTAAGTTACAGGTCTACAATTTAAAAAAAAAAATTTCATGAAAACCTGTGACGCTTTTGGAACAGAAATCTAGAAATCAGTGTAACGCTCAGGTGGTTAATTAATATATTAAGAATATTTATTTCAAGTTATTTATATAGCTTTTATTAAATGGTTGCCATCTAAAATTATTTTCAATTGGAAGAACTAAAGGATTGAAAAGGACTAAAGAGAAATTGATATGGTGTAATACAAATTTAAATAAGGAAAGACAGTAGGTTTTTTGTTGGCAAGTATATTGTAACAAAATAAGGTACAAAAATAGTAATGAAATCAACAATAATAAAACAGAATATTGTCACCGGGAAAAAAAAATTAATTGCACTGCTTGACCTGGTCCCAATCCCCTTTTGAGGTTTTTAGGACCAAATTCCTAAACGGAGATATTCATAATAATACATTTATAAGGATTAGCCCCAAAAAAGAAAGCTTAGAGTTCTATTACTGAGGAGAATTTTCAGTCTCGGAAGTTTAGACTAGTTTCACCTTTTTGGCTTCCCCAGGGGATGACACACATGAACAGCCTCTTAAAGTTGTTGGGTTCATAGTAATAGGGGACAAAGACAAGAAGTTTTGGAAAGTATAATCGTGAAGTGAACAAATTTCTTGAGTGAAAGAAGAACGTTAGAAGTATATGCAGCGGGAGGCCGATAGAAGCCTTGTATGCAGGACTGTGTGTCAATGCCTGTGTACTTGCATGCATTTTTGCAGATGTTCATTTGAATGGCAAAGCACAAAAACATCTAGGAAAACTGACATGCAACATTTTTTTCTGGCACATCACAGAAGGGCAATACAGTTGAATTGCCTTGCTATAAAAATAAATGGCACCACAGCAACACACATAACTTCATATTATTTAAACATCTTGTCCTGCAGAAATGAATGAGTTTAGATAAAACTGATTTAAAACTTGCATTATTTGCAGATATCATGGGATAGCTAAACTAGATAACATGTATTTTATTTGATGCTTTGGTAATACTTTACGTATTTCCTATATATATATATACGGTATATATATATAGGTATATATAGTGGTTATCTGAGCATGTTATTTTCTGATACAGCTCATTTTGTACAGCCATTATGTAGAAGCTCTGTCTGCTGAGGCAGGATTTGTGGCTGTGATCAACGATCAATAAAACCTTGGCTGAAAATGTTAAGGTAAGTTTGTACCTAAAAAAGAAACATTGACTAATAGGAATGCACTAAATATGTTCCCATCAGTCCCAAAGGAGTAGTACAGTATATTGTCCTTACCACAATCATACTACGCAAACCTCAGGGCCAATGACATTTCCAGGATGTTTTTTGATTATGGAAGCAAAGCCATGTGAAACCCCTAGGCCACCTAACTTGTGCTCTAGGGGAGAAAACTGGAGGGCTACCATGGCAATAGTGGGGGGTCATTGGTAGGAACTATGATGGTTGCGGGCAGCCCTGTGATGAGCGCTTTTATGAGTTATAATTATTACAGCTGTGATAGAACTAAAAATGCCATGCTTGCCAGGAATATGATACCTTAGGCAAAGGCCTAGGTGGCCTTGTTACAAATCTGGCCTTGGGTAGTAGTCTTTTTGGAAACCAGTTTCTGAATTCTGATTTTATACAACTATTTTTCAACAGCTAATCCTATATACTAAACTAAGGATGTAATTATGCACGGACTCAACCTGCGCACGCACACCACAACCGCCACCCAAAGCGTGCACGCCACCGCTGCTGAAACACTTGTCATTGTGACATGTACACATGCCAAAACAAAACAGGTGACAGTTTCAGTCAATGTGCTCTACTCCACTCCACAGTGCCATTGTCCTTACAAATATATGTATTTCATAAATGAAAACTTTCCCAGGATACTCCAACCTCCATGATTGGTGGGGGTTTATTAGTCATATATAATACAGCGTTTGAACATGGAGTTCTCATCTGTGGCACAAAATGGACAAAGTAGTCTGGATTTAACCTTGTGAAGTTAGAAATGATTTGGTCATATTTTAGTTCCCCAAAAAAGTGGGTTGAAACTGGATTACCTTATCTTGTTGTATCTACCGGTGATTTTTACCAGGACTCCCAACTGTCCTTTTTTTGCAGGGACCGTACCAGTTTCAGGGAGTGGTCACACTGACCTGACACACTGGGCCTGAATTATTAAAGCTCTCCAAGGCTGGACAGTATACACTTTCATCAGTGAAGGTGGGTGATCCAGCAAACCTCGAATGGATCTGGTGCAGGATCCAAAACATCTGCGAGCAAATAGCAAATTACTTTGTTAAAAAATCTATTCCAGGTTTGCTGGATCACACAGCTTCACTGATGAAAGTGAGGCCTTGGAGAGTTATAATAAATCAGGCCCAATGTGTAAAAGCCCCAGAAGCATAGATAATGTTAACTCCGACATCTGCCACTAGATGGCGCCAATACCACATAGAGCAGACCTTTCTTAAAGGGTCTGGGGGAACCTGTGCTGTTTTTTTCCTCCTTAAAAAAGGCATTTTTTAATTTAAAAGGCATTTGGTGCATGTTTAATTTTATGGATGTGTGCAATAAAAGTAAAGGAATATAATAAATTAGTCTACTAGAGAATCTTTCTTTAGGATCTCATTCCAAAAAAGAAAATTTTGTTGACCAATATTGAATTGCGAGTTACAAATTATCAGATGGCCTTGGTTTGGCAAATTTATTGTGATTGAATCACTAATAGAATTTAATTGCTGGTTTACATTAAAGGTGCAGAGTTTTTTTTTTATTATTATATACTGTTAGTGTTATTGTAGTACCTTAAATAGACCCCAACTGTGTTTCCACTTTAATCAATGGTGTCTATCATGCTTTAGCCACATCCTGTGCATTACCTGCCCATTTACCACATTCACAGTTTAATGTCGCTTTTTGGCTTTTTCAAATACTGTCACTAAATAAATACTAGATGCTTGCTGTGTCCATAGTATAATAGACAGTATTAAAGTGAAACTAAATGAAAAATAAATACGCTTCTGCAATAGAACATGCTTCTCCGCCTGTTTGTAGTTTTTTGTGAAATGTACATGGGCAGCTCAGTGTACAATGCCAGGTTTTAGGTCATTCCAGGTCTGGCCAAAAAAGATGACCAAAGTTTCTGAACCCAGAAGGTTGGAGGGTGAAGATGTTGAAGCTTGCAATGGAGCAAGGACAGGTGAGTTTATTGAACAATTTCAATTGGCAGGTGAATTTATTTTATTACCTAGGGGACATTGTCTGTCTATTCTGCAATAAAGCCTTCTGCTCGCTAATTTCATATTTTAATTTTAGTTCCCGCTTTAGAGTGGATTTATGGTAACAAAATGGTTAATTTAAGCGAGAAAGGTATATGTATCCAGGTCTAGATAAAACTTGACTACAAGTGCATGTTTAGTTTAATGGATGTTTACATTAGATAGGCGTCATCCCAGAGGAATGGATGGAGTGGTACGTTTCCTGTTACAGTATATTGATTAAATACTGCACTGCTTAAATAAGCTGCACAGAAGGACAAACTAGCTTGCGAAAGTCTTGTAATATTGATGTTACTGCACCACTAACTTAATAAACCTTTTTGTTTATATCTTTATCTTTGTACAGACTTTTACTTACATTTGCTTAGTTTTAGTTTGAAAGGAAGAACACATCGAATCATGATTTCCTTTGGTATTTAATATAGGGTGCTGGGAGCAAATCAGTGAGCAAACTGCTGAATCTTATAGCAACAGATCACTGGGCACAATTAATTTATTGTTTTGGGCACAGACCTACACAACTGTAGTGTATCTAAACCCATTTTTTTCTGTATTCTTGGCATCATCCTTTAATCCATAGTTTTCCTAGAATGGAGATCCTACCAGTAAAAGCACCTATTTTATAGTTTGACAACACAATGCTACTGCCCTGCAATTAGCAATGGGGTTGTCAGGCTGCCATGCACAGCCATTAAGTTGGCTTTTGGGCTGCCTATCAGGTCTTTGAGATTGGCGGAATAGATAGGGTAAGGTAAAAGAAGGACATTATGATGGTATCATTTTACATTAGGTTACATTATAGATCCTGTTGGTAAATATTATTAGAAACATGGAAAAGTGGCAACAGGAAAATTCCAAGTGATCCATAAAGTTTACCCCTCATTCAAGTCTTGCCAGCTTGATGAAGACTTTGCATTAAGAGGTGAGGGGACAAAAGCAACTTGTTCATTATAATCTTTCCTGATTTTTTTCCAGCAACAGAAATATATTCTGCATACACAGCCCTATTTGCAACCAGGCAATCTCCCCTCTGCTATAAAATATACTTACCGGTCTTTTTATTACCAGGACTGAATGAACTCCTACTTGAATACACAAGAGTCTCATCATTCCAGCCTGGCTAATTGAGGTACTAAAACAGGGGTCGGCAAAGTTTCATGGCCACTAGGCCATTTATGGGGTGGGCGGGAGCTCACTAGGCCAGACCCACCCTAATAGCTCCGCCTGCCACCTGGGAATGCCCCCTGAAGTGAAATCCCTATGCCCTATGAAATTCCGTATGCATTGCGGAAGAGAGGGATTTACCTTCAGGGAGCTTCCCCAACTTACTGCGGTGGCGGAAGTATCAACGCTGTCCGTGGTAAATGGGAAAATAACTGCAAGGGGGCAGCACCGGAGATCCCGTGGCTCTGGCTGCGGTGGTTCCTAACAGCCCCCAGCCAATATACCGGCAACCGGTTGTCGGCCGGCATTAGGCTGGCACAGCCAGGGGGCGTTAGGCTGGAATGAAGTACCGGCTAGGCCGTATCTGGCCTAAAGGCTGGAGTTTGCCGACCCCTGTACTAAAAGATCAGGAATTCCAGAATAGAAGTAGATGATGGCAGCGCCCACAATGGAACAGAGTGAAAGTTTATAAAATCATAATTCAGTAGATATGTTTATTATATTGCAGAAGGGATAATGCCTGCTCTTTTTCTTATAAAAAGGTCTGTCTGTTTGCATTTTTTTTTTCACTATAGTTTCAGTATATAAAGTGATCATGATAACTGGAAAACTTAGCATTACTTAGTGGGCAGTTTCTGTAAAAATGCTGTTGACATTAAAACCATTTACCAGGAATCAGTTTAATCAATGTCTCATCCCTACATACTACTAGGTATAGGACCATAAAATCAGGTACTAACATAATAGGAGAGTATATCAAAGAAAAAGTTTATTTCATTTTTAAGCACACATGTTGGACAGTACAAGAAGCTGTAATAGCATACTTTAAGGTTCTGCTTTACAGTTGGGTAATTCTATTTTAAATTCTCCTTTGTCTATTTCTTTCCTCCTACAGAATTAATGGTCCATTTGAAACATAAGCAAAATGTTGCTTTCTGTAAACAGAAATTTCTAAATGATGAATCTGCATGTGAGAACAAGTCTTGATGTGCCTTAACCTTGTTCAGCTCTTCACGGAGAGCTGCTAAGACTAAGAACTATACTTTACACACATATATCACATTAAACAAACTGTGCAGTCACTTTGGCATTTGACATCTTGCCAATACCACACTTTGTGAGTGTTCCTCTTTCCCCTGATATACTTGTTAGTTGTTTTCCTAGTATGTCTTTTTCTTAGCAACCCATTGGGGCTTCAAAAAGAATAAAATCTTTTCACTCCATATAAATAAAAGGCGAGGAGTGTAAATCAAGGTGAAGCTTAATGAAGTTAGTTTTACTGGGAAAAAAAATTTGGAATTCATGGGGATGTTAATTGAATTGAACATTTACAATGGGAACTTTTAAAAAGGAGACCCAACAGAGATTGTGCCCACTGACAGGCAATGTAACATCAAGTGCTTTAGTAGATACAATGTAAAAAATAACCCTTCCGTGGTCCAAGGTCATTGAAGCCTAAATGCACAGAGCAAATTTACGAATACCAATATGTGTTGGGTAATTTGACTATATTATAAACTTGACATAACCTTTATTGTGCCTAAAAATCTGTAAGTGATTTTCTAGAAATGTTTTTACTTGGAAAGTCCACAGAAATACCGCCATATGATCGATTTCTATAAATTCATACCCATACATTTTTCACTTTAATGTGTTTTTTACTGAAATCAATAGAAAAGCATCATTAGCTTGTATTTTGTGCACATTTGCACTTTATATTGAATGTCAGCACACACCATAATGCATATCAAAGCACAGTGGTGTGTGTCATTATGCATCAACATCAATAATAAAGAACAACAATCAAAGTTAAACAATCACTGAATGAGAGATCTTCTGCATTGGAATAATTGCGCAGGAAATTCTAAGTAATACATTGAGCACATGTGGTCATGTCCCAATTTAATGATATTATGGCAGCACATGGGATCTGTCATTTAAGGGACAAATTTGAGGGAAACCCCACAACTTTGTGTACAGCTTTAAGGATTCCCTAGTATACCGTTTAAAAGATTTCCAATGATGGCCCCTAAGCAACATAAAAAGTCTTAACCTACAGAACTGTATTTTTTGGAAATGTAATTTGGTGATCTCTCCTTCTGAATCCAAGCCTAAAGTGTAGTTATGCGTAAAAGAAAAATTACATATATGATGATGTTGGTCTGTAGAGTTATCAAAACACCCCCTACCGAATTTCTGTTGCTAGAAATGATCTTTTGTACTCCTTTCAAGAGCCCCTAGACGAAACGAGCCCTGTCCACACATCACTGTTCACACATCACTGTTCAATTCTATGGATCAAGAAATGCGGAGGACAGGTGGGAGACACCCTGTTGTGATAGCATTTGCCCACGGTTTGTTTTTTAATAATCTGCCCGTCCAATTGCTAAATGACCTTGGAGTACCCCTGTGAACACACTAGATTTTCGAGCAAGACATTCACAGTTCTTTATCTTAGTTGAGCATCATCTAGCATATGTGTACATAGCTTTGGGAAGAGAATATAATAAATTAAGTAAAATGCTTCTAATTTGTTAAATCAACATTTTTTGATAAACAAAAACCAATATAACCCCCCCCCCCCCCCCCCCTTTACCTCCCAGTGTTATTTGATTTGACCCAACTGTCCCTTTGATTACAGGGTTGGGCTGCACAAAAAACGTGGATAAAATAAAAATATTATAGGAAAAAAAGGAATTAATTTACTAAATACTATCGTTAAAGATTTTAACCCCATATAGGTATTAGATTACAATATTTTGGACCTCTTTAGGTTTTCATGTGGTAGATTCAAATCTTTAGGGTACGTTCAAAAATGAAATAGTTGTTTTGAGTGGACTGACCCTTAAAATTCTTGACTCGCCCCTGTAGTTGTTCATCTTGGGAAAGTAATATAAAAATCAGCTATGAAGTCTTTCCAACACCTTGGCTCTGAAGATTCCAAAGCTGAAAGCAAGCAAACAGAATAGGACAGTCTGGCTGATTCTTGTGTCCATAAGGTCATAACTCAGCTCAATTAGTAACACATTCCACACTGCTCATTCACAAACACTTTCTAAACCAGTATTGACAAATTCTTTTCTCTTTTAAGGCTCTAAGATTTTCACACACTGACACCATTTGATATGACCATACTTTAACAAATGCACACTGAGTCTTGAAAGAAAGCTTTAGACTGCCGCTTTAAAATACTAATAAACTGCCTGCAATGCTGATTCTGTCTTCAGTCCTTTCTGAGTCAGTAAGTTGAGTCAGAACTCTGGATCAATATACTCCAGATTAGAAACTCCAGTCATTTCATTTGGTTTGCCTATTTACAGAGACCTCGTTCTTGCCATTAACTATCTTTGTCTTTTTGCCTTCACTGTCTCATTCTTCCTCTTTTTGCCTTCTTTATTGTTCAGTAGAAGATTGAAAAGCTTCCAATTGCTTTTGCATTCCCACAAAATTCTGATTTGATCATCTGATCTAATTTGACTATTGTCCTCTGCTTGCCCTAAATGACCATTATTTGCACTGGTGTCCTTTGCGGGCATTATGTAAGCCTACAACGGGATCATGAAAGTGATAAGTGCAAAAGCAAGAACCTGGGACGGATTTCTTCAAAGTCAATTGCTATTTGCTAGCAAATGTTTTGAATCCGGGACCCGATCCATTCCAGGTTTGCTGGATCACCCAGCTTCACTGATAAAAGTGCATCCTCTCAAACCTTGGAGAACTTTATTAAATCAGGGCCATTGACTCAGCAGAACAGGGATGGTTTCATTAAAAAATAAAAAATCGTCTGGGTCCCTGGAGAAAGTCAGGTCATAGGCAATTGCTATGTTTGCCCCCATCTAAAACTGGCCCTGCAGGTAAATTGATCAGAATGCAATCCTCTGGTTGCATTATAACATAAAAAGTAAGATTACTTCAAATGTAAGGATTTTTTAGATTAGCAAATGTGGTTGTTACAGAAGGGTGAGAGGAAAATACAGTTGCAATCCTGAGAACAATAGTAGAGTACAGCTTTAAGTATTAAAGGCCATTAGGATGCAAGTGGTATGGCTGCATCAGAGGCCACCGTGTATAACATGAACCAGGCCCCTCTTCCCTTACTGCAGGCCTCCCTCGCCTTTATAGGTCCCTTTTTGTTGTGCTCAGCTTATAGCCTGCAATGAAGTGAGACTTACTATTATGCAAATAATGACTAGCAGTGATGAACTGAAATACTATCAGCAGAGCTAAGCTCAGCTTTTGGGGTCCTTTGTTATTTCTCCGTAGTCCATACTTTTATTGATGATTTAAAACTTGGGTGAATTGGGTAAGCCAACTGGAGAAGCCAGCATTAATGAATTATGCAATGACATTAGTTATTGTTAGTAAATAACACTTTTATTGTGCTATATAGAATGTTCCTGATAATAAAAGACATCTGAGTCCTAAGTGCTCTAATAACCAGTGCATTGTTACTAAGACTGTTAAAGAACGTGCAAGTTTGTAACCTGAAGGCAATTGTAAAACATATAATATTGTAGACAAACCTACAGCAGCTGTCATGGCAGTGATGTATCACTATTGTAGAACTGTCACTGTACTTGACTTCAGATCTGTGCACAGACATGTCAGAGTTCTGCAACTTATAGATGAATACATGATATTTCCAGTATTTACTAAGCTCAGACATAAAAACAAAAAACTTTGGGCAACTGCGGATGAGCAAATATATGGAGTCTTTAGGATTAGGGAGATCCAAATAAAAATACTTTACTAGGCTGCAATATCTGAACCAGAATGAACTGTTTATCAGGAGCAGAAAGTTGTAATTTCCCAGGTGGCTGTAAAGTTGCAGGTTGAAGAAGTCTGGTATAATAGTTGCTGACCCATCCACTGTAAAGATTGAGATGAGAAAAGAGATTGTTTTACACTTAATGGGCCTGATTTATTAAAGCTCTCCAAGGCTGGTGAGGATACACTTTCATCAGGGAAGCTGGGTGATTCAGCAAACTTGGAATGGATCTGGTCCAGGATTCAAAACATTTGCTAGCAAATAACTTTGAAGAAAACCATTCCAGGTTTGCTAGATCACCCAGCTTCACTGATGAAAGTGTATCATCTTCAGAGCTTGCCCAAAAGAGTACACATACCTTGTATTTGTTCCTACCTGGTCCACACACGCAGCCTTCTACAGGAGCAGGGGGACTACCAAAAGTAACTTGGCCGTGTCTCCGGACAGTGCAGCTCAACGCTCGGAGGGGGAGCTTTTTCTTCCGAGGAGGACCAGGAGACGGGCCGGGCATCGGTGTTGGTGCAGGATCCCAGGGAGCAGCTGGCAGGCCCCAGTGACTTGGGGCTGTCAGTTAAAGAGAGGCTGGGGGTCAGGTGGGGGGGACTGGGTGTGCTGCACTGGGGAAAGGGGGGTTTGCCTGGCAGGTTTTAGTTTTGTGGGGGACAGGGGTTTGGTAAAGCTCCAGTTTGCAGGGAACGGGGGGGCTTTGTGAAAAGTGGGGGGGGTTGGGAGAGGGGGAGGAGGTTGGAGGGGTGGTTGCAATACTGGACTATTTAAAGGAGGTGGTGAGTAGATTGGCTGGCAGTGGGGGTGGGGGAGTGTGGATAAGGGGATGGGGGGGGGCGGGTGCTGATGTTTGTGGTAGGGGGTCGGTGAGAGGCAAAGACATGGAGGTGGGGGGGGTCGTAAGGAGTTAATGTAGGGGGAGTAAGTGACTTGGTGCGAGGGGAGGTTTACGTGTGTTTTGAGGGGCACTAGGGGTGCACCTGAAGTAGAAGGTCCGGGAGAAGATCTGGAAAGGGAAATACATTGACATTTTTTTCACTACTACCGCTTGAACGTTTCCAGGTGGATAGTAATGTGGGGGGGAGGGGGAAGCGGGAAGACAGCGAACAGAGACGCTATGGCTTAATTCCGCGCACATTTTTCAATTGGCCAAAGGCTTTTAACATACTATTGAATGTGTTGGGGGAGAAGCAGCCGGACCAATGTTCGGCGCTATTTTGCTCGGGGGTGTGGTGGCTCCGAGACTTGCTTCCTGGTGTTTGGTTTAAATTAGGCTGGAGTCTAATTGGTTCATGGTTTCATTGGTTGTTATATTGGAAAATATGGATATTAGTTAGCTAGGTTATGTTAATGTGGGTTATTTGTTTATGGTATTTCTTTTGGAATGTAAATGTGGAAGTTTGGTTATTTATTGTTATTTAAATTGGTAAATTATTTATTTATGTTAATAAATGGGCTGCTTGCCAGAAATTTTAAGTCTAACGTGGAGTCTGTGTCTTTAATGGTTGGGATTAAGGGGTTGGTAAGAAAAAGGTGAGGGGGATAATAAAGGTGGTATATGGTATGTTATAAGAGGTTGTTGGTGAGTATTACTAGGACAGATAGAGGGTCCGAGCTACCCTGGTCATGTTCTTAAATCATTTTCTCCTCCTGCTTATCAAGAAGGTACTTGGAGCCATCATTACTGTGTATGCATGATATGACTTATCATCATAACAGCTTTATCCTCAACACAGTAGAAGAAATCCAGGGTTGTTGCAGCAGTCGGTTGATGCATCAGTAGAAACTCTAGGGCAGTCCTTCAACTTCAGGTGAGTATATGAAAAGTAACAGGTATGTTTTTGGAAGGTTTGGTAACTAAACACTTTTTTCATTTTGGGTAAAGTAGGAAATAGTGAAAACTGGGGACACAAGGCAGCACAAAAAATAATGGGCATAACTCCTTACCAATTTGTCCAAAATAAAATTTGGCTTCAATGTAATATAGGGCCCAATAACACTTATTAGGCACACATGTCCATTGCTATAGACCTTTTAGGCGTCCTGGACCACTGATTTCACGGACTCTGGACCGCGCATGTGTGTTTCACTCAAAAGGGAAGAAACTTCCCCCCCAGAGTGATGTCATGATGCAATTAAGGGTCCGAGCCTGCGATGGGAGAGTGGGTGGGTTGTGACCAGAGACCATCCTGAGCCTACAATCTGTAGGGGGGACATGGTCCAGGGCTCTGGCCAGTGTGGGCACCCCCCAGCGGGGTCCTTCCCCTGACCCCACTGGAGGGTGCACTGGCCAGAGTGGGACGGTGAGTCAGGTGTCAAGAAAATACTAATCTTCCTAATCTTCAAAGATTGGAATAACATAATTTGTACTATATTGAGCTAAGGTAAAATGGTGCTGAATTCAATGTCTGTGTTACTTTGTGAAGAGTTAAGCTTCCTGTGGATTTTGTCAAGTCAGCAAGTACCATATTGTCTATACAGACTGGGTCTTGGTAAGTATGTGTTTACATGTAGCAGCATTTGAAACAGAACTGCCAACTGTTTTTTTTACACCTTTTGTTAAACTGTTGTATTTTTTAAGACATGATAGAGAACACATTTTTTTTTATACAATTGCATGCATGGATTGCAGAAAAATAGAAAGCATTAATCAGAGAGAATGGGTAAGGTCAAGCTTTGACTTGTTAGGTGAAATCACTATTTGATTAGTAGAGCTCTCCAGCTTTTGGGTATCTGAAAATGACTCAGAGGAAATGAGCTGAAATGTGCAATCACCTTATTTATATTACTAACGTAGTCATTGGCTTTAATTCAAACTATTCCTTCTGTTTTACAAGCTGCAAGGACATTACAGGGGAATCAAAATAATCTGGCACCATACTAACTGCAGAAATTATTAATTAAAAACAAACAATGCATGATAGGTTGACAATAACATTTCGAGCCAAAGTATAGGGGCTCCATCTGGATCTACAACAGTCACAGCCAGGCTTCTGGATATTCACACCATATCTTTGGCTGGCTTTTTCGATTGTTTATAAGTACACAATTTTAGTGTTTTACCCTCCCGTACACCCTCACTCAGCTCTGTTTGGGTCACAAGAGAGCGCATACATGTGCCTTCTTTATATAAATGGCTTTCCAAAAAAAAAAATAGGTAATAGATATAACAGCAATGGTTTTAATTGCTTTGAAACTTTTGTGAAGTGGCCAATAAAAGAAACATTCATGCCGTGAATACCCTAGGTTCAATCCTTCCCTTTGAATATCCCTGTGAAGTAAGACACTTGCAACTGGATTATGTGTGCTCATGGGATGATTTTGCCACAAACTCTGTGCTATGGTGTTCACTGCTACAGCCCCTAACAGCCACCAGCCAGATGGGACGCTCTCTGCTATTTACTTTAGCAGTGGGCTCCCATCAGAGTTTGTTTTAGAGTTCTATAAATGGGTTTGCCTCTTAAAAAGTAGCAAAGTCAACCTAGGCACATTCATCCATCGTTATAGTTATTGAACTTCCCTACTGAAATGATCTCTACAGCTCATGCAAGTTTATCTATAATGCAAAGATAATGAGGATAATGTAAACTTTATCTTGGCTCAGAAAGGCAGACATTAATTGCACATTGTGAACAGTTAATGGAGGAGGCTTCATAAACAGATTCTTTTTGTTAGTTCATAATAAATATTTAAATACATTTTACAGCATCCTGCAGATAAAAAATCTGAAAGCCCAAGCTTATACAAAATGGCAGTTAAGACTCCTTAGAGAGCTGTTCTCACTTATTAAAAAGGAAAAAACAGAAGAGCAAAGACATTACTGACCACAGTGGACTTCACTAGTCATGGTCTCTGTACTCAATATTTCCCTAAAATATCTTTTAAAATAATACTGGTGGGAGCTGTCAGAACAATTCATAATAATTGCATAAATGAAAGTTACCTATGGTGAAAATGAGCTGCAATATTCACTTTAACTCACAATTCTCCCCTCCACACAGTATATCTTATTTTGCCTCATTGAGCCCAGAAGACTGAGAACATACTATTTATTTTATATTCATAAACCTACCCCTGGGAGTTTTCACCATGATGTACCTCTATAGTGTATTTTTACCAAGAGCAAAGCAGACATGATAACGCAATGCATCATCAGTGGACCATCCAAGGTTAGAGAAGAGTCAAAGAGGAAAAATATTTAGCACATCGATAAAAAGGTAGGGAAAAATACTTTGAGTGTAGGTGAATGGTGTGGGGTAAAGCTAATTACAGGAATAATAATAATATGCATATTTTCAGTTACCTGAAAAGCACTGCTCATTCAGATGATTTTGTCATAGTCATCAAATATAACTTCTGCTTATATATGTTGTCATCACATGCTTAGTTTAAAGCCTATCTCTGAACACTGGAGCATCACTGAACTGCAGATTAAGGTAAGTAAAAATGGCATTTTATTAGATAGAGCAAGAGGGTGGAAAGTAGAAAAATCCCTTTATTTTATTAGAACAATGATATCTAAAAGTATCCTAAAAATTATTGACTGCCAAAAAAACAAAACAACAAAGTTTCATGGAAGGTGAAATCATTTAAGCAAATTAAGAGTAAATACAAGAAAGATGGCCAAGAACTAAAAAAAAAAAAAAAAAAAAATAAGGGGGGTGATGGGGGGGGGGGGGGGGGGGGGGGAAGAAGTCAGGGGGGGGGGGGGGGGAAGAAGTCAGGAGAGAATGGGTTAAGAAAAATGATTGGTCCAGATAGATGGGGTGATGGGTGGAGTAAGCAATTAGGCGGGGTCAAAGGACAGCGGTATATAAGGCAGAGGTGGGAGGGCAGAGGTCAGAAAATTTGAAGGAGCAGAGGAAAAAGTTGCCCACCCTCCCTGTAGTTGGAAATTTGGGCGGTGGTAATTTGTCATGGCAGCGGGGCGGGTTTTGGGGGTCCATGATAGTGGGGTTTTTGGAACACTGGGTTGTAGTGAGGCCCGGTGGGTTTGGTGGGATACCTGCGTGTTGTCCCTGAGCCAGTGTCTTAACGGCTGGGGGCCTATTTGTAGTGTGCAGGAATGTAACATTTAGGGATGTAGTGGTACTGTCATGGACTGTCAAAAAACATGTGTTAAAAAAACTTGAAGAGTTGGAATGTATCTGTTATATTATTATTATTATTATTATTAATAATAAACAGGATTTTGTATAGCGCCAACATATTACGCAGCGCTGTACATTAAATAGGGATTGCAAATGACAGACTAATACAGACAGTGATACAGAAGGGGAGGACCCTGTCCCGAAGAGCTTACAATCTAGTAGGTGGGGGAATTGTGTTTGCGGTTGTACATTTTATAAAGAAAAAGTTAATAATGTTTTATATTTTTCTAATAAAAGGCTGCTATGGCCAGTTATATCCAAGACAGGTCTCCGTGTATTTATTAAAGGGTCAATGGGTAACGGGACGATCTGGTGGCAGAGGTAAGACGACTTTGTTATCCCCTTTACACTTGTCATGAGATCGTAGAGTCTCTTATTTGTGTAACAAAAATATAAGTGCAACAATAAGTCTAGCAATAGATGCCATACTTTGAATGGGGTGTTTCCAATATACCAGGTAGAAAAATCATATCATAATCATACATTTTATTTTTTTAAGGTGTATGACTTCTTCACAAAGCACCCTTTTATTTCTGCCAGGAAATGCCAGTGACTGAATAATTCCTATATGACTAATTCATTTTTTCTAAAGTTGTCAAATGTTTGACCTCAGTTTTGCTTTTCCAACAAACACTGCATAGTTTTACTTTTCTACTTAACAAAAAAGAATTTATGAGATAAACAGTGCATCATCTTCATTGCTCACTTTTATCTGAAAGTGCTACCTGCCTGATGGTCATATTGTTTACTTTGTCTTTAATACTTGCTGTCAGATAGAAGGCTTTGTATTGTTTAGGACATGTTCATTTAAAATCACTTTTGTAAAATCTAAAATAAAGTAATCCATTCATTTGGTTTTCACTTTTTACCAGCTTGTTTCCAAATGTTTGGATTTTATTTTTATTATGCCAATTTTATTTGCACCTCCTAGCAGTTAGGCTGCATACACACGTGCAAAAATTGTCGTTGTAAAGGATCTTTCACAGTCCTTTCCAATGACAAATGACTGCACGTTGCATGAACTAGTGTTGTACATACAGCACTGTTCTGCTCTATGGAGAGGGAAGAACCATGGAGCAGCACCCTGCTGTGCGCCCTCCCCCCCTCACTTCTATTCCGATCGTTCCTCGTCCATCGTCCATGGATCCGCCAGGACGGTCGTTTGGACGATGGACAACGGGCACTGTACACACGCCAGATTCTTGTCCGATATCAGCTCTGAGCTGATTATGAGACGGAAACCATTGCAAGGTAAACAATAGGCAGGAATTTGCTTGACAATGACTGCAAAGTTTCATTATGGTCACTCAACAAAACCAGTGGCGTGGGACCTGAGGAACTTTTTCCATTTTGCTCTCAGCTGTCTACTAAATAACCACTGGGTATCTTAACACTGACCATCAATGAAAGACTCATTTCTTCAACTCATGAAAACATTCTTTGATGTCCACATCTTGGTCAGGGAAGATCATATACGTATAACTATATATTCCAAACCTATAGATAAGAACACACTAATGATTTATCGGAGTGCTCATCTTGACATTTTGACGTATAGTTTACTGATCTCCCAAGGCTCTGCATATTCCCGGATCTGGTGGATTGTGAAAAACAGGTTTAGGTTATGTTTCAGAAATTTATTGAGAGGGGTTATCCCATTAATATTCTGGATTAAGTCTTTTTTCAGGCCAGAGCACTGTCAGTCAAATCACAACACAACACAACAAGGTAGATAGGGTTCCTTTCATACAGAGATACATCCCTCTTTGTAATCATAATAGGAAATTGATTCATTCCAATCTGGATATCCTAGAAGCCTATAGAGATCTTGCACCCACCATTAGTGGTTTATACAAAGAACAGAACTCTGAGCAATCTGTTTATACAGACAGATCCTAAAGAAAAATATTATAATTCTGCAATTCAATAATCTGTGGTGAACCATTTTACCATCCACATATGAGTAAAAAATATTGCATCAAGGACTATTGTGACTAACACTGAGCATTGTGTAAATATTCTATAATGTCCCTGTTCATTGACGTATGTGGAAAAAACAATAAATTATTTATTTAAAAAGAGGTTCCAGAAACACAGCAGTGATATTAGAATGATGATTGACCTTAAAAACAGGGCAAGGAGCTGGATCCCAATAAGCCAGTTGCACTACATTTTGTACAGCATTATGGCCAATGGTAAAGAATATGTGGCTAGATCACATATAGAGGGGACTGGGATAATGTATTGCTCAGGAGGGAGGCCTCTTGGATATACACTCCAAACATGGTTAAGCACAATACTGTATTTTCCTTCAATTGTTTCTTTCATGAGAATAAATTTGATCTTCCCTGACCAACCTTTTCTGTGTAGACTGTTCTTTGGGGGATGGACATGATTATCTGTTCATTTGATTGCATTTACTTAAATAGTGACAATGTGTACTTTGTTGCATTTCCACATTGTGCATACATGTATAGTGATCCCAATGCACTTTTTAAAGTTTTTATTGCTTTCTATGCAACTATTTTACTTCTTTAGGCAGATCTTGATCTAATGTGTTTTTTTAATTTAGTATCAGAACCTCTTCTTGCCTACAGGCTTATTTCATTATTCATAGATATTGGTGTGTTGTGTCACTTTTATATATGTTGTTGCACATGTAGGCGATTGATCATGCCTGGACGGGCAGGACTACAGGGTTAACAGGGGGGGGGGGGGGGCATTAGAGGTGTTAAGACTCATTTCCTCAGATTTATAGGTGTTTGGCATGCTTCATCTTTTGTCATTATGTCACCTTGAGGAAGGGACCCTGTGTGGCCCTGAAACATTGGCTGGTTGTGACACTGATTTTAAAATAATGCAAGAATCCTGTTTGCATGAGTTCTACACAAAGCTAATCTGTGGTTGTTAATTCAAGCACTCTTCCACTTTTAAAGGTCTGTTTGTTGTAAGGAATGCTTTCCTTTCACGGACATAATTTTTTCGAATGGCCTCCCCAATATTACTGGACAATATGATCTTCGCTAGTTCAAAATCAGAGAGATAAATTTGTCTATGGTATAGATAAATCAATTCAGCAACATTTTTTGGTGAAGAATCTTCAAGGGTCATGTACTTTAATTACCAGCAATTCATTCTCCAGCAGATAATGTTGCAGATAAAAATTGCTGCAATTCACTGCTTTATAAATAGATCTATATGTCTGCTATAATCATTTATTTTCTACTCAATTCGAAGAATTTTACCAAACTATTAGCACTACAAATATAAAATTATTTCAATTGCATTAACATATAAATATATTTAACTAACTTAATAAATTTAAAGTAAAAATAGTGTGAATTCCTTCTAGATTCTGTATTTAACATAATTGCAGGGATCTTTTCTATAGGGTATTTCCTCATTACCAACCCACAAAATTGGAAACTATGCTGGTCACACTATGAAATGCTAGTTACTCTGGTACACATGCTAGTTACTCTAGTTACAGCTGGTATTGGAACTGGAATCTGGATCAGGTATATAGAGCTAGTTTCATTTATCCACAAGCCTGTTGGCATCCTACTTTATTTCCCTTGATAAAAGTTTCTTGTAACCAAAATAACCTAATTGCCCACATGGTGTCAGTGTTCCACTTATGTTCAGAACCTATTTAATACCATAAACATAAGGAGGAATGTCAGACATTCCCATCTAAGCAAAGCAAGACTCATCCAGTATGAGCAACTGTGTGTATAAATATCTGCAATATGTCAGTCCAAATGAGCATGTGAGCCCATGGTTTCTATTGAGTAAATAAATGTGTTAAATACTTGACGTTCATAGTGACAAAATTAATTATGTTCAAAATATATTAGACAATATTCTAAAAACAAACATTGTTCGCCGCAGGAACTACACCTGGCAGTATGGAGCAGCCGTATATAAAAACTAGAGGTTGTTAAAGTGCCGGCGACAAGCTGAATAAACACATTTTAAGGACAACTGTCACAAAAACGACAAATCCTTGGCTCAGATGCTCTAATTACCTATGTGGCCATTACAGGCTACATGAATATTTTATGTCTGCACCTGTGTCTCAGTAAATTTTACTGTTTTCTGTAAGTAGAAAGTTATGGCGATTGGGATAGGAAGATTTTATCTTTATTGCAATACACTAAAACTAGTTTTTTCTTTTAAAAATCCCAGGGGACTGTTTATCAATGGTTTGATCCAAACTTTACACAACCTTTATTCACTTTCCAATTAAATACGTATTACAAATTTGTATTTATATAGTACCTACTGCACAGAGCTTTACAAAATACATAGTCATACCAATAAATGTTCCTCAACGGGGCTTACAATATTTTTTGAGGCAAAGCAAATAACCTAACTATATGTTTTTGAATGTGGGAAGAAAACAAAGTGTCCACAGGAAACCCAAATAAACATAGGGAGAGCATATAAACTCCATGTAGATACTGTCCTGGCCAAGATTTGAACCTGAGACTTTGGTTCTACAAAGGTAAGAGTGCTAGTTACTGAGCCACCATGCTGCCCAAATGATATGAAAATTGGATAAATCTTAGAAAAAAAGTTGGGTAATCTGGAATGAAAACCTATCCCAAAATATGTCTAGTATGCCGATTCCATCACTCTACTTGAAGTGCCTACTTGATAAAGCTTCTTGATTGTTTATTCACAGGTTTCATCTATCCCTAATTACCAAACAGACGCTTGATCAAAGGTTATCATATCGTTCTGCTAATGATCCCTAACAAATATGTTTATTGACAAGTTTCAAAACTCTATATGTAATTTTTAAAGGTCCAATACTCCTGAGTACAGTAGCTCACATGCCATTTAGATCTGCAACACAAATACTAACATTCCATATAAAATACTAACATCCCATATGCACTGCCAAACAGTCCAGTGTTAGAATCAAGGATGCCTTGATGGACTAGGTATGCACAAATTTCCCATTGGCGTATAAAACTGATCATATGTCCCATTCCGAGAATGGGAAAAGACTGTGCACAGCAGTATTTAGCTGATTAAACACTGATAATCCACACCTGCCCTGGGGCACCTACTTATCACGTATCAGCTTTGTGAAGGCCCTATCTATACACCATGTACCCCTGTGTCCCTATCTATACACCATGTACCCCTGTGTCCTGGCACCAAGAGGAGGAGGGAACATCACTTGGAGCCAATGAGACTCTGTATGGCATTAACATACTGTGAAAGTGAAAATGCTAACAGAACAAGAAATCTGAATGAGCAGAGGAATGACTCATCAGTGTGCTTCTGCTTCCTTATTTCCCAATCAGTAGGCTGAGGCCGTGACCTTGACCTGCTGTGTTAGAACATTAAGAATTATAATTATATCACCATTGGCAGGGAAAAGGCATCTCTACTATATGTAAATGGTATATTCAGTTGTTTGGCTGGAGCTTCAAAGTAACTCCATGGACAAGGAAGCTTTTTTAAATATAGATTTTGCAAGGAAAATTTTGAAAATAGAGCCTCAAGACCAGATTTCTTTTTAAAAGTGAAAGGAAATGTATTAAACTTTTGCAATAAAAATAATAAACATGCTTAAGACTATGGTAAGTAGTCCTAATACTAAATATAGGCATGCTGTAACACAAATTTAGACTAGAGATTGCAGAACGCAAATGGTTTGCAGCAGATTGCAGTCATTGGCAGTGTTTCTCCCATGTTACACAGAAAGCCCTAAAGACAGACAGGGAGGTCCCTAGGGCCTTGCTTCATAAATTACCATCACATTTAAACATTTCTGAAAACAGACCTGGATGCTTCTGCAATTTTCCAGTCCCATGGCACTATGCCAACTCAAAGAAAAAGGAATCTGTTATAAAAATATTCATAGGATTCTCACGGGGGTATTCACTGTACGCTGTGACTGATAAGAAATATGCAACAGCATTATTCTGGTTAAAAAAATAAAGAAAAACTATGAAAGTTAACATTTATCCGGTAGAATCCCCTTTCCCAGTGATAAACCCAGTGCATGCCCAATTCTGTTGCATTGACAGTTCATCCATTTGAATGAGCTGCTTTATTGCAGAGCATATTGATACAAAATGCATGGTAATGTGCATGAAATAATGCAACATACCAACATGGTCAGGTGTAAGTGAGCCCTTACAGAATAACATTTTGCATCATAAAACAACTGCTATATTTTTTGTTTTTAAAAAAATAAATGACTTTTTTCTACCCTTTGTTGTATCCCAGTACTGCTGGTCTCGGCCATTACCTGTCTGCATGCATGTACTTCATTAATGAGTTTATACATTTCTCAGGGCAGTTTTGATGGTGTCAGTGATGGACCATGTCTGTGAAAATGGCACAATTGTTTAAACTCTTTATTAAAAGAAAAACAATTGGAAGATAGGTATAGAAAGTTATTACTGTATAACATTATTAAAAAAATCTTAAAAGTTTGTTAACAATTTTGAGATGATAGTGATAAAGTTTACATTCTCATACATGTAAATATAGAGTTTGTAGTTGCGTGCCATTGATTTCCCCTTTGGCAGGGTGTCAGTGATATGGGACACTTGACAGCTGCCCTGAGTCAGGTAACAGGACTGCTGCAGATTTCAGTGATGAGCAATATGTGAATAGCAGGGGGCCAGTAACATGGTGAGGAAATTTGATCGTGTCAGAATCTGGCGCAGCTGTACGCACTAGGTAGGGTAAAGTAATAAAACAGAAGGCTGCCTTAGGTTGCAATCTTGATATAAATGTCCTTTTGACCTCCAGCTACAAATCAACTGGAAAATATTGGGTAAATACAGATGAGTCTGGTAAGTTCAGCTCTATAGTATTTCTAAAGTAATCAATAAAGTAACTCAGCTCCTTTTCTAATTCAGTTTAGTTTTAAATAGAGCAGGTATTTATTTTCATTGTGGAAAGATTTCACTTCCTTTTCAATGGGTACATTAGAAAGGTAGAGGTAATTTCTCTTAATTTTCACTGAAACCCACTGTGATTGAACTGGAGAATTTTTCACTTAGTGACAACTTAATTTTGAATTTTATGTCACTTTGAAAATTAGAATTTAGAATTAGAGAATGGGGCTGATTTACAAAGAAAGTTTATGTTGGCAACCAAAAACCGATGCTCACCTGTGTAAGCATATGATTGATTCATTCTTATGGGAGAGCTTTGCTGATCATAAATGAGCATCCAAGCGATAATACGACAGCATACTGTATAAAGGCACCAACTATGTTGTATGCAGGTTCCTGTTCTTTACGAATCCACTAGTAGATGATAATATGCAAATAGTTAATTACTCTGAATTGTTTCACCTGTGCTTATTTCTATGAGTAATTGGCCTGTGCCCCTGTCACCTGTGCACATGTCACCTGCAATGATTTCCTGGAGCTGTATCTGTTTGAATTGCTCAAAAAGTATGATTTTATCTTTAGTAGGTATTTTATTTTTGTTTTTATTTTTTAAGTAGAATTTAGGTATACTGAAACCTTGTAACCTCAGGGACAAAGTCAAATAATGTCCCACTGGGTATAGTGCATTGGTTTAACACGTTTTAATTAAAAGAACAAAACACATTTCAGCAATCAAGAGGGCTATTTAAAATCAGAATGCAATTCATGATTGTAAGACTGATGCCTTTTTTAGAATTTTGTGTGGGTTTTATTTAAAACAAAAAAAAAATCATTGGCTGGCATTTTTTGTCTTTGATGTAAGCCTATCATTGGTAATATCCACTTATTATTGGCATTACGTGTAAATCATTGATATCTGTTATTTGTATTATCTGTTATTGATTTCTGCTTGTTGTTGAACTTGCTGCAGCTTAAATTGTGCATAAAGCTCACCACTCGCTAATTATACATCGCTGTACTGCGGAACTAAAGGTTTTGGCATGACACTCCAAACAAATACCAAATCCAGTTACTAAGTGATGCATGTGATGTTGGTCCAAATGTCACACAAAAAATGGTGTAACTGCCAATTTTGATCAGTTATGACTAGGATAATATAACATTTAGACTGAAGCTTTTGACAAATCATCATTATGCTAAGTTTGGACAGTCTAATCAGCATCCTTGTCATGTTTGCTAAAAACTTTATTTTGATCTTGAAATCCAGACATGGGTGAATGAGGTCCAACAATGTCACACATGCTGACATGATCAGATTAGTAAGAGGTGCTAAAGTCATGTAAAACAATGTGGGTCCTTGTCTGTAAGCTTACAAAAGATAATTTTATATATGGTAATATGTGATAAATTAAAGATAGAATAAAATCCTTTATACATAAAAAAAAAAAAAAAAAAAAATCCTTGACTAAGCCGATTCCTCCTCTTTCCAGACATTGCAGAGTGGAAGGCCATTACCAACCAAAGCAAGACAGCCAATCCAGAAAGCAATGGGCAGGACTAAGCATAGCCAGTTGCTAATTTACATGCTACAGGCTTGTGAAGGAGCAGGGACAATACTAATAGCCACAACCCCTGCAACTTTTTTGCATTCTGCTGTAATGCAAACAGGCACAGCTTACAAGAGAGTAACAACTATGTCCTGAAGTCACAAGCAGTGCAGAATTGTTGCCACCCTATTAAATAGCATTAAATTAGTTGGATTTCTCCATCAGGATCAATATGTTATGATGGGGCTTTAAATGGGCTTAAGAGAAAAAATGCAAATCCCCTTATTGATTACAAGCAGCAAAAACTCACAAGGTCAGCAACACTAAATCAGCCGAATACACACCATCCAAGTCAGCCCAGCTTAACACTACAACAGGCAATGGTGACTGGGAGCAGAGAGGCTATAAAGTCCCAGCAGCCAATGGCACGGGATACGAGTCAGGAGCTAATCAGCCTCTAAAATCCCCTTCAGCTGTGCACAGCCTAACTGTGGATGCTAGGGATGCCGATAAAATACATCAAGTTGCACAGCTAAAGGGAAGCAGGGGCTGCTGCTATTTCTTTACTCTCTTTGCTGCTGCAAGTGACATTGCTTGGCAAAATAGGCTGTGTGGCATACTGCGGTGGCGCACAGCACTAAATCACCAGCCGGATTAATGTTTCCTAACACAAATATTGTTCTTGTGTATGATTTGAATTTTTTAATGTACATGGAGGCAGTCACACTGTTTTGTTACATACACAGGCTGAGTTTCCTCTACTACTAACATTGCTTGGGAAACATTACAAAAATAACTGAAAATATGTGCTACTTTAACAATCACTATAATTTCCCTTGAAAGAAAACAAAGAGATGTTTTACCTCTGTCTTCCTCACATCTTTCAATTATTGCAAAATAAAAGTTGACTAATTAGATTTATATGAGCAAGAAAGAAAAAAAATACAATTCTTTTACAGACTAGAATAAACTCTAAGAAAAGAAAGTTGGTTCAATGACTTTTCTTTAAATTTCACACTAGGTTGACTTCTCTATCCACTAAAATATGTTGGGTTCAGTTTCTCTTGAAGTAAATGGTGACTCATGCATCCAAAGAAATCAAAGTTACAACAAAGTTATTCTAAACCATCAAAATATCTGTGGGATTCCCGTATATTTTCCGTCATATATTGTAAACAGTAATTATTAATTTTTAGAGTATACAGTATTCTTTGTCTACTGCCAAAATGCACTTAGAGAACATTCAGACACCGAGCAGGCATGAAATACGAGACTAATGGTTGTTTATCAACATTATTTCTTGTTCTATCATTTAATGCAGGTCCAGGGAAAGCACAATATATCAATTTATAAAATATCACATCATTCGGAATGGCGACAATCCAGGGCATTCAGCATCTGAGTAAAGAAAATGAGAATCGCAAGCCAGAGTTGTCATTTCCATCCAGATTTCACTGCTATCCAATTAGATAAAACCAGATGCTTCAATTAAATGTCTTAAAGAAAGCAGAAGGAGCACAACTTCCCAGGAGTCTGGAATAATAGCTTTTAAAGAGTGTTATTACATTGAAGAAACTTTACCAGGACAGAAAACATTTTTTAGGTGTGTAATACACAAAGATCATTGCATCATTCCTGTGCAAATTTTTGTTTGTGTGTTTGCTATTCATTAACATCATTATGACCAATAATTTAAAAGCAATGAATAAAATTAATCCTAGATCTTGGACCTATCAACAATCATTTCTATACCCGGGTACACTATTTAAATGTATTACACCTTATACCATTGCTGCATTAGCTTTCTATTTTCTCCTTTACATGTCACTTCCTGCATCGTTCAAATGATCATATCTAGCATGTGTACATTATTGGTGGATTATATTTGAGCCATCGTATCATTACAGCATGTACAGAACTGTGCACAATACGATCTTTAAAAATATTCTTGCATAATCGTTGATCTGTAATTAGTCGTTGAGTGAGCATGAGTCACCAAGTGAATATAACAACACAATACCCCAAAAACATAATAAATAAACATAATATAATCAAAAAAATAAATAGAGCCGCCCCAAATAAGCAATGGTAGGCTGCATGTTTTTTTTTTTGAGGGGTGGTGGTGGAGGTTAAAGCAAACTTGTGTTTTGCCTTTGTAGGGCTAAGCAATAAGTTTCTCCATAAGTTTCTGAGTAACTCCAGGCTGATATAAAAATTCACAGTTTTAGTGGCATTCAATATTAAACATTCATTTTCTATACAACTGCTCACCTGAATTTGACTTTATATCAGTCTACTGCAAATCCTTATATACCAACACTTTTTGGAAGGGGGGGCAGATTTAAACACTCCTCGCATGTGTCAGAGCTTTGCCCGATCAGAATGGCCTTGTATTTGGGTACAGAGATGTCGCTGAAAGCTGCTGCAGGTAGAGGTGTCTGCACTTTTTTGCTGGCAGTGCTTTTATGCCCTTCATAGAAAAGCCAAGTCATAAGATCAGGACAGTTTAGGACAAATATAATAAACCAGGGCCGATATTAAATGGGGGACTCCAAATGGCATTTCAGTTCCCTGCACACCCTGCCATTCTGTCAGTGGGGCAATTGCCCAGTGTACCCAGTTTGCCCTATGTTGTTGTCATGGTGACACTCTCTCCAAAATTAGGCTTAATGTAAATACCATTACCAAATAAAAAAAACATTTTTTCTGTCTTTCCCACGCACTAACTTACTGTGTTTATGATTAAGATGCAATTTGATATCAATGTTAAAACGTTTTTTATTAATCACCTGTTTTTTACCTAATTTCTATATAATTTTACATAGTTACAATGTATAAGTATGCCTTTAGATTTTGATAAAAAGTTATGGTTTACTCATGTTAATGTTTTTTTAGATAGAGCATACTGTATTTTATAGAGACCTTTCAGGGCAAAGTGACAGGTTTTGTTAATTAACTTTCCCTATTCACTGATACACATTGTGTTCCCCAAATATCTGTATAGTGTACTCTGAAATTCCTGGTTCTTTTGGGTATTAGGGAATGTTTACCCTATTCAACTTCATGGTAAGATGCCATTTATAACCAAGCTCTTTCAGCTGGTTAGTTTTGCTAGGAATGACCTCAGTTCGGTTCTAGGGCAGTTTGTCTGGTCGAAACATTCAGGACTATTAATGTCCCAAATCTAAACACATTTGCCTTGGTCTTCAATGAGTAACAACTACAACTGGTAGGTGCACCAAAATGGCTTAGAAAGATCATTCAACATCTGAAGTGCTAATTAAAAAAGAGGGAAAATATGGACAGTAGATGGAAGGGATTATTTTGTACCGCTTGAAATACAATACATGGGAATGATTCAAATCCTTCAACTGACAACTTTGCGGTGTCTTTATCTTTTTCACAGTAGTGACACGGGATGGTTGTTATGACAAGTCTATCTGTGACGTGGATATGTATATATACAGTCTAGGTTGCATCTTTTTATTTATTTATTTTCATATAGGTGACACAAAATGGTTGTGATGGCAGAAAGCAATGATGTTAAAAAATAGCTATATAATGTGCAGATTATAGAAGCAGTGTTTGCTTTAGTACAGGGGTTGGCAAACTTTTATGACCACTAGGCCATTTCAAGGGTGGGTGGAAGTACACTAGGCTCTAATGGCTCTGCCCACCACCAGGAAACGCGTATGCATTGCAGAGGGGAGGAATTTCCTCCAGGGAGCCTTCCCTATTTACCACGCCAGCGGAATGGCAACGCCGGCCACGGGAAATAGGGGAGCAACAGGAAGGAGGCGGCACCAGAGCCTAGACAGGTCTGGAGCTGCGGCGGCTCCAGCTCAGGTAGTTCCTAACGCCCCCTGGCAGATCGAGCCAGCAACCTGCAGCTCCGGAGCCACGGGTTGCCAGCCGGCATTAGGCCAGATCGGCCAGGGGGCCTTAGGCCGGAATGACTTACCGGCTAGGCTGTATCTGGTCCTGGCTTTAGTATATGCAGCACTTGTACAATCAGCAGTTTTTGGCCTGCTAAAATGTCTTATTTATGTCAAAAGCAAAAATCTGATTTGTGTTAAATATTTATGCTATTTATATTCTTGTATACCAAAAACAATTGACCAATACTCTGGTAAATTTTTACTTTGACCCAAATCCAAACAGTGACACTACTAGTTAGGACATTGAATTAAACAAAAGTAAGATTTTTTTTCTACTTGAAACAAGGTCATTTCTGTATATTATCTATCTATAATAAAAATGTCACTGAACCTTTCAATCTACTTTTCCCTTATACTTTGGAGAGAACAGGCAATGTGTATATATATAATATTGATCCATGTTTTATTTACCCAGCTTTTCTATATTTTTATATTCACTGACGGTAGATGCTACAGGTCAATATATTGTTATCGCATCAAGCTGTCAAATTGTTATGTTTTCCTGGCTCTTCCGGTGTACCAATAAAATCATCCCAGGTGGTGATTTGTCCCAGAATAGCTAGACATTGAGCCGTGTCCTTGTTGTGTCTTTTGATGTGGTTGGCAGGAAAAGGGGGTGAGTGTTTTGTTTCTGTCCGGCCACATTACCCCCTCCCAGTTCGCTCATCACTATCCGTAATTGCTTTACTGGCAAGCGCTGGCTCTGCTGTCTTTCTCTCTCTCCTTTCTCTGCTTTAGTCTTTTCATCTAGATGCCTAGTGTTTTTCTATTATCTTTAATATATTATAATAATGATTCTGAAATCTTCCTGGGTGCTGCTGAAGCTGGTATTTATTTTACAAGGGCAGTCTAGTGTGGTAACCTTCTGGCTTATTTTATGTCCTGGGGGCCCAAATGAAGAACCTGAGGGCTCTTGACTATTTTTTCCATTTTTATTTACCCTACATTCACTGTAGCATAAAGTAACATAAACCTTAAAAGGGCTGGTATGTTTTTGATTCAGCAATACTATCCTTGACAAATGAGAAATGTCTATGGCGTTGAGCTTTCTGTGCAATTTTTACCCCCTTGTATTCTCAAATAAATTTGTACTGCCATTTTTTCCCTACAGCCAACTTGCCAACAAGGTAATTTTTTTGCATTTCGACACTCTTTAGTTTTTCACTAAAAAGTGTTGAAATTAAATCATAAAAGGTATGAATGTCTGAGCTTCAATAATGAGACTTTTCTGTTCTTTTTATTTAAACGCTCATAAGTCAAATGTCATGGATAAAGACCACCATTGGAATTTGTAGTTGCTATGAAATTCTTCCACAAGATATCCTAAATAGGGATGAGCCAGCAAGATTCTAAATTCGATCTCGCAGGGAATCGGGCCTTTCTCGCTTACCGAACATATAGGCGAGAATGGCCTTATAAATTCAGCTGTTAAATTTAATTTTTTGGGGACCTGCAAGAGCAATCAGGGTGATTCCCACGGCTGCATTCATTAATGTGCACAGCCGCGGTACTCCTCCTGTTATTGTGAGTCCTGCGGCTGTGCTCATCAATGAATGCAGCCGTGGGAATCATCCTGTAACTTCCTCGAACTTCCGATGTGTCTGCAAAATCAATTCACCGAAATTTTGCGGACCCATAGGAAGTTTGAGGAAATATTTGGGAGACTGGCACAGGCCTTCTCATCCTTAATCCTGAAAATTAATCACTGGCAGTTTTTTTCTTTCTGGCCTAGCGTCTAGGGTCAGCTAAGCAGATAAAAGGCATGCATGTTGAATCCCTATTTTAAAGGGACTATATAGTCCTTTAGGGTATTTGAGTAGGGGAAACCAGCATATATCATGTTTTAATGATTGTCTGACTCTCTAAAAACAATTTATTACCTGTGCGACCAGTTTCCCATATCCACACAGCCGCCAGAATAGCCTCTCAGTCTGGTGTTGTTTGGAACCTTATGGTTTCTTCAGAGGGTTTCTGAAAGATTCCCAATTAAGTAACCACTGTTTGACATGGGCCATCTTTGTTACCTATCATAAAGGAGCTGTTTTTCCACTGACCAATGTAAGCATCATACTTCCCACTCACTAACAAATTAAGGTGTGGTCTTCCCAATGACTAACAATATTAGGAACATTTTGACATTCTTCTCCCTGAACTTCAACGTAAGTAGCACTCTTCCCAGTGACCACCATAGTAAGGTGAATTCTTCCCAGTGACCGTTAGTATAAAGGGAATATTTTTTGACCATCAATGGAGGATACATTTTTAAATTGGCCACCAAGGTAAAGAGTATTCTTCCCATTAACCACCAATGTAAGGAGCATTCTTGCTATTGATCACCAGAGTAATGGGTCCCCTTTTACACTAAACAAGTATGAGAGGGGACTTTTCTGACTACCAATGTAGTGACTATAAATAGAGACTAAAATTCTTGTTGTCTTTTTTTTCTCACCATTATTTTATTATTATCTAATAAATATCATTATTTTTTTACAGAAAATACATTTATAAAGGGCAGTCCTGGATGAGACATACATTCTCATACAAAAATGCTTGCACGTGATGGATGGCTGAAGTCAGAAGAACTTTACCTCATTTACCAAACCAAGTCAAGGTGATAATTAAGTTTGCTAAGTAAATACCCTGGAATCCTTGAGTAAATTAGCCACTATATCTCAATGTACCCTGAAATGTAGATATTATAAGTAATACATTTTTTACATTTAAGAACTATAAAAGCTATTTCAAAGGTTTCTCCTAGTTAGAAATCATTAGAAAGGCTGCTCTGGCAGCTAATCCATAAATTCCTACATTAATGCAATAGCAAAAATATAGAAGAGCCTGTTGGTAATATTATGAAGGTCACATCACAATTACTTGAAAATGATCACTGCTGCAAAAAAAAAATGTCGTCTGTAAATTTCTTAAAGGCAAAAAAAATTACTTGCTGCATGCATCTTTCTTCTGAGGCTCCTCTGAGCAATGCTGTACCCACAATGGTGCCACTATTATTGTGACCCTCTATTCATAAAAGTGGTGATTAGCTGATATGACAAGTTATGACAAGGAACTTTTTTCTGTTCACTGAGCACAAGAAAACGTGCTGACATTGTAATATAAGTATCTCTTACTCTGTAACACACTTTCCAGCACAGTAATATTATGATAGAGTTGTTACATTTTTTTTTATCCACTGAGAGAAAAATGTAGCGAGCAGAAAACAGTTCTTTGCTAATTTGAAAACAGTACACAACAGTTCTACAAATTTTTTTTTTGGGTATTATTCTTGACCCAATGTTACAGGTTGCGATGGATATTTACCATCATTGAACTGTTCAAGAAATATGGACCTTGATGTTATAATGATGCCTTGCTACCCCCCGATCACTGTATTTCAACACAACTGTCATCTGGCAAAATGTCCCCTCTCTCCCTCCCCCCAACTTATTTGTGTTATATGTTAAAATAAACAACAAAAGGTAAGGGTAGTTATGTGAAAATCCATTACAAATTACAATTAAAAAAATCATCAAAATGCAGGTAAGAAAATCAGGAACACATAAAAAATGTTAAATGATAACATGTTACATAGGTGAACTTGAAAGTGTAGTCACCCAAAGCAACCAAAAAAAATGTTTTTTGCTTATAGGTTTAGATACAATTTGAACAGTCACCCTGCATGACTTTATATGAATAGTCTCTCTCTATATTTTTCTATATTATCCTTTTCGGAATCTTACTCATGCAAAACTTTTTTAATCACACCTTTCCTTATGAATTTTGTGCTGCATTCTCTGCTGGGTTTTTGATTAGGAGAAAGCTTTTTGTTCTGATGTATTGATTGGCTGATTTATCTAATTTTCTGCTAGGAGAGCCACATCATACCATCTAACAGCTCCAAGCAGTTCCTCCTTCAGCTCAGTGTTGGCTGTCAGCACAAAGCGACATTTTCAGTAAAACACAGAACAGAAACAATGTATGAACAGTGGTAACTAATAATAAATACCTTCAATATTCAGCTGTTCTAACTGCAGTATCAATTCTGAAGGGCAGATACAGAATAAATACATTTTGTTCATTATAACATTTTAAGGAATATATATATATATATATAACCAATCTCGAGCTAAAGGTCTCCAGCTGACCTAAATGACTAGCTCAATAGGGAAAAACATGATCCACGGGATTGGGAACCCATTTCCAGTTATGTTAGGCTACGTACATATGTCAGATGATTCTAGTCCAATAATCGCCTCAGGGCTGATATCGAACGGGAATCTGGTGGGTGTATAGCGCTCGTCGTTTGGATGACCATCCTGGCGGATCCACGGATGACGGACAAGGAACAACTGTAATGAAAGTGAATGGGAGGGAGCGCAGAAGGGTGCTACTCTGTCATTCCCCCTCCTTCCCTCTCCATAGAGAAGAACAGTGCTGTATGTACAGTGCTCGTTCATGCATCATACAGTCCTTTGTCGTTGGAAAGGATCTTCCGTTCCAATATTTACAATTTTTGAACGTGTGTACCCAGCCTTGGTCCTAGTGCATATTTTTTTAAACCCAGATATTGATCTCTGCCAGATCTACCTGCTAATTTACACCAATGAATGGCCCCAAGAGTTAGGGTCCATAGCCTATGCTCAGAGTTTATAGCCTATATTACATATAGTAGACTACTCAGGAAAAACTTTATTTTTTGTTAATTTTGTGAATTTGTTAGAATTCATTTGTTGTGATGGATTTTACTCCAAGACCTCGCTTCCTCATGTAGTAAACAGTAGATATTCTGGTAGAATAAACATATTTGTTTTCCTATCTCTGTGAGATTTTGCCATGTTTATCTTTAGGTATCCTACAACCCTAAACCTCTTTCCTACTCCAACAATAAGATATTTAAAAAGCATAAAGTGATTTTAAACAGTTTTCATATTACCACCACATGCTAGGAACCTGCAACATACATATATGTGGGAGTTTGCAACACACATATATCTCCTCAATCTCACCTCCCTGGTTAAATCCACTGAAAATACATTAAATACACTTCATCTATACAGTACGTATAATAGCACTGCCTGGTACTCTGTCAGTTTATATAAATACAGCACTCCAGGCAATTCATTACATCAACTAGCTAACAAGTGCAAGAACAGATAAATGGAAACAAGCGTCTATATCTCCAATAATTTGTAACTAAACTGACAAGTGTTTGGAAAGAGAGAAGAGAAAAAGCTTGTTCTGTTGTTAGTTCTTTCTCAGGATATAGCAGAATTCCAAAAAAAAGTAAAATAGGATTTTGTTAAAAGTTTTAAAAAAAAAAAGCATCATTCCCATTGCTACAGCAATAAAGAAGAATTAAGCACAATGTTTTAGCAATATTTGCAAGTATGTATATTTTGCAAGTTTTGCACATTATGGTAGCATTGCCGCTAAAGAACCTCAATCGAGCGCTGCAAAAGCCACAATATCACTTGTTGTCACAGACTCTCTCTTAGTCAGGGATTGCCATTTTAGCCCATTTTAGAATGGGATAATTGAGGGCTGACACAGAATCCTAGTGAAACTGTCCACTGAGTTGCACATGCTGCTGCAAAAAAAGTGTTGACAAGTGGGTAGAAACATCTTCCACAGATAAGGTTTACAGGCTTTTCTGTCATAAAAACAGCCTGCCTGTTAGCACATGGAATCTACTTTAAACTCCATTATAAGGATAACACTGACTAGGCAGCCCTAAAAGTACTATTACCAATATGTAAATCCTGACTTTTACCAAAAATCAATGGCAAAGTCCTTTTTATATCCCTATACAGATCTCATACCCTGCAGATAGCCGTGACAAATGACTAGGAGACTATGTAGAGCTGTAATTGAGACAGTCTGAGTTCACCTTCTTTATTGTGTGGGAAAGAAGAAATGGCAGCATCTAATAGGAGAAAAAATGGAGTCTCTGGTTAATGACTGAATGAGAGTTTTTTGTTTACTCATAACAGTCATTAAGATCAATAGTTTGTGTTTGGCAAAGTTTTTGTAAATTTTGGAAAAAGAAGATTGCTTTGAAACTCAGGGCTACTTCATCATTGTATTTACAATCAGAACTCATTAATCACCCTATATATTTTTAGGTGTTACCTTCCATCTGTAATAGGTTTATCAATCAATGGGCTTTTCTATAAATCTGCCAGTAGCTGGTTATGTTGCCCAATTCGTCTGGAATCAGAAACTGCTCAAATGCTTACTAATTATCATACAGGCATTAAAAAGCATTTAGGAAGCATTGACATTGCTGTTTCCTAAAGGAAGTGTCCACAGACCTCCAGGTAGGTTAGAAGCAAACTGTATAGCCATAAACTGATATGTAAAATTATGAAATCAAGTAGTCATCCTTTAAACAGCATGACGTGTAAAGTTGCTGATGGACATGTAATGAGCAGCCCCTTTAAGCTTGATGGTCAGCATCTTTATATCTATGAGCCCAGGGAGAGCCTTGCTAGCCTATCATTCCTATCATGAACATATATTAGGCAGGAAAAAACAGTTGTGACAACCACAATACATGTACACCTGGAAGATTTCAGGTGGTGACTCCACCAGCAAACACTTTTTTATATTTGTGGGTGCCTCCAGCCAACAGCCTTCTTAGATTGAGTCATATATAAACATAGTTCTTACTTTCTAAAAAGAAGAACAGGGTCACCTTTCAACAAAGTATGTAAGCAAACATACTTTGTGCTAAAACAACATTACACACACACATTATAAATACTGACAGATGACGGAAATGACATTGATAATCTCTTTACCATGGCACCCATCAAGGCGTGAAATATATTGGGTAGTGAACTATCAGTTAGTCCTAAAAGATAATGTTTTTTTACCTTCCAAATGTGTTTTTACCTATTAAAAGTGGTCCATTGAAGGATAACCTGTAGACATGAGGCACCCAAAGCTGTAATGGTCACATCCCACAGAAACACTCTTAGAACAAATTGCTGAAAATGCAATGCTGGTCATAAGAAAAAGGTGTCAGAACACAAAAAGTACATTGCAGCTTGCTTTGTAAGGGGCTGTGTAGCTGTAAATGCTGACCCTTCCCTACCACTGAAACACCCACAATGGGTACATGGGTGTCAAAATGGGACCATGGCATATTCGAGGAAAAATGAATCACACTTTTTTAAGACCATGTAGATGGCCAAGTACATGTGCCTCATTTATGTTGTAAATAGATGGTGGCAGCATGGGAAGAAGGCAACCTAGTAGAGGCAGAATCAGCAGGATCTGATGGTCATGTCCTGGCCCCATATACCACAAGACACCTCCACAGGTCTTGTGAAGTCTATGCCTTAGCAACTAAGAATTGTTTTAGAGGCCTGGGGGGGGCTATACAATATTAGGTAGGAGGTTGTGATGTTTTGGCTAGTCAGTGTATAAGAGTCAAATGTATGGTCAAGGGAATAATAAAACAACTGCTATTTGTGTTCTCCAAAAAAAAAGAATATCACAAATGACCTTAGTGTACTCAAACATCAGTAATGTAAGCCACAGCAACAAGATTAAAAAGCAGAAAATTGCAATTTGAGACAGCATGTACTCATTAAATTGTATCAAGTATGAGTTAATGGCCTAGACTCAGTATTGGGACATAGGAATCAATGGCGCACTTAATCCAGACTCTACTGGATACTTAAACATACCATGTCTCCATATAATTTTTTCCAACAACAATCGTTTCGTACGAATATATATGTATTTATTGTAGTTTAGGCATTTCACCAATAAAACACCTTTGTGTACACATTTTAGGAACCTGGGATTGGTGCTTGGATGTGTTGTCAGAAACCTAGAATTATGTTATTGAGATGCGGACAAGCTAGGTGAGCATCAGTAATATTCTCATGAGAAGGAAGGGCTATCATTATATGGCAGGAGAGTGTGGGAACTGTAAACACGCAAAATACAAATTCTCTGGCAGGTCAAACAGCTTTTATTTATGTATGCATTTCATTTGTATATTGTGCCGTTTGGCTAAAGCCTTGCATCATTCTTTTACAGCTGTACAGGCTCCTCTCCTAAACTGTGAATTCTTAATCTGATTTCACTGTACTGCTTCTCACAATATGTAATAAAGGTGCAATAAGTCAGATAGAGCCTGTTTCCTGGCTCGAAGACATCCATCATCATTTAGCCATTTCCATGCTAGTCCATCTGCCCCTGGCCCACCTCTTTCATTCATCAGATTAGGTTCTTATGGAGGCTCAGCATCTCATGTAGACATTACCATGGTGTCCTATTTTTAGGGAGCTATGTACATCACCTGACCATCCCCGCCCCTAAACCATGATCTCCCTGGATTGCAAAGAGAAGTGGAGAGACCTGTTGATGACGTCACTGCATCTAAAACCAAACATTATCACGTTGATCAATAGGGAAGTAGATACCAGGGAAGGAAAAATAGCTTTAAATACTATACCTTTTTCTATTCCTTAGCAATATTCTTTTTTAAACTTGTAACATGATTACCTTATTCAGTTTTTGTCATCTATCCTAATCCTAATACCCTGTAGGCTATGGTTTTGTCACACAGCCATTCAGACAAGCATCTAAAACCCGTCATTAGGTTTGAGAATGTTTCTTTAAAGAATGTCCATTTCTTCCATTAGAATGTGGGATTGTTGTGAACCCTTCCACAAACAATACATAGACGTTTTACACTGAGCTGAGAACTGGGATGTTCTCTAAATTTCGGAACTGGGATGCCCAAGGCAAGGCTAGTACATAACCTTTTAGCCTGTGCTGAACCCTGTGCATATTTCCCAGAGATTCCTGACTCATGCATCACATTTAAAAAAGCAAGTCACCTCCTCATGAATCTTTGCTGTAGTCACTAGCTGGGCTGGCACTGAGATTTCTGGACAGATGCCTTGGCACTTGATGATTCACATACACAGAAACCAAAAGACTGTAACTGGCATTCACAGCATGATCTGTGGTATATCAAAACATTCTGGATGCTTCTTTGCTTTTTCAAGTGGATTGAAAATTCCTGTATAAAAATACATTTGCGTGATATGAATACCAAATTAGGGTGTCGTTGGAGTAGTTATTATTTCCAATTATTGTAAAGAGGGGAATGAGGATGGACACTGTAATGTGTAACAAGTTGTATACACAATATTTTATTGCAGTTACGGAATCTTGTGTTCAGATCCTAGCATAAAACTGCCTGCATAGTGGGCCTCTTTTTCTCTTTTGCCACAATTAAAAAATCAAACAGATGGGTTACCCATTGCTTTGAGGTGGATGACCAGTGTAAACAATCAATATTTGGTCATTATTGTTTGCTTACCATGTAACTGGTGTGCACCCACCAACTGGAAGAGCCTATTTGCAGAGCTGCCAAACAACTCCCAACCAATGTGATAGCTGTCTGTCGTTTAGTGCAAACAATAGGGAACACTCCCATTGCCTAGCGCAGGGGTGGGCAAACTTTTTACGTCAGGGGCAACAATCTGATTTAAAATTTCACAGAGGGGCCAAAGAGCCGGGATACAAATGAGGGACATGTTCCACGGCTCTGGCCGGTGCGCCGCCCCCAGCGGGGTCCTTCTCCTGACCCTGTTTGGGGTGGCACCGGCCAGAGCCGCGGACCACCCAAAGGGCCAGAGAAACAACCTTATCGGGCCGTATTTTGCCCATGCCTGGCCTAGCGGTTGTTTGGACGCTTGTCCCAGCTGCATATTGATTGAACACGAAACAGGCAACAAAAGAAGGATTTGAAAAAAAAGAACATATGGGATATTAGTTTTCTTTGTGTGCTAAACTGTATCTACTGGGAGATGTTCCACATGCATGAATCAATAGAGCACTGCCCCGTGCTATACTGTACATGCCAGTGAATCATTTGACTATAACTTATTGTTAACATTCATTTATAAGGCACCATCATTACGCAGTGCTGTACAATAAACAAGAGAGGCCTGGAGCGGGGGAACATAAAGAGGACTAGTGGAAGGCCTACATGACTGGGAGGGGTAGGGAGCAGGCAGTGGAAGGGTAAGGTGCTGGAAGGTTCAGGGGAGGAGTGGGTGAGAGTAGAGGGGGTGACGTAGTGGGGGGAGAAGGTTAGAGGTGTGAAATGGGGGGGGAATGGAAGAGGAGGATCCTTCGGCAGCAGGACAGGGAGAGTGGAGAAAGTTTGGCGGTGAGGTCCTCGAGGGAGGGGTTGTGTTTATATAATTTTCAGTGGGGGTGAGAGACCCATCTTTGTTATGGGAGTCTCTGAAATTGTTGTGGTTATGGAAGGTTCAGTTGTTGGGGTTGGAAAAGGGCTGCTGGTGCTGGTGTTATCATTCCCGAGCTGGGGGTTTGCGGCTGGGAGCATACATATCACAGCGGTGCAGACCAAATTAGTATGGGGGAGATGTAGTGGGGGGGCCTTCGAGGACCAGTAACCTGGGAATTTTTATCTGTGTATTGTTATTTATGGTTAATTATTGTTGATGTGTTAAATATTGTTATTTATGGTTATTTATTTTGAATATTTATTGGTTTTTAAATTTGTTTGTTAATAAAAGGCCTAACCGGCCATTTAACCAATTTGTGCGGTGTGTCATCAGGTAAGAGGGGAGGGGGGAAGGTTTTGGGGGGGGGGGGGGAGGTGTGGACACTGAATGTGGGGGCTCTACCTTGTACTAGTCAAGGGTTGTCGATGACAAATCTGCATAATAGTCAAAAACAAAGAATGACAGAGGAGAGCAGGACCATGTCAAATAGAGCTTACAATCTAAGGTATACAAAAACTTTTGATGGTATTTAGTTTTAAAAGCACAGCAATAAACTTACCGCATAAATACTTTTAACTGAAGAAGTAGAAGAAAACAGTAGAAAAACGAAAAAAAGGGGATCAAACTTGGAGAAAATTGCATTTTTAAAAAGGAAAGAAATTGCACAATGTTTATGCTGCTGTGTGCAATCGGGGTGCCTCCAACTCAGCTTCCACAATCAAATTAAACTCATTTGTAATATTTCTACATTATAAATAAAATAATACCTAGTAATTCAGCTGTAAAAGTTTGTTCAAGTATTTCCTGTTATAGGTTGACAGCACTCTGACCTTGAACCCTAATACTGTTTCTCTTTTGTTACCCCATCACTTGGCGTGCTATTGTCTCCATATAGACAGCAAAACACAGCAAGAAATCAGCACTGAGAAACAGCAAAAAATAAATAGGGTGGAAAAAATATTTATGATACCTAAGAAACACTAAATATCAGTATAGATTAACACTTACTTTTAGCAACCCATGCCTGAACCAAACCTTAAGCACTTTTTACCCTCTGTCTTTCCAACTGCCACACAAAAAAGAAAAAAAAAAACTCTAATATGGGTTATTATGGCTTCAGTACTGCCCTGGAACAAGCATGCCAGTTAGAAAGTCACATCACCTAATATGCCTACTTTTTCAAGGTCTGCTACTTTAATAATGATTAAAGCCATTGCATTAGCATGAAAGCCAGTAAAATAGTATTTATATTAGGAATAATTGCTAGTCTCCTAATGGCATGAGATAATAGGGTCAGATGAGCCTCCTTTCTAGATAGAAGATACTATAGATAGAAGATCTAGATAGAAGATACTATACTTGTATAGATTGTATATTGTATAGATACAAAAAGCCCACATGTAAATATTTACACTGATGTACTTCTGTGTGGAATTTCTTGGCACATGTTTTTTTACAAATGTAATGTTATTTTGGGGAAGGGTAACACTATTACAGTTAATTAATGTGTGATAGAAGATTATGTGGGTATTAAACTGTCAGGGGGCAGTGCTGGAGATAATTATAGCCTGGCAATCATATAGTATTGTCAAGTAATGTGCTTTTAATGATACTTTTGCACAGGAGTTATTAGCGTAATAAGTAGCCTGGCACAATGGCTTGTTTGTAGAAGAGCCCAACAGCCAGTAACGTGTAATGATTTCCTGGCCTTGCTGTGGAGGAGGATCCTGGCTGGCACAGGAGTATGGAGTGAGGTGTGTCAGTGTAAATAGATGGATGAAAAGAGAACTGTGAAATTATCTTGGCAAACCAGGCAAATGTCCAGAGCAGCATTATTCAAGGGGCAGAATCAGAACTTAGTATACTTAGTAAGCTTTTTATCTTTTTCTTTTCATTTAAAAAAACAGAATCGTGTTATTCGGCATGAGATGACTTGCCCAATTAACCTCTCTATTTACCTCTATTTCACTTTAAATTGTAAATATCCGCCTATCACCAGGGAAAGCCCCCTAAAGTGAAATCCCTCTCCTCTGTATGCATTGCGCATGCAAATGCATTACCTTCAGGGAGCTTTACTTATTTACCGCAGCGGAGGAAGTATCAACGCCGGCCGAGATAAATAGGGGAGCTGGCATCTCACAGCTCCGGCGGCTCTGGGGCTCCGGTAGTTCCTAATGCCTCCTGGATCAGCCAGGGGGCATTAGGCCAGAACGAACTACCAGCTAGGCCATATCTGGCCTAAAGGCGGGAGTTTGCCGACCCCTGTTTTAAACAAAGTCATACTTAGAAAATGCTATGCTATTAGGAAATCGCCTTTTGTTGACAGTGATCAGCAGCTGAAAAATCACCCTCTATATTTGTCCTGACTAATGAGCCCAATAGCTCTCCATTTTTCTTGACACCATAAGACACCAATACTTCAAAATATATAAGGGTGTCCCTCATATAGGTGTTGTATTATTATAGCTCTGAGCCACAGGTGTCTGCACGGAGTAATATAATACCTCTATATTATTATGAACATAGCAGTGTTTGTGCAGTCAGATTGGCATGCAGAATTGCATGTCAAATAGACTGGTAAATAGATATGTTTGTACTGTAGCCGCCTGGTACCCATTTTGTCTGCATACCAACATCCTGGCACATGATACAAGCATATTGAATCACATTGTTTAATTAGCGAAGTTGCCTCTTTTATTAATATGCTTCACGCTGGTGTTTGAACAACAGTTTGGCATGGATTGGGTGAAACACATATTGCAGAGTTCTTTGTATATAGTGCTAGATTGCACAGGGGAGGATAATATGCAATATAATGACAAAGTCATATTTACTAATCTGCACTTACTAGCTGGGTGGCGTTGTTTTTATTTAAAGAAAATTGTACTGTACAAATATCGAGGTTGCTATTGCTGATTTCTCTTTCTGGATAAATTAGATTCCTGCCTCTATTAAATTTCAATGGCTTAAGTGCTTGGACCAGAACTCCCGTGTACAGCGCCATACAGTATTTGAACATCATCTGTACCTTTCTTAATAATGTTGGAGGTAATCAGGCAAGACATGAGCGTTTATAAAAACAGAAAACAAAAACACCTGTATTGAAGTGTGCATTTTAGGACACAACTACTTTGTTCTTCTTGTAAATCCTCAATAAATGAGTGTTGCTTTTTGTTCTGATTTGAGTTATTTAGGTAACTCATTATTTTAGCCAGATGTTCAATTGTCTTCTTCTCACTTGATCTCCTTGTATGAGCCAGTTAGGTCATTCTATCCAATCATATGTCACTTGTCCTCTTTCCACAAGTTTTAGACATTAGGTGTCACCAGGGGTGTAGTGGGGCAGACACGGCACGGGTGGGAACACACGCCCACTCTTTTTTTACAAATAATTATTTGGTGGTCCACGTCTCTGGCCAGTCCGGCCACCCCCGCAGAGTCAGGAAACAGACCCCACTAGGGGGGCGGACTGGCCAGAGCTGCGGACCATATCTCCCATATGGAATAGCAGGCTCAACGCAGAGGGCGGGTGGTCTCAGGGCAGTGGGTGGGTTGTATTGTGATGTCACTATGGAGGCGGTGTCTTTCTCTTTGAGTGACACATGCAGGGGTGTAGTGGAGCGGGCACATACCGTGCCTCCTTTTTTTTTTTTTTTTTTTTTTTTTGTACGACTACACCCCTGGATGTCACCTGTCCTCATTACCTTTGTTCTTTCCCATATTAGTCAATTGGGTAAATCCTCACAGTATTCAGGTGTCACCTGTTCCCCTTTAACCAATGTGAAGAAGATCTATCAAAGTTCAAACTTATCTAGGTGACTCCTATGAAGGATATTAAATGACATCTATTTATTGTGAAGAGGAGATCCAAGAATGCCAAATGAGATATGACCTAAAATGCACACTTTACTGGTGACTGTGGAGCATGATGGTAAACCACTGCTGAGTAATATGGATTTGTACTACTTTTTGTTAGAAATGTGATTAATGTTTTGTACAGTACGTTAAAGTGAATGGGCATGACTTGAGTAGGGTTTAAAAAACTTGTGGGTTCTGCTGTGGTTAAATTGTCACATTTTATAAATGGAACATCTACAACAATGAGCTTATTTGAACCTTGCTGTCTGTGGACTCCAAAACTCATGATCAAGCAGTCCTGTCTAGTGATGATCAAATTACAAGAAACACTGATTCATTGCTGTTTAATTGGTTGGAATATTTCTGTGTAGACCTGTGTGATCTGCAATAAATTATGCCAGTTAAAAATGTAGGAAACTGAATTAATCTAATTTTCTGCAGATTTGACCTGGTCACACTATATTGGAGGTCAACATTTTTGTTTTTCAAACTGATTCATAAGAATCTTTTATATGTTTTCAGATGTCATTCCAAAAGCTGTTCTCTATCTTTTTTTTACATTAATTGTTATCAAGTGACAACTGTGCATTATTTTTGCTTTTGCATGGTCGCCCTGTCACATATGTATGACTACAGGTGCCTGTGCAGATATGTTGTACAAACATGGTCTAATGTGGTCACCATCAGGAAGTTGGTTCAGTGCAAAGTTATACAGCCAAGATTTGGCAGCAAATTATAAAGAAAGTAAAAAAGTTATGTGTGTTTTAGCAATCTAAATCCATGCACTGAGGGTTAAGATCTACTATAAAAGCTATGTCCACCCAAAACTGGTATTTAGGTGGCTGGCTGAACAAGATTCTTATATCTCCCTGGGACTCCAATTTAGGTTACTAAATCCTTGCCAGAGTTCCAAATTCCTTCCGAATGTTTTGGTGAATATAAAGACAGATGGTGCTGTTCCCCTGAAATATTTATTGGGCTTGTTTGTTCATATTTGTGCATTTTTATAGAAAATTTTTCAAACAAAATTTGGCAAGCTGCAAAAAAAATGTGTTTTAGTATTTTAGCACCTCTAAAAATCAAACTATCCTAAAAAGTCTTATTGAACATGTTTGCATGTCAACATGCCTTCTTCAGGGCAAGGCAAAATTTTTTATTTGCCCCCTACTTATACCTCAGCAACATATAATGTTTTCCTTTACTTCCCCACAGCTTTATTCTGCATTAGAAGCTGAGGACAATACCCAGAACTGCTGAAAATTGAGAGGCAGAAGACGTACTCCATGCCCTGGAACAAAACAATGCTGTCACACAGGAAGTTCTTAGCTATAACACAGGCAACTTAATGCTTTTCTTTTATTTTTCTGCTGCTAAATAATTAAGGTAAATATATGCTGCTGAGAATATATGAAGAAAGGTGAAGCTTTTGCTCTGCTTTCCATGGGTAAATTACTGATTTAATTAAAACCTTATTTTTTATTTGGGTCAGTTTTATAAAAACTGGGTCACATACTATGCACTAAGGCGCTTTTCAGACCTTCAATTGAAAACCATGTGGTTAGCCACTCCCAGACACATAGCAAACTGACAGGGGAGGACAAGCAAACCCAAAAGTGACTTGTCTGTTTCTGGAACCACTCCACAATCTATTTGTAGCAGACCAAGTAGTCAACTGCAAGTCAGAAATGGCCCTTAAAGTACATTTAAAAAGTTTGATTCATTAGCCTGCTTTTTAAAAGAAAATATTACAAAAGACGTTTAGGGGGAATATGATCACCCTGTATAAATATATAAATGGTCCATATAAAGAACTCTCTTCCCAATTATTCACTTTGAGATCATTACAAAGAACAAGAGGGCACTCTTTGCGTCTGCTGGAAAAGAAGTTTAAGCTCCGGATAAGGAAGGGATTCTTCACTGTAAGGTCTGTAAAAATGTGGAATCGGCTCCCTCAGGAAGTAGTTTCAGCAACTACTATAGATTGCTCTAAGAAAAAGCTGGATGTTTTTCTGGAAGCACAGAATATAACTGGGTATTAAGGATTTAAAGTAAAGATAACAGTGACTGTTGATCCAGTGAACATCCGGTTGCCTCATGGAATCATGAAGGAATTTTTTTCCCCTGTTGGAGCAAATTGTACCAGGGTTTTTTTTTTTGCCTTCCTCTGGTCCAACTATGACCATAGGGTTTTATATCTGGGTTATGTTTATTTCTCTAGTGGTTGAACTTGATGGACTTATGTCTTTTTTCAACCTGACCTACTATGTAACTATGTAAGTATGTAAGCGGAGTCCTTAAAAAGGTATTGACAATATTCACAAACCAATATCTAGATTTCTAACATATGTGAATAGGGCCAAATGGTAAGCATTATTGATGAATGTGACAGCAGCCTGGATTACATTGATTTGTGTACAGGTTCTGCATGCTGATGCACAATAACCAATAGCCTGGCACAGGGTGAAGTGTGTTTACAAAGTACACAGTTATTTATGAGTAATGAGAGCCTTGTACCAGGTAATCTTATGGGAGGTTATTACACGGTCATGAGACCCTCATGTTACATTCCTGGGATTCCGGGATGAAGAGGAGTGCAGGAACTTTACCAGCACAGGTGTGGAGTGTCTCCAAGAAGTGAGTAAGTGAATGTCTCAAGTGCAAATCTCTGCAGGACTGTTTTCAAGTAAACCTGTTCTGGACCTAAGAGATTTATGAGGGTATATAATAAAATGATGTAAAAGTTTTTATTGTCTTTTTTTTTAATACAAGAACAAGAGTTTTTGCTAACTGAACATGTATACAATATATATATATCTATATATATATATATATACACACACACACTATATTTGAGCCCCAAAGTTACATAATGCACAACAGGTCTCTAATATATATACAGCCTATTATTGTCAATCAAACTGTTAATATCTCCCATTTCTTTTAGGGCTCATTACTATTGGCATATGTGTATGGCTAAATTCAGCGTAAAGCAGAGCCCAGTGACAAAAACTTAGGCAGTACTTTTCCGTGTGCTACTTTAAGCTTTTGTTAGTGATAGTGCATGTTTTGTAAATAAAGCCGTATAAGAACAAAAAAAAAAAGACCAGTTCCATGTTACAAAACTACATTGGTAAATCAACCCTTTTTCAGACTTTTTTGTCATAAAAAAAAGATTTATTTTTCAAATAAACCTTCATTGATATCACATATACAGTGGAGCAGTGTATTGTACTAGTGAGCAAAATACACTGCATTGTCACACTAGTGACTTGTGTATGTTCAAAATGAACCCTATTTATAACCACACTCTAATATCTCTCCTCTAATATCTATCCTCTAGCCATCTTGAAGAGTTAAGTCCTAGGATTTATAACTTTATGAGATGATCGAGGTAACAGCCAAGTTGTTAGGTTGTTTTTAACAGTTCTGTGATACCATTGTGCCAACTGTGATCGTTACCAGCTCTAGGTGCAGCTATGGGAGATTCCCATGAAGAGTATTGCATTATAAATTTACCCAAACTTGTTCTTTTGTCTGTAGTTCATCACTGTAAAACAGTCAGCACTAAAGATTAGAGCGTGATGATTCAAAGCCTGTTTATCCAATGCCATCCAAAGCTTTTTTTTCTTTGGATGCATTAGCCAAGTCTCAGGTTACTGCTTGATTCCAGGATATTATCATTATGCATCAATTACAACACCATTTATTTTGCTTTATACAATTGTGCCTAGGACTAAAAGAAGCTAAAATAAGAACTTTTGAAAATAATTCTTAGGGGCAGTGTAGGGTCAACTATTTATGTACAGTGAGTCTTTAATAAAATGAAAGAATATGTCCAGGATGCACTAATTATTGCTAAACTGTCCTCCTCAAATCTACAATATGGAAATTATGTTCAAAATTTATGAAAGTATGCATCTCTTGCCACCCTTCCAGTATGAATAGTTAGTGTTTCTGTCCATCTAGATGATAATATGCATGCATAACAAGCAGGTCCAATAGTCAAAACCCTATAGCAGTTTGCTGGAGATGACATATTGACATACCTCTCCATGAATGAGTGCACTGAGTAATGGCAACTAATTATTTCAGTTGTGGGTGATAAAAATATACCTAACCTTTGTTTGTGGACAGTGTTGTAATACACAAACAAAACAAAGAATAATATTAGGGTTAAAGGATTTCACATATCTGAGATCAAAACAATAAGTTAATTGAATACAGCAGCTATTATTAACTAGCTACAACAATATACTGGGAACACAGCCTGGAGGAACTCTTGAGGAGGCCTGGCAGCTGAGAGAGATCATTCCTTCAAACACCTGATATGAAAAGCAGAGCCTGGAGCAGGAGAACTGCACCTATCATCAGAAGAGCGCTGGGTGGGGAGTAATTGCCTTGTCTGGCAAAAAGTTGTATCTTCCAGACAATGCAGGTGTGGCCCTCCCACACCCTAGACTGATTACAATCCAATCTGCCATGAAGGATTTGCAAGCTGTTTACCTCACTGCAAGAAGTTTTTAGGATCCTTTTGAATATACATATAATTAAAAAAACAAATTTTTTTAAGTTAATGTTTTCATAGTATAAAGCAATCAAATGGTAAATCTCACAATTTACAATTTACCTGATGACTTCCAACCATCCATGAGCCTAAGCAAAAATTAAGATTCAGAGGACCAGGCTTAAGCTGCGTACACACTTCCAATTTTTATCGTTGGTAAACGAACGACGAACGATCCTGCACGATATCTGCGAAGATTCAAAGATATTGTACACACGATAGATGCGATCGTTTGAACGATACAGGAAGTGACGTGCACCACAGGAAGTGAGCGAACGTTCGTTCACCGCACATGCTCAGACCATGGACAATCACTGAACGACCGTACACACGATAGATGGTCAACGATCGTCGTCCAATCCGATCCGTCGGTCTGGTCGTTCATTTCCAACGACTATCCTCGTTCGTCGGCGTCGTTGGTTACTTTTTTTACGAACGATTTTTGGCCAATCGGTCGTTCGTCGTTCATTTCCAACGATAAAAATTGGAAGTGTGTACCCAGCTTTAGTTTGCTTAGTCTTCAATAGTCCAGTTTTAGTGATCCTGTGCTTGCTTCAGCCTCAGATTTCTGTTCTTGGTTGACAGGAACCAAACATAATCTTCTGCCGTTGTAGCCCTTCCATCTTAAGGATCAACATGTTGAGCTTTCTCAGATACTTTTCACAACATTTGGAAATATTGGTTTTCTGAGTTAGGTGAAGCTTTTGACTTCTGCAGGTATAAAGGTGTTCCTAATAAATGACTTTGTGAACATATATTCATACACATGGTCTTTTGGCTTCTGCTTACAATAGGTTTTGCTGGCATGAAAAAAAAACATTTTTCATTTTTCATTTCTGACATGGAAATAATTCAATCCCACTTTCTTTGATAGGGCAGGTATTTGCACTGTTATATGTTTGTATCTCTACTAGGCTCTCTACATCCATTGACAATTGCCACCAACACAAAAAGTGTGGAGAAATCCAAAAATTGTGAGTTGTTATAAGAGCTGGAGAGTTGAGGAGAAATCATTCAATGGCAACTCTGGAAAGGGGATTCTGTTTACTTTGCAACTGAGATTTTTTTTGTGACTTTTTTATCTGTGACTGTGAAATTTTTATCACAAGGGGGTTTATTCTTTGCCTGCTCTAAGGTACTACCAAGTTGCTTTATCTACATTTAAAGAAGTAAAAGTAAAATGAATGTGAAATACCCCTACAACATAGTGTTCAAGAAGTTTTGTTTTAACTCAGTCTGCATAGTTATTCCCTGTTTTGATTTTTGCTATTTTCCTTGCATATTAAACATATATATTTACATATGGTAAAACATGAGTTACTACATATGCAGATATGTTAAGGGGCCCTAAAGCAAAAGTCTGAGTAAAGCCTTTGTTATAGCCTTATTTACATGAACTGCTCTCCGATCATGAAGCTCTCTCTGCTTCATTGAACAAAAAGAACTACACAAGGGTTGAGCTGCCTAAACAGTCAAGCTCATTTTTCATGAATTAGATACACCACAATGTGGAAAGTGCAGCATAAGATAAGGAGGAGTAGATACCAATGTCCAGTCTTCTTCATAATGAAATCTTTAGTATAACTTACTTTGGTCCAAGTGATGACCCATCCCAATGATCCTCCCCTCTATCTAGCATTTTAGTCTAAATGCTAAACTGGTTTTCAAAGGGGTGAAGCAGTGTGGGTGAGAATATTTACTACAAGTTTAATCAGAATTGAATGTTTAAAGAATAAAATACTTCCTAAATTTCTGTTGGGGAGTTTATTTTTCACTTCCTGTCCTGGCATAACCTGGCTGTACATTTTTGTTGTACTCGTTCTCCTTTTTCTCTGCATGTTGGTGCTTTGAATAAATAAATAGTGAATTAAAAAAAGTTGGAAGTCAAAGACAAAGCAAAATAAAGACACGCATAAGGGCAAAAGGAAAGATTTTAGTTCCAATTGTATTTTTAGAAATTATTTTTTAATATAATTGTTTCCTTTAATTGTTAACATTGTTTCCAGTGTCTGGTAGATTTCCACACTGGTCTGTTTTTCACTATAAAGAGTTCTCATTTTTAGTTGTAAGTTTGTCTTTTATTATTATTTTTTTTTTTAATAAATAACAGTTTTAATGACAATTGTTTGGTGATTAGTAAAGCTAAGCATTTTGTTCTTTAGAATGTTTAAGACAATGGGAATCTTGCTGCCCAGTTCAAGGAGAAATTAAATCCTAAGATTCTCCCCTCAGTTCTTTAGACAACAGCCCTGTCTTTGGCATTTTGGAACCCCGGGCGTCTAATAGTTAGTAGTAACTGAGTAACTGAGCCACTGACAGCAAGCATATGTAAATTTAATATATGTGAACACTTACACAAGTGACAAAACAAGCAAATAAAACGTCAGACTTGATGCAGCAGAAATAAGGAGTTTAAAGGTTCAGTCTTCCATTCAAATTTGGTTTCTGGAAAGGTAATCTATCTGAGAGTTCCTTATATATCTCAGAAATACTGTTGGTAGGATCTCTACATTAGGTTCCTCCCTCATTTGTGGTCATTATGAGGGGGTTCCCATTTGACTTTTTAGATGGTTTATGCATTTTATAGTACAAGAATGCATTAAAACCATCTGGAACACACTATGACAGAACTATGGCCAAAACTGGGGTATAATGACTTAAAGATATATTATTATATATTAGGACTGGTGATGATGAGGGTTTTGACAGTCTGGAAAAGGGGTTATAGATTTGTTTGTATATAGTGGGTTTTCTGCATCCTTTTATGGATCCTGAGAGAACCGTTCCACTGGACACAGGTAATAGTCGTCCAAGACAAACGGTCATGCACATCTTGGGCAAAAATTGCCCTGGCAGATTGATTATTGACAATTTGGGAATGACAGCTATGCATTTCCTTGCTGCTTGTTTGCCATCCCCTTTCCAAAGAACAGAGCAGTGCTGAGTATAAAGAACTTAAGCTGCATACACACGTGCAAATATTGTCATTAGAAAGGATCTTTCACGATCCTTTCCAGCGACTAAGGACTGCACGATGTATGAACGAGTGGTGTACATACAGCACCGTTCTGCTTATATGGAGAGGAGAGGGGAGGGGCGGAGTGATGGGGCAGCACCGCGCTGCACGCTCTCCCCCTTCCCTTGCATTAGGATCATTTGTCGTCCAGTCAGGACAGTCGTTCGGATGGTGGACGATGGGCGCTGTACACATGCTAGATTCTCGTCCAATATCGGCCGAGAACCATTGGACGTGTGTACGTAGCTTTATACCTTCATCTATTAGTTGAAATGATCACAAAAGACTGTTTTCTGTTATTCGTAATCTAATGTGTGTACATTGTCTTACACTTACATATTACTTTGCATGCGTGCACATAACATTAAATATTATTTATTTGTAGGTCCACTTTAGGAGGGATTTAGTGAAAGAAAAAGACTTCATTCATTTTTTTTATTTATTATATCATGAAAAAAGGAAATATGATACAGGTAGAAGCTAGTAAAAAGGTGAACTTGAGTTGAATGAACCCATGTAAGAAAGTTTAAGAAGTCTTGTTCGTGAGGTTTAGAAGATCATTGTGAGAGTTCTGTAAAGCTTCATGGCGCTGATCCATGTACCCAAACCTTTCATGTCGGCTGGGGAAATAAAACAGAGTGTACAGGATGAAAAAGCCATTAAATGTTGATATAAAAAGAAGTGATATTTGAACTTCCCCATAACGTATGACCCAGCCCTCTAATTACTTCAATAAGCCCCATCCTGTGGGATCTGCCATCAGCAGGCCTGAGTGCAGCCTATGATCTGTCTGATGCTTTAATCTCTCTTTGGCAGCAGTAGGTGGCATGATATTCGCAGTGAATTTCTCTGCACGCCATACAGGTGGAGCCCTTTACTTATCGGAAAATTTGGATCAGCCAAGGATGAGGTTTTTTTTTTTTTATTCCTGTACATCCTGACTAACATGAACTAACAAAGGGTCTTTAGAATAAAAGCCTGCAGCATGATCTTATCACAACAATTCAATACTATAATTCTTTACTGAAAAACAGACTGTAACAAAGTACCTGCCTTGTAACGGATAAAAGAAGAACACAAGAGAACCTGTTACTTTGCCCATTCAAAGAATGCTTTTTAGCACTTTCTGAGCATTTTTGCCCATCATTGTGATGTATAGGAAGTTAACAGAAAGACAAAATGTCCCTAATAATGTCCTTATTGTAGATACAAAATAAATGCACTTTAAGACAAAGTTATCCTGTTTTTCCCCATCCCTAAACTAGACTAACCTACCCTATCCCACTACAGATTATTATTAACTGAGATTTGATGGCTACTCTAGAAAAAGTTAGTGTTATTATTCCTAGGTCACAGAGCAAAAAAAAAAATAGAAGTTTCCCACAACCTTTCTACTCTTGTTTGGGGAAAAATGTGTTTTGCCTATACATTTGACTAATTTTAGTTTTTTGTTTTTTTTTAGGCCAATTTAGTACATAAAAAAATATGTATAATACTCTAATTACAAATAGGAACTTTTTTACACTTGTTTGCCTGCTTTGCTCCTAACTCTGGTTGTATTGAACTGTGAAGCTCTGTGGAGCATGACGCCCTAGGCTTAACTTATCAACATCCCATTGCCATGGCTGCTGAAGTGTTGACAGCTGGCAGACCCAATCATATATTTGTTGGCTGTGACTGCAAAATGGGTTCCAACCCATTTTACAGTCACAGTGCAGCATGGAGGCTCAGTGGTTAGCATTATGGCCTTTGAAACGCTAGGTTTGAATGTTGGCCGGGACACTATCTGCATGGAGTTTGTGTGGGTTTCCTCCGGGTATTCTGGTTTCCTCCCACATTCAAAAAACATGCAGATAGGTTAATCAGCTTCCCCTCAAAATTGACCTTAGATGTATTAAAGACATATGACTATTGTAGGGACATTAGATTGTGAGCTTCTTTGGGGACAGCTAGTGACATAACTATGGACTTTGTACAGCACTGCATAGTATGATGGTGCTATATAAATACTGTGTAATATTACCCCTTTTCTGGGTAATTTTCCCAAAAAAGATTTAGGAAAGATAATCAATTAAAACATCACCCTTTTTCCTTTTTTAAGGCCTAATTCCAGCAGCAGAGAGGGCCATATCATAATGAAAAGGCTCTATAAGGTGTGGGAGAAACCTGTAAATATAATGTGAATGCCTGATGCCCCAATAATCCACACTGATAGAGAAGTGAAGAATGAACCCTAGTAAGATGACACCAGACATGGATATTTCAGATTACTTAGTATTCTGCTAAATATTGAGCAGATGATAATATTATCACGGATTTATATTTCATTTACATCTTAGGCAGAGTTTACAAAGTCCAAAGTCATGGCACTAACTGTCCCTCAAAGGAGCTTACAATCTGTCTTCAAAAATAGATCCCATGCTTGGTATGGAGTTCAGAGTGCACAGCTCAGAGTGCAAATGAGCAGCCCGAGAAAGAGAGGTGTGGACAATCATTGCCTAGAAGCCAGCCAGAAGTATTTGGGTTATATCTGTCTTATGAGATGAAGTAATATCTCTGATTATGTTTAGAGGAAATGTAAAATACGTCCTTGAAAAATAAGTTAGAGGCCTGGAGAATATGAATAGAAATGGGTGACAGAGAATTCTATCACCTGAGCTAACACAGTAAAATGCATACCCATATCCTCAACAAACAGAACCCTAACCCTGTCACTTGGGTACAACATCTTCATCATCTATGTATATGTAAGCTGTACAGATACTGTTCCCGGACAGCTGAGAGTCAATGCAGGTCCTTCATGATTGTGGCAAAAAATGTCCAAATAAGATGACAGGTACCTTTACTCAGATTTCTCAAAGTACTACAAAGAAAACAAAACACCTGGGGGTGTTTTTGAGTTTATATACTAATCTTATGCCCACTTCACTTCCTATCCCTCACACCGAGGGTGAAATCTCCATCCTTCAGGTGATATCTGTAGGAAAATCTAGTAGCACTGAAGCAGTGCTTCCTGGTATCTTGTTGGAAGGTCGATGACATAAAAAGTTTTAACTAACTTTTTCCCTACACAGGTCTAATATTCAAGGAGTACAATATCTACTTTAAATAAATCCACTCATCATATTTTATGGATTCAATCATTCACATGAATATGAAGCCCAACTGGAGTCAATTTTTTTGGCAGAGACAGCAAACAAAACCTTACAAAGGGTTTTATCATTTCTCACTTCATATTGACAAAAAAGTGAACTGAGTTCTGCTTTAAAATGATGAGTTGTCAACGTATTTGTTCCTCACAGTGTTTGTGTAGCATGCTCTTCTTCATACTTGATAAGATAAGGATGGATATTGTGTATATATACAGACATTTCTGATTGTGCGAGAATGCCTTAGGGCATTATTCAGCAAAATGATCTGAAAGGAACACAATGAGAAATAACTCCCAGATTAAGGAGTGCTTCCTCTTGTATATTCAGCCAGTGATGCTTGACAGGGAAGCTTGGAAACGAAGATATGTTGTGTCTTGCCTGTGTTTTTCTCTCATCCTGCACCCTCCCCAACACATCTGTCACATCCCAGATATCAACTTTCTACTATCACCTTCCAGATATGGAGAAAAATTCACTTTTTCTATCTGAGTGTAAACAGCCACCATCTGCTGGGCCCCATGAGATTCACCCTCTTCTCATATTCTTCCTCATTGGGTTTACCACAAAAATATCATCTCTTATAGTAATGAAGTATCAGATTGGAGTATCAGTTTCATTGTCTATGGCAGCCAATCAAGGTTCATCTTAAAGTGTACCTGAACTCAATATATTCCTTTTTTATAGTAAGTTTGTTCTTGGTTGTAGCAGGAAATTAAACATATCTTTACTTTTTAAGCACCCTATGTATACTGACAACTCTATTCTAAACAACCTACTTTACCTTTAAAAATGTAGTTTTTTTGGTCCTCCTCACTAATGCTGTTACATGGGATGTGAGCTTCAGATCAGTGCAATCTGGAATACCCACCCTCATCCCTGCTGCATCTGTGACCACAGGATGGCTACCTGTTCTGTGGTAACCTGTTCCACTTTAAGTTATAATTTATAGCTGTAAAGTAAAACACTGAGTAAAAAAGGCCCTCCTATAGTATTGGATAATATAGAATAGTCTATGGTAGGTATTGCAATAATACATGCATTATGGTGCATGGTGCAGAGTCAATGCATCGGTGCCCTTTTAATGGTGCAATGCAATGCTGTGAAATGTGCTGCATACAACTTGCCAGGTGGTGAATAAGCCAGCCCATTTAGGTGCTTTATCCAACACGAGTGAACATGTGGGGGTACAATGTGTGGGTCCTAATGCCCAACTCCTGCCACATAAAAAAAAGACACAACCCCCACCAACCCTCGCTCTACATCTCCCCCCTACCCCCAGAAATAATTTTTTCAAGCTCCTGCCAGCTGCTGAAGGTGCTATTCATATTAACCCCATACAAGTGTTCCTGCCCTTTCTCACCAACATATTCACACCTACACAAGACAGTGCAGGACCAGTTGTCAGATTACTAGGATGGTCCATAGCACTAAAGAACAGTAGACCACCAGCTGTCACAGGACACTACAGCTAGTGTATTCTCTTGCAAAAACAACAAAACTGTCCATGAATTGGAGAAACTAAAAAATGTATTGTTTTTAAAAGAACTTTAGTATGGAGAAAGTTTAAAATATTTTTTTTAATGTGCTTAAGATGGGCTTCATACAAATAATACAATACATTTGGAGTTTAAAATTGGAATACAATTGGAAATTACATTAATAATAATAATTGATTAGCATCCATTTAATCCACTATAAGCTTTCTTGAAGGCCAAATTATCTTTAGCTTTAAAAACTTGTGGGTGTATTGGATGCCAGTGTCTCTTCACTGCCCATTGCTCCTCAACAAACTTTTATGTTACCAGTCCATTCCTCCAGATATGCAGGGACACAGTAGTAGATGGAAGTATCTGATATTGAGGATTCTAGCCAAGCTACATCTGCAAGACAACGAAGAGACACTGTTATGTATCAATATCAATCTTATGGAGAGTGAATCCCAAGAACGAAAGTTTACTCTCCATGACAAGTTTTCCCAACTCTACCACCAACTGATGCATGAATGAATCTACTTATTTCAGTGCATATATCAGTGGATAGAGCAGTGAAGTACCCACAGTGGCCCACACCAGCTACCTCCACTCATAAATGGGCACCCCATAATCTGTCTCTGTGGTAGCACAGGCTGCAAGATCTGACCAGTGATGTCCCCATGGCCTCAAGGGAGCTATGGTAACATCTTCCTTTCTTTTAAAGAAATAAGCAGGTAGTTTTCCTGTAATAAATTAAACAATAATCAGGAAAACAGACGTTAAACCCCCGCCACACACACTCTCATAATGTTTTCTCGTAAAATGGTTTGGGGAGAAGGCAAGGTTAGGGGGACATGACAAAAATATTTATATGAAAAATGTTATATAGAAATATCTTCACACGTCTAACCAATTGTTGGTGACAATATTACGTTCAGGGGGTTTTGACTTACCACTTCAGCTGTATTTTACCAAAACATACATTTTTTTCCCAAAAACACATTTCTAAATTTCACTTATTAGTTCTATCAAACTTCTTTACAAGTGATCGCTGACTGTTGTACATACTTTCTGGTCTAGGTACTTTAGGTGTGACCCAAAAGAAGTGTGCAGAACAAGAAAGTTGGTAGAGCTTATCTGCATTCTCTTTCCTAGTCAATGATTTATAGCTTTCAAGCAAAAGAGTCAGAATGACAGCCAAAAGGCTTCAAGTAAAAATTGGCAATGGTTGCTTCTGTGTCTCTCATGACTGGTTTCTGTTAACACTTTCCTGGGCTGCCTCACTTTTAGAGCATGCTGCTGCATTTGTTTTTGTGCGTGTCAGTTCTTGTTATTGGTTGTGCATAATGATAGGGATCGGCTGTTATGGCGGTCCAGTGTGGTGTACATGGATTTTACCCTACCTGCTGAGATCACTGAGTTAAACTCCAGGGTTTTAATTCAGTTGGGTCTGTCCAGTCACACTATTTAACCCTGGTGACTACAAATGGCTTGGAGACAGCAGGAGGACCATGGCAACCCCTGTTGAGTGTGCAGAGATGGGAAGAATAGGGACAATACTGGAAGTGCAGACATAGAGGACTGTGTCTGAGTCTGCTGGGAATGTCAAGTGAAATCAGAGCATTTGTCAATGGATGGGGGAAGATTACAATTTTTTCTATTTGTATACTAAATAAGCCAAAAATATTATTTATTATAGTTACTAGTAGGTGAATAACCACTCCTCCTACCAATTATGTTCTCATAAAAAAATAAGCTTCAACGGGTTTAAGTCACAATGAATCCAATTGCTGTGAATTTTGCCACACTATGTTCTTACAGAATACACCTACTTAACTTGGCCACGGTCCTAAATTTGGCTACACCCCTCTCTTCACCAGACATGCAAAATTATCTGCCATCAGAGGTACACCAATGCTGTGGGTGTTCAGCATCATACCAATCCTGTCTACTATTTCCTATTTTTATTCTGCAAAAGTGGTTCCTCAATGAGTGTGAAAGACTCCCAGTTGTGGATTCTGTTCTGCATCCAGTGCAGTGTGAACATTCCCTAACAATGCAAGTGTCATTTTCTTGCAAAAAAATAAATACTTTACTTCAATAGGCCGAAAATCCCTTATAATGCTTGAAAAAATGATATTACAGTGCAAAAAAATAGTCCCTAAGGCACTATAGATATATTAAAGTTTAATGACAAAAAAATCATATTATGGTGTCCTATAGAAAGATCTCATTCATTCTAATAAAAGCAAATGAAAGAGCAAACTGAGGCGAAGGGAGGTCCGTGCCCTAATGTAAAAGCAATATGACAGTATCTAATGTGATATACAAAAAGAGTCAGCTTTTTCATATTTTAAAACAAAACTTTCTATTCTTTTAGCTGCTCCTGCTGTGAAGATTTCCCATCTCCAGACATCCAGGTTACCGGCTTTGGTGCAGGAAGCAAGGGGACATTTTGGAAATCTGCATTGTGACAGCTAGGCAAAGCGGTTCTACACTACTGTAACCTCCTCCTCCTGGTATTCAACTAACCCGACTCCTCTACAACCTATTATGAAGGCTGCAGCCATACTCATCCATCCTTCCCGCCGCTCCTCTTCCGCTGCATCTCTTTGCAGATCTCTACACTGGCTTCCATTTCACCTTAGAATCAAATTCAAGCTCTTGTGCTTTGCCTCTAAATCCCTCCACAGTTATTGTCCCACTTACATTTCTGACTTGGTAAAAAAGTACTCCCCCAGCCGCTCTCACCGCTCCTCCAATGACCTACTAATGACTTCCTCACTCATAACCACATCACACGCACGGATACAAGACTTCTCTAGAGCTTCCCTAACTCTCTTGGATGGTCTTCCTTGTCCTATTCGGCTAGCTCCTACTTACTGCTCATTTAAAAGAGCACTCAAACTTGCCCACCCATCTTCTTCTGCCTTTTGAAACTATCACTACTTCCACCACTACACCTCCTATTGTGTGTAAATTCCCCCACCTACTAGATTGTAAGCTCTTTGGGGCAGGGTCCTCTCCTCCTGTATCACTGTCTGTATTAGTCTGTCATTTGCAACCCTTATTTAGTGTACAGCGCTGCGTAATATGTTGGCGCTATATAAATCCTGTTTAATATCATTATTAATATTAATAACAACAGCATTCATACCAGCGGGTAAACACAATTTTCTTCTTTCAGTTCATGAATACCAATCTGTGACTACTGTCCCTGTATTCATCACTGTCCTCATTGTTTTGTCTCCACATGTAGACACGTGCTTCTCCTCTTTAAAGTGCAGAGCCAATGGCAGGTTTGCCAGAATAATGCTAATCATTTTTTTTCTCTGGAACATTACACTGTTTTTTTTTTAACATAACAACTACTACCTTGTGTCAAATCCCTCTGAACCCACCCCCAAAACAGTCTAGGATGATACATGTGAATTTCACGAGAAGTTTAGGGACATTTCCAGGTTTCAGTCTATCCTACCCAGTCACATTTACATATAGTTAGAGTGCTAGGCAATTTCTACCTAACTAAAGATTATAGCTCTAGTATTTTGTATATATGCTGAAATGAAAAGGGTTGCATTTGGGTAAGGTTGCACAACTTTTTACCCAAGGTCTGGTGAAAAAATTCAGCTCTTGGGCAGTCAACAATTGTTTAACACCTTTAAAGATCCAAAGCTAAAATATATGATGTAAAAATTAAATAACCCAAGCAAAAAAAAAAAAAAAAAATAAAAGTAACAGCTAACAGCTAAAGAACTGGTCTATGGGTTGTTTCAGAAAAATTTTGGTCTTTAGGAACAACCTTTGTGATGCAGGCACAGGTTTGGAACGTAAGAGAACATACTCCAGCACTGCAAGTCATAGATCTCAAACATGTCATTTAAAAAGTAAATATAAACTCAACGACTAATCTTATTTAAGCTTTAAATATCAATTGGAGAGTCATTATCTATTTTTTACTCCAGATTTAATACAAAAATTAGCAGGTAATCCCAAAATAAATGTCCCTTGTTTGACCAATTATTCTATGGTGACACCACTCTGGCCGGGCCTCCCACAATCCTATCTCTAAATCACCCCTTCATGTGCTCATCCAGAGGATGCTAAAAACTGCAGATGAACACTGCACAGCCTATTTCAATCAGGAAACATGTAAGAAAATCACCTGCAGCCATCATTGCAGTGCAAGTGGAGAGGGAAAGCAGCTGGAGGAGATCAGCAACATTATTGTGTACTAAAACATGAAAAATAATAATAAAAATATCGTCCCACACTGAGCTCTCCCTTTAGTTTATTAGCAGCTTTTCCTGTTCTTTCCCTATCACAGATAAAGCACATGGCTGCTGTGACCCCACCCTTTTATAGTGAAGGGGCTGGCTTATTCAAGAGCCTTCTTATTGGCTGTTCTACACTCTTGCTCATTGGGCTGTAGTGCATTGGTAAGGTGCATATAGGGTGCCAACTAATGGAAACCTTGCTTGTGTTGTGCATTACCATGTATTGTGTTAACACACACATTTTTGCATGGTAACATTGCAACACATGGATGAGCTCTTATTGTTTCTGAGAAATTAGTGTGGCAAATATCTGCATTCATTTGTGAGGACCACAAAATTAGCCTGGACTGGTAGCAGCACAGGAAACCTCATCTGTAGTTTTGACCGTAATACATTTGTAGGAGGCCCTATATTGTGTTTTGCATCTTTCAGATAATAAACATGACTATCTTTTACTGACATCTTCATGAGTTTGCTGTTCTCAAGAGAAGTCTAATTATCAGTAAAAAAAAACAATCCACCCCTCCAATAAATGGGAACATTTAATCCAGGATGTGAATTTATTCATTGGAGCTCCTCATCCCCAAACTCTAAACTACTCAAGGCATTGGCTTTTTAGCCTTTCCCTAATGTGTCTCTGGGAATCAGGAGCCTCAGGGCTAATAGTGGTCAGTCTGCTTTGGAAACTTTTGTTGTGATTTATTAATTGACAAGGCCTTAGGGCGAACATCTGATGGGAGAGCTCAGTATAGAACTCTGACCTGAGGAAGAAACCACTACATATATGTTATAAAAGACCAGAGGGAGCAAAAAACCCAATATATGCACTTATTTGTAAATATAATAATTGCAGACAAATTAGACATTTGCTATTATTTTTATTTTTTATTGTTTTGCTACATTTTCTTTAATACTAGATGATACTAGGGGTCCATATTTCACTGTTCCTGTGCATGTATGAATTGAATGGGTTACCAATGTAATAAGGGGACCCACAATAGACTTTTTCTTAAACAGTGCGTCACAATTATTGGTAGTAAATAACCGTCCCTTGTGATGTGCTGCTACACGTGTCAGATCTGCATTGCCTTAGTGTTGGGAATATCACTCATTCTGAATTGCACTTCAACATACTAACTCATATGCTAATGTACATGATCTCTAAAAGGCGTTTCAGCCCAATAAGAGCCTGTCTAGTCGGATATATAGGGACTGCCATGCAGACTTCTTTTTAAAGGTACAACCCACAGAATTGTCATCTTCATTCTTCCCTCAATATCACACTGATCTAGAGCAAGTAGTCAGCAAAGCTATAAAACATGCTTATTACTATTTTGTGAATCATGAAAAATAAATCAAGGTTAATTTTCATCAATCTGCCATGGGAAAAGTATACAAAATGTCAGCGTCCTGCTGTACCGATGTCAGATTTTAACCTGAAACAAGCATGGCAATTAGTCCAAGGTGAGAACTATCTGACCTGTACACAGCTTAGGGGTTCTTTTTAAAATGAATGGCACTCCAAAGCATCTTACTGTAGCTTTATCACATTACTTTGATTGTCCTTAGATTGTGAGCATCAAGCATTCCCGGCACACTGGTTTACCTTTCAAACCCGAATAACAAATAGAGCCCTCCACTCTAACCTTGTTTTCCTGCTTTATCTATCTTAGCAGACCCTTTTTATGACAAATTTTATTAAACACCAGAGCGGGATTCTAGCCATAAATCACATGTGTAAAGGTGCGTACACACTTCCAATTTTTATCGTTCAAAACGAACGACGAACGAACGACGAACGATCGATTGGGCAAAAATCGTTTGTAAAAAAGTAACCAACGACGCCGACGAACGAGGAAAGTCGTTGGAAACGAACGACCGAACCGGCGGATCGGATTGGACGGCGATCGTTGAACATCGTTCGTGTGTACGATCGTTCGTTGATCGTCCATGGTCTGAGCATGCGTAATGAACGAACGTTCGTTCACTTTCCTGTCGTGCACATAGTTCCTCTATCGCTCAAACGATCGTATCTATTGTGTGTACAATATCTACGAACGATCGTGTCGTTATCTCTATGTGCAGGATCGGTGCTATACGATCGTTCATAGATATCGTGCAGGATCGTTCGTCGTTGGTTTTCCAACGATAATAATTGGAAGTGTGTACGTAGCTTTAGTTTTCTATCTTCAGTCTATGTACTGTCTCCAATACAGGTGTTTGAACAACACAAAAGGGTATAGAGTTCAGAAAAATGTCCAGAGGCAGAGTTGAGACTCCAATGATGAAATGTAAGATCATAGAATGTGAATCTCATTCTTCAACCAGCCAACGTCTTATAGAAGTAAGCAAAACACAGGTTTGCAATTTTTTTGCCTGGCCATCTGCATTACCATTTCCGCTTGCAAAATCCAGGTATATTCAGCCTAAGTATGGCCAAGGAATGTGCTGTTTTATCAAGAACGTTTAATAATAACCTATTTCAAGTATTCAGAGCTGATACAATTACAGGTCATAAGGGGTTGGGCACAGAGAATGAAAAGACCTATTATACTTTTCGGCAGTGAGGGATAGAAGGAGTTAATGCCACTCATCAGGTCTTGGAGGGAGTGTTTGGAAGCCTAGTGAAAGAAAAGAATTTCTTTGAAGTTTATCTGAAGTGGAGACCATGTATGAAAGAACAAGAATGCACTTGGAGCCTTCAATCTTTAGAGCTCACCAGCATGAAACCCACAATTTATACTAACACTTCATATTTGAACAAGATGGAACTATTTGTAATTTTTTCAAACAACTAACCAAAGCCTTTTTTTTTTACATAGTAAGGTGGAAATTAATAGGACATAAGGTTCAATCAAAAGACACAATTATTAAAGAATAAAAATATCCCCAAACAAAAGAAATAATTCAGAGTAAGGAAAAAAAGCATGGACCTCTTTGCTGTAATCTTCTGGATCAACAGTCTATAGTATTATTTCTTTGTCATATATTTATATAGTACTAACGTAATATGCAGCACTGCATGAGTAAAAAGTCACATCATTATCCTTCGTATCTTACAGTCTAATGTCACTACCATGGTCATAGGTCCCTAACATGGACGATCCCAGTAACGTACTAGTATCTTTTTGATGGAAACCCGCGCAAACATGTGGAGAATGTACAAACCTCAAAAAGAATGCACTGGTCAAAATATGAACCTGGAACTTTATTGTTTATTAACTCTGTTGTCTATTGCTTTGGACGGCTGCCTGCAGCTCACCCACATACCACAACTAAAATACTGCATACTAGAAGACAACACTTTATCTTCCCCTGCTGAATCACTGTAATTTACTTCTACTAAGACAGACAGAGATGTCATAACCATTGTGCATCTGAAGGTCCTGGAATAAACATTTCAAGCTTCTATCACACCGTTCACTCCACTGGGACATCAGGAAACACAAGCAGTACATCCAAATTGATATCGGTCTCACTATCAAATCACTTACAAGTAGCAATCCAGTATCACAAGGCTCCTAATGCGGTAAAAAGCCCCAGCAATAATACTAAGTCTCCCCTTACCCCTGAGGAAGCCCGGTACCGGCTAAACGCGTCGGGTGGGACACCTTACCGCCATCGCTAACCTAGTATGGTACTAAACGATATTGCTATTTTTTTTTTGCTAGTATAACTAGTAGTTATATGTTAGCCTAGGATTCATTTATAGAGACACAGCTCCTAGTCTTTTAAATTATGTTGTTGGAACAATAAAATTTTGTGTTTTTAAATTTAACTCTGGTTGCCCTTCAAAAGCCTGGCTTTCCCTCCCTCCTCTTCTCTTCCTCCCACAGATACACGGTATTATTAGCTTGTTATATTTTACAAATTTAGAAACACTTCTGAACTTCAAAATTGTCCCTAGACTGTTAATGACATGCGACTATGGTAGGAACATTTTGCACCCATCTGAAGGACAGTTAATGCCATGACTATGGACTTTGTAAAACCCTGAGTGCTGTGTCAGCACTATACAACACAAGTTAAAAGTAATTCCACATAAATTAGCAGTTGGCTGATTAGTAATGAGGAATTGGGAAAGTAATGGACAACACTGGACAGCAATGCCCAAAAAACATCCATACCACAAACGGTATTATCCATTCTAATTCACACTAGAAGACTGGCACAACCACATTCTGTATGGTAGTTGGACACAATTGATGGCACAGAAGTTCAATAGCTGTATTGAAGATTTATGATCATTCTACTGAAGGTAGCTACTGAAACAGCAGGAGAGCTGTCTGGATTATCTTCTTGTTTTCTATATATTTGTTTTTTCAATCTGAATGAATTGATTTGTTTTTTTTTCTTTATTTGGTTTAAGATTAGTGAGGCAAAGGCTATGACCCCCTGACACTTCTTCTGGGTGTCTATGCAGGTCACACATAAAGTAAGAGGAGAAATATTTTACTAAAACGAACAAAGTTTGAAAAGTTTGAAGTTGAACAAATATATTCCTCAATAAACACAAACAATACGAATCCATTTTTTTCAATAATGCCTTTGAAAACCCAAATATTAATGATGAGTTGTACATGGAGTGGTTGGCCTTGGAGAATTGAGGTTGAACCCAGTAGGTTCTCCCAATACAGACAGCTTGCAGGAAACTACAGAGAGGGATACAAAACCAACCTGCACAAGCTGAGAACAGAGTTAAGTGACTGGTCTGCATTACAGGAACCTCCTGCATAGACGCCTAATTTATTTTATGCCCTATTACTGTGCAGATCTGTAAAAAACACACACAAAGTAAACCAAGATTCAGGTCTGAAGGCATTGGGCCTTGTATTTAGACATTACAGCTTAGATTTCTGTATAAATTGAATTTGTTTTGATGGCTATTACTTGGAGCTGTGGCTTCAAATGCTTCTTGGGACCAGCGCTGTTAACGTCCTATGCACAGCTACAAACTGCCCAAAGTTGTGAGAAAAAGAAAAGGGGGAAGTGTTCTGTAGTCCTTATACAATGCTCCAGCATCAATGCTCTGTAGATACAACACAGTGAGTATTTTCACCTAGAGAAAATGTTTTACTTGCAGGTCCACCATTTGAAAATTAAAAAGTCTAAAAAAGAAAATGAATACAGCCATCATGATAAGCAGCAATAAGCTGCAATTTATTTCATCATGCCCTTGAGTTTAGTTTTGCTTTGACTGTTTGCATGGAGTTCCCCTTTAATCCGGCAGGCATAGTATTTATGGTATTGATTAAACTCTATTCATTTTGTCCATTGCTTTTTTCATGAATCTAATTATTTACCCTTAACATAAATATATTCAAATTGTTTTTAATTCATTAATTGATCTATTCATCTGAATGGTATCCAGTGTACCCAGGAGTATACAAGCAGATTAGATGAAGATGTATTAAACAGGAGACTCTGACCCCTGCAGATAATTAAGAGAAAAAAGGATCCCTTTGTTAAGTAACACTAATAAGAAATTATTTATAACAGCCATGGAGCATGCTACTAGAAATACAACCTTTACTAGAGAAAAAGCATTAATATTAATACTATAAATTCCAAATTTCTGCTGGCCATATTCTATGTCATATATTCATTGACTAGATGAAAATGTAAAATCAATTAAAATTCAATAAAAAATTATTTTAGTTTTTGATCAATATTTAGGGAGGACATGGATCAAAATTTGATTGGGCAAGGCAATATTTAATAAAAGTATTACACTACAGATCAATGAACAAGCAGATGGTACATTGAATTTTTTTGTAGTCAATCGCAAAGGATCGATGTATGCCCCAAATATCAATTGTATTATCAATTAAAATTGTCATTAAGAAAAAAATCACATGGTGTGTGCCTAGCATTAGGCAAAATGCATGGAACAACCTGCTTGGCTGGGGTATCAGATGGAAGCACATTTGTTTCTATGTTTAGAAAGCCAGCTGATGTGTTCTCTTGATGTAACATGAAATATGCATTTTTAATTATTGGAGAGAATAAAACTAACAGCTCAATACACATTTAAGATACAGGAATGTTATTATTTCACCTGCATGGGGCAGCATGGTGGCTTAGAGGTTAGCACTCTGGCCTTTGCAGCTGCAGCGCTAGGTCTCAGGTTCCAATCTTGGCCAAGACACTATCTGCATGGAGTTTGCAGGTTCTCCCTGGGTACTCCAGTTTCCTCCCACATTCCAAAAACATGCAGTTAGGTTATTTGGCTTCACCTCAAAATTGGCCCTAGGCTATACTAAGGACATATGACCATGATAGGGACGTTAGATTGTGAGTCCCTTTGTGGCACAGCTAGTGACATGACTATGATATTGTAAAGCACTGTGAAATATGTTGGCGATATTTAATGTACAGCGCTGTGTAATATGTTGGCGCTATATAAATCCTGTTTAATAATAATAATAATAATATGTAAATACTGTGTAATAACAGTAAATCATTTGCTCTTCACTTCATTCAGTGTTGTGATCTAGACACCTCCACCAGACAACATAGCCAAGCTTGTGACCTCCCTGAAAATTATATTGCAGTGTGATCCCGACCTACCCCTAGCTAGCTACTGGAAAGTGGAGGGGAAACAACTACCTGACCACTGCCATGTATTTTCCTCTCCTGTAAGCATGGTCCTGTGTTTTGCTGGGGTGTGCAATAGGCAATAAACAGACACAAAACTCTATCTTGCCATGGGCTATAGAAAGCTAGCCGTGGTGCTAATGGTATTTTTGTCAATATCCAAGAGGATTTCTGCTCATCAATGCAGCAATGCATGGATGTAATCTGGGAGATATTGTTTGTTTACCTGATCATGTGAACATCTAATAGTGTATGGCCAGCTTTAGAATGTGGTATCCCATCCCCAATAATATCAAAGTACAATAATATTTAGAATACAAAATTAATGTTTTAAGACCATATGAAAAATATCAGAGGAAAATGTTTAAAAAATATTAAAAGTATTCAACATTTATTTGTAATACATATATAAAACATTTATATACATAAAATATACATTCAAAAAAGTTCATACACAATAGCCCTGATTGAATAAAGCTCTCCAAGGCTGGTGAGGATACACTTTCATCAGTGAAGCTGAGTGATCAAGCAAACCTGGAATCGATCTGGTCCAGGATTGAAAACATTTGATAGCAAACAGCAAATGACGTTAAAGAAATCCATTCCAGGTTTGCTGGATCATCCAGCTTCACTGATGAAAGTGTGCCCTCTCCAGCCATGGTGAGCTTTATTAAACCAGGTTCAATGTAATAAAAAATACATTTTGTTCACAATTTTGTGGATGCAATGTTGGGTTGGCAATGATGTTCCAAATTTAGGTAGCTCTCACTAAACCTTTAGGTTGCAGAGGAGAGCAAAGATAATCTTTATCACCACATGGTCACCATATTTATGGAATAGGCATTATATGGCTCACTAAGTGGACATCATACTTTTTTTCATGGCAAAACATTTAAAAAAGATGAATAAGAAAAATTTCCAAAAAGAAAAAAAGCCAATAAATAGATTATACTAAACTAGGTAAGCCATTAACATCCAGCATCAGAAGCGATATGGGAGGAGGGGGAGGCCAGGAGTATCTGTATTCTGTGTACTGACGAAGGTCCTCCTGGCACTTACCTATAGTGTGAGACAACTGAAGGTTACATGTAAAGAAAAACCATGGGGATCACAGCAGAGAGAATGGCAGAAAGTTTGACTGCTCTCACGGGAAGGTACTCATGCTAGCTGTATGCAAAAAATAAAGAAATAAATTACATGTCTGGATTTTAGCTTCAAGTTGATACACTATTTTGATGTTTATTTTTTGATGTTTATTTTATACTTATTCTTCAATTTGTTTGTAAAGCAGGATCAGATGCATATATTTTCTGCAATGCTGGAAGTCAGTACAACAGTGAGTGACCCTGATTTCCATAAAACAATGTATGTCGGCAAGACCTCTGACCTATTTAAATATTCATAAGGAGATTAGAGCAACCACAGGGGAGCACAGTGTAATCACTTTTTGTGAAATGCTTGAGACATCTGACTCCATAATCACCTATTTAACAACCTCAACAAGGGCCTATTTCCCCAGGTGCCATCAGTCAATATTGTTTAGACATATCCATTAACAGACATGTCCACCCAGACATATATTTTAATGAGTGGGTACCTGAAGAGCAAACATTCTACAAATTATGCAAATAGTCCTCTGGACAAGAACGCTCAACCCACCAAAATAAGACCAGATATGATGGGGATGTCATCTGTAATAAGAACCACAAGATTATCATTTTCTTCTTCAAAGCTAAAGTCTAGGCAACAGTTGGAAGAGACATGCAACCAAATGTATCTGCCCATGGATTTATCAACCTGCTCAACTGTTTTTGGTTGCTTTAAAGTTTGGAGGAGGGGTAAAGAAGTATATACAAACATGTGTTCTTTATTTAAGCTAACCAGTCATATACACAGAAAACTAGACAGTAACTTCCAGTGGTCTTTAGCCAATGCACTGGCTCCCTGGTGGTCCATATGGGTTTGTGCCATCTGGATTGGAAAATTTTTCTGATTTCTAAGGGAACCCTCCATCCCTGGACAGACAGTTGCAGGTATCAGTCCGTGGTTTAGGCAACCAAAAAGTACTCCAAAAAAAAAACTTCAAACTCTAGTAAAAGAAAAGACCCAGGGCTGGAGCATCAAACAATCACTGATTTAGGTAAAAAAAAGGTAATGTTGTGTTCTTACTATCTTGTATTTATATAGCATCAACATATTATGTAGTGCTTTATAAGGTCTGTACTCAAAGCATTAACTGTCCTTTAGATGGCGTGACAATTTATTGTCTCTTCTATAGTTACATGTCATTAACACAGTCTAAGGCCTAATTTTGTGGGAAACCAATTAACACAGCTGCATGTTGTTGTAAAAAAACTGGAGAAAACACATGAAAAAATAGGGAGGGAACATACAATCTGCATGCATATAGTGTCCTGGCCAAGATTTGGACCTGGGACCTAAGTGCTGCAAAGGCAGGAGTGCTAGCCACTGAGCTTTTTTATGAAATCAATCAGTTAGAAGTGGGAATTGGTGTGTGTGTGTTGGTGGCGGGGGCTGGGGGTTACCATTTCTCTAAGATCAGCTTCAATATTAGGGGAAGCAAACACTATTGGTGAATTTTTTAAAATGATAATTTTCTCAGTCAGAGTCTGGTGAGATGGATGCTCAGTACTTCAGAATAAAGACGAACATGAGACTCTATCCCCTCCTTCCCATAATATGCTACTTCTTAACTTTTGGAGATAAAAGGAGCCTAATGTATGTAGGTAAATAACCCACCCCTGACACCCTCATTTTGTGGACCATAGAAAATTTTTCACATATCAAACAGTCATAATGAAACACTTTCAATCATATATTTAAAGCTGATTCCCAGGAAAATAATAATTACTCCACAAACCTGTTCCCTTTAACTGACTGCTGGGATAAACAAATAGAAAACTTTTTTTATTCCCCATCTGGAATTCAGTGGATCAGTGATGTCACCCTCCTAGAGATGGTGCATTCAAGGGACCTGAAAAATGCATTTAGGTAATATATATTTATTTACAAATAATGGAACACTAAAAAGCTTGAGACATGGGGTTACAGATTAAGAAAGGGTATGGGAAAAGGGAAAGGGGTTGGGGAGAGAAATTTTGCATTGAGATGGGTTTTGACAGACCAAAAGCAAGCAATGAATAGAGGTAGAGCTTACATGATGTCAATGCTGGTGTTACACAATGTTTGCACAACACATAGATGTTCAGTTCAAAAAAATGGTCAATTGATGGTTCTCTGCCTAACCTTCCGTGTACATTATATAGAGGTCATATGGGGAAATGTACTTATAATCTTTACATAAATAATGAGGCCATCATGTGATTTGTATTTTTGTTGTTCTCCGTTAATATTCATCAGGCGTGGGAGCCTAAAACAACTCATATCCTGTGTATTGTAAGGTCTGCTTCTGCTTTTTAATGGTATTCCCAATCTTTGTTAGACAAGCATGCTGTCATTTTGTATGTATTCTCCCCAAAATTTACAGTGGGTCTAATTTATAAAGACTACCCCAAAAGAAGTACTATGGACTGCAGTAACCAAGAAGATCCCATGTTTTATATATTACAATTTGGTTTGCCCAGCTGCTGTAGTCTTGTATCCATATGGCAGCGGTGAGTATTCCATGTTTATAAGCCATAACTCAACATAGTTTTGAATGGGATAGGAGGCTCTACTGCTGCAAAAGTGAAGGAGGGCTCCATGCCATATCTTGTGGGTGGATTGCCCTCTCTTAGAGTGATCCCCATACATCTTAAGAAGAAGTGGATACATATTTACAGCACACTTATTTGACATTAGCTCAACAAAAGGAAAACACTGTGGTAATAAATAAATATTGCTATGCACACAAGAACAGCTGGAGGTTACTGGAGCGTAGGAGGTCATCCATGACACTTGCCTGTTGTCCTATATGCCGTGTCTCCACTCCATGGATTCCACTTGAACTCTAAGTTATGTGCGGGCAGCAGATGCTAATTTTTCAAAGAGATTCCGCAGATCTGCTTTTGGTTGTGGCTGAGCTGGGACAGACAGAGGGTTCTAGACTACAGTTTATTTGGCCAATGTAGGAGATGTTTAGTAAATATTGGTTACAATTAGTATTATGTATGATGTATATTCAGCAAATTAATTTTAAGTGGAACTAAAAGTACAATATAAAAAAATCGTGAGCAAAAAGACTTATCTGCCTAATCATACATTATTTTAAAAATATTCACCTACCCTTGCTCTGCCATGACACCAGCATTGTCACCCAGTCCTCCTCTTGGTTTGAGATCTTCTGCCTTCTTTATTGGCACTGGATTGTTATTCCAGACTTCCATGCTTCTTGAGTCACCCAGCTGGAACCAGCATGTATAGAAGGGAAATCACAATAATGCCTGAATGCCATCCTCACATTTGTTCTGGGGTAGTAAAAGTATTAAACCAAAGGGTCCAATGACAGCTAACCAAATTCAATTTTATATATAGAAATGTGTCAGAATTGGCATGCTCTATTGTTTCTTTTGTGCATATAATCCCAAGAACACAAATGTAATACATTGATCCTCTTCGGTGATTTATGTAATGTGCTTTCTATGTTATTATATCTATGATAAAGCAACATTGTCACCCAAAAAGAGGATGGCAGCAACTCCCTATATTCCTTTCTCTAATATTTGGAGGGTTCTATAGCCCTTTCGAGATCCACAGGGAACAACAGAAGGTTTACAGAAAATTATCAGCTAAAAAGACTTTTAGCAAGATATTAGGTTACTTTTTTCAATTATTGAACATATATAATAAAATGCTTTCAATATTATATTTAGCCAACCAAAAGGGAGCAAATAAGACAAGGTAATTTTAGGATTTGTATACTCTTCAAAAAAGGTTTCATTTAAACCTGAATTCTACATGGCAGATGCATATATTGCATTGCTTAGAGAATATCATTTTATAAACTTTTATAGAACCAAGGACCCCTAAAACTGACCAATTGTCCTTTTTTTGTTTGTTTACAAAGAAGAAAATAAAAAGAACAACATTGTGTACCAGCTCCATGATAACTTCTCAGAATCTCAACAAAAATAGAAAATAAACCTTGAATTTGTACAGCAGTAACATAAACTAAATCTGCTGATAGTGTATTGACGGAAAGCCTGGAGCCTTGGCGTCTGAGGTTTTTGTACAATAGTCCCTGCATGCTGGCAACCAAATGGGGCTTTGTTTACTGATACCAAAATTCCAAAAATCGATAAAGATAATTAAACATGACTTCACACAATGCTTTTACTCCAAATATTAAACAAGTTGTAAAAATGTACTTGTTTAGTAGATTCAATTGTTTTTCTGGTAAACATCTGCAAAGGAGAACAAATGTACTGATATTTTAAGTTAAATTGCAATCAAAATTCATAATGATACAGATATTTATTGTACGTGTACGTAGCTCAAGTCTTGGATATTTTCCACAAAGTGTCATGTGTCTCACGTATTGTGTTGGTAATTATTCAATGTTGGTGGGGTGTTTATGGGGTGTACAATCCCAATTGGAGACATACATATAACTAACATATTACTATACTTTTATGTATAACTGCAACTTTCCTTAAGGAAATATAAAAATATATATATAAATTTCCTTAAGGTAATATAATGCAAACCTTAAAATTTCAGACATCTATGGAGAGATGAGAATACGATTGTACTATATCATATAACTATATACTTCAGTTCTGTATAGATAGATGTAAAGAACATGCTAAATTGAACTGAATTTAATTCTGTAAACTTGAAATATGTTTTTGTTTTAGCAGTTTTCTGGATGATAAAAGTGTCCTACTATTTTATCTGCAGCATGTCACATGCATTTTAAAAGATACAGAACCTCACAAAATTATTGCGCTTATAATAAAAGAACTGAAATTGATTGAGTCACATTTAATTAAGGTAAGACCATCATGATCAAAGGCTATGGATTATATATAAAGTGGATTATAACATGAAGCAGTCTGCATTGTAGTTTATCGGAATGCCACTGACATCCCAGAGCACAATCTGCTCTGTCCTGAAAATTTCACCCACAGTGCCCTCCATTATCCACTGCAAACATTTGTGCTGTGTACATGTGTTGCAGCACTCTCTATTATGTCACTTGACAGTGGCAGCAGTGAGGACAAGCAGAAGGCAGACTGGATTTGGACACATGTTGCATTGTTCCAGCTAACAGATGCCTAAAGTATGGAGCAAGCTGGGTGACAGATGCTTGGGAGAGGAGGGAGAGGGCTTGACCACTTGTGCCAGGAAAAGGTCTACACTGTCTTTGGCTATGCAAAGATCTCCAGTTCAAAAGCTCACATAGAAGCAGAAACAAAAATGGAAAAATAAGGGACATAGCACAAACATTATTGAAGAAAATAAATCACAGCTGTCACATCATATTCAAGCTAAGTCATCTTTAAAGAACACAGCTTCATACAATGCAGACTATGCCTTATGCAGAAATTCCACACAGATCCAAGCCATAAGCGTCTTAGTTTTAGAACTCTCAAAAACGCCAAAAGAATTAAAAGTAAGGCACAGAAAAAACAAATGTTAACAGTGGTATTCATTTACATAAATTCATTATTTTCATATGAAATTTGTTTTTAACATAATAGCAAATTCCTTTTTTAAAAAAATTACCTAGCACAAGGCACTCCTGTGCTGACCCAGAACCTTTGCTTCTCCAAGTGCCTTACTACATTTAAAATTGATTTTGTACCTGTCAGAGACAATCAAATAAAATAGTGTAAAATGTTGTTTTTGTAACAGTTCAGATTTGGAGCTGTTGACATCACATGAGCGATGGTGGCACCTGCAGTCTCAAGGCTTGATTTTTGGTCCTTTCTGGCTATATAAAGGACGGGACAGATCTAAATCATTTATCATTCTGAGTTGTAGGCAAGTCCTGGGTTACAGTCCGACCCCTCCTTTCAATCGTGCCACCATTTCCCTTCTGGAAGCCAACCTAGATGTATGGTATACTATGTTATGCTATATTTACCTCTTCTAGGTGTCTTCATGCTGGTCAATTGACAATCTGGGTCCTCTTTCCCACCAGATCTTCTCCAGTGGTGGGAAGTTCTTAGTGCTGCAATTATGTATTTGCCAATCTTTGCTTAATTATACTATGAGCACTTGACTCTTTGATTATAAAGACCTCTATTCACAATATGCCCTAGTCCTCTGGTTTCAATGATGTTTAAGGCTAAGCACACACGTGCAATAATCGTTGTTGGAAAGAATCCTTCACGATCCTTTCTAACAACGACTGATGACTGCACAATGCACTGTTCTGTTCTATGGAGAGGGAAATAGGGAGAACAACGGAGCGGCACCCCGCTGCACTCTCTCCCCTTCACTTGCATTATGATCATTCGTCATCCATTGTCTGTGGATCCCCCAGGACAGCCGTTGAGACCATGGATGATGAGTGCTGTAAACACGCAAGATTCTCGTACTGACGAGTTCCATTGCACATGTGTATGTAGCCTAACTCAGAAGAATCAGAAAATCTTGCATCAAAAATATTTTTTTTCTGGTAGACAACTTCAGATTAAAGGCAAGTGTTGCAGATTGGACTACTTTTTTTATAGGCTGCTGGAAGACTTTTGTTAACTAGAAAATTAGTCTAGATTTCCCTTTAGGTGTTTTAGAATAGCTTCATGGAGTTTGTAGGTTCCTTCTACTTTGTACAGGTTTATTTTACCTGGATAAAATACAACTGGTATGTCCAGATCTCCATTCCAAACTGGCCTTGGAGTATACAGTGCCATGTTACAGACTTTAGATCATAAGCTCATTTTGGGCTGATATCAAGCTCTAATATTATTCTGAACTGTACACATTTTATTGCTATATAAACAATTTTCATTTAACAGATCAATTACTAAATCACTGTTTGTTCTACAACATTGCCATGTTTTTTGCTTTAATAAATTACCAGTTTTCTGTTTACATGCACTCATGGGTTGTCCATCATTCTGAACTGGCTGCCTAGTAGTGACAACATTGGATCACATCTGCACAATATTAGTCAGGATATTCACTTGTTCCCAGCATGTGTACCAGCATGACAACACAGAAGCACTGGGTGACATTTATCATCCCATATCAGCAAGTACACGGACTTTAAGACACACTGTGCTCTTTCAAAGAAACCTGCTGTTAAAACAACTTTCAAAATTACATTAAAAAGTAAATTTTTTAATGAAGTGATAAGTGGTTTTAGATCTTACTTCAAATTATAAATTATTTCTCTTATTTACATTAAGAAACATTCCCTAGAGAGAACTAAATCCTAAGCACTATAGATAATGGGCTTTGTATTTAAAATATAAATCAGTGCACTTCAGACTTGCATCAAGTGCTTGCTACCACACTATACCAAAGTTATATAAACAGTGATAAGAAGGGAGATAAATGTATACATTATATTACTACACATTTACCTTTAATGGGCCTACAGATAAGCTGAGAGGTACATTAAAGAAAGACATACATATAAGTGATACTGGTGTGTGAGAGCTTGGCATAGTCTGTCACCCACCCCTCCACATTCACTTCTGGCACTCCCTCCCTCCCACCTTCTATATTCTTTCCCTGTACTCATTCTTCTTGCTTCTTAGGAATTCATGGAATGTGATAAGAGATGCAGAAAGCTACAGCAACAAAATCCCCTTTACCTCAGAAGAGAGAGAGAGACAGAAACAGAGGGCCTGATATAAAAGCTCTCCAAGGCTGGAGAGGATACACGTTTCATCAGTGAACCTGTGTGATCCAGAAAATCTGGAATGGATTTCTTAAAAGTCATTTGCTATTTGTTAGTAAATGTTTTCAATCCTGGACCATATCCATTCCAGGTTTGCTGGATCACCCAGGTTCACTGATGAAAGTGTATCCTTTCCAGCCTTAGGGAGCTTTCATAAATCAGGCCAAAAGAATGAAAGGAAGAGAGGGAGGCAAGTATACCTTCATCAGCCACTTTGCATCTGACCAGAAGTATTGTGAGGACAACAGAGGTGGAATTTCAATGTGTCAAAAGAAAACAACACTAATTAGGAATCATGATTGAGATATTATGTGATTTTAATAATGGTGTATGATTTATTACTCAATTCACATTTACAAAAAATGTTTTTTGGCAGAATAGACTTTGTAGGGCACTTCTAAAATACATTTCCCTGCCTGCTGACCATTTGTATCAATTAGAAATGGACTGCCACACAGCTTGATGTACAATTACGGCATTTTTAGGACAATGGGATGAAAATCCAAATGCAACTAAGTGATTCCCTTGTGTACACCTGGGAGCTAATTTATCATTAGCTGGCCATTGGAAAATCTGGCTAAATATAGAAGGCTCTGGGCCAGGAAAAAATCCAAGAAAAGATGTTGGTGGTGAGCAGGAAGAGAGCACTTTGGGAGTTAAGCCTGCCATAAGCTGAAAGTATGTTGTGCATGCTATTGAAAGAGTCCTGGGGACCTATCGATGTTCCACAATTCCATTTTAGCTGTGTGTAAAAGGCATTACTAACCAGTCAACCCAACTGTTATTGTTCCAGCTGCTCTGAACTGATAGACAATTAAATATGTTTGGTTTTTATATGTTGCTTTGCTATGCCCATTACTCTCTGAACTACCTTATATAAGGAAAACCTTACAATCATTTAAATTGGGCACTATATGAACAAAGATCCAAAGTTTACTTGTTCAAATATGCTAAACAAATTCCATAAAGTTTACTTACTTTTTGATATTTACAATATTTTTGTCATTGTAAAAAAACAACCAATGTATTCATTATCATACGCTACTTCGTTAAATAAGCCGCAAAACGTTTTTCTCAAACAAAACTGTTTAACAATGTTGTTTTCACGCCTTGTCACTAGACCTCTCCATAGACTCAGCCAGGAAATGTGTGAAACGTGTCTGCTTATAATTCATCAGCCAAGTCAATTATCATAATTAAGACCGGCTAATCAGGATCTTCTTCTGAAAGAATAAAATATTTATGCAACCAGTCTTTTAAAGTCTTTTTCTTCATTCTCAAGCCTCGGGTGCCCATAAATGCCTCAAGAAATCAGTGCTCCTCATTTCAAGCAATGCTGGAAATTCTCTGCTAACCATAAAATAAACCTCACCTCTATTAAAATCTAAAAGAGCAGGTGCCCACAAGGAGACCAATGGTTAGTTGATGAATGAGAGGAGTTTCGTGCTGAGGGTGGAAGGTGGGTTAGCAGGTATACACAAGGTGACCAGTTGTTGGTTGAAGTGTGAGAGGGACTTATTATTATTATTATTATTATCATTTTTTAGTAATAATAGTAATAATAATAATAAACAGGATTTATATAGCGCCAACATATTACGCAGTGCTGTACATTAAATAGTGGTTGCAAATTACAGAAGTATCCTGACAGTGACACAGGAGGAGAGAACCCTGCCCCTAAGAGCTTACAATCTAGGAGGAGGTGGAAGTAACACACAATAGGAGGGACTTGCTGCTATGGGTTAGAGAAACTTGGACCCCCAAGTCAAAGCAAAAAGTAAAGGAAAAGCAGTCAAATGAATAAGGAGACTGGCAGTAACACTACAATGTCTTCTTGTAGGCAGCACTATATCTTCTAATAGAGTCAGGGATTTACTATTACACTATTACAGCATATAGGCAGAAGAGGCAGAAGAGACAGGTGCAAGTTTATTACTGCATTTCTGTCATATAAAGGATCTTTGTATACTCTTTAAGGTATGTATATTGACCTACCTAGGTCCCAAGATGGTGTCAAAATCATGATCCCCTACCATTTCTAATCCTAGTGTCATACACAGGGATGTTTCATTAGCCACTACTTGGTTTCATGGTGAACTTTACACGTTAATCATCTTACCATACCTATGAGTGCATCTATTTGGCAAATATTTTTTCAGGGTCACCTATTTGACTATAGACAGTAGGCGGAAGGAACCCAAAGAGACAATTAAAAACAAGAAATACTATATACTGATGATATGTAGCTTCTAACTTTTTTTCTAAAAATATGTGGCACCACTGCATATAAGTCGTCTGGCTTTCAAAAAAAAAAATGAAATACTGAGCGTTTTTGGACATTTTTACCCTGGCTGAAATCACATGAATGAAAATGAACAATAAATAAACTTCACAAGGATGTTCATAAGTTAAAGTCTCTAATCTGATTTATAAAATTTACCATTGCAGCAAAAGTTCATGCGGACCAAGTTTTGTAAAGAAACAATGTATTATACAAACAATGAGAGTGTACACAAACACACCCACACAATTAACCACCCGAGCGATAACCCCGACCTTGGTTCGGGTTTACAAAAGTTACAATTATCGATAAACCCGAACTTTTCTCACTGTATGAAAATAACACATTGCACAGTTAGAAATGCATCTATCATCTACAGGTCCCTGAGCAAGACTTTTTCACATTTTTCCAGCTCCCAAAATGAAGAATCCCTTTCGTATGTGGAGATTAAATCTGTTTTCTTCCAGGCATTAAGCTCATCATATCCACCTTAACACCTATTCTCAAGGGTCAAACTTATTTCTCCTAGCTTAACTCCACCATGCCCTGTATAAGTTTATTTGCCCTTCCTTGCATTTGTTTTAGTTATTCAGAAACCTTTCTGTGAACTTTGGGACAAAACTACATATTCCAGATAAGGTCTGACTACCGTGACAACCACCCCCATCCATTTCTCCATGGCAGTAGGTATTCTTCAAAGGGAGAATCCCACTGATGGGGCCCACAAACCTTACATTTGCTTAAGTTATATTGTTGAGGTTTTTGTTATTTGATGATATTATTTTTATATTACTTTTACTTATTGTTTTTACCAGTAGGTCATAAAACGTCAGTATTACTTACCTTGAAACATTAGTTTTCAGTCCATGTATCATGAAGTATGCCTACTGTGTGACTCGTTAACATTATAATCTTCTATCAGCAAAAAAAATAAATAATAATTTGGTTATTCAACTAAAAGATTTGTGGACAGATATCAAAGTTGATAAAATAATCATGAAAAAGGCATTCGTATGACAAAATCTTCCCTTCTAATAAATAGTTGCCTATGTTCACCTTTGGAAAATTTCCTAAGAGATAAAAAAAATTCTACTTTCAACAAAAACAAGATTGCATCTGTGATTTTTAATGGCAGTGGCATTTTTGCATAGTGGTGAATGATAAAAGATTTGTAAGTGAGTAGTATATGAATCATTTGTACAAACCCTCAAGAATATAAAAAAACTTTTTTATTTATTAAAAAATACTGTTTTAGTATATTTTTGTTCCTTTATTTACCTGTACAAAGGTTACCATCTAAATTATATTTTAATTATCTGTTCTGTACTGGGATTTCTTGTACAACAAAAGTGTTTTTGTTTTGTTTCTTTACAATTCACAATAGTAGAATAGCTTTCTTGTTAACAGGAAGTAGGTATAGGCAAAGCTTTGATTTTCCTACAGATAAAGCATTACTGCTTGTTGTTGGGAACAGTCAGGGGTACTAAAAGCCAGCTGGGACCACAGGACATATTTTTTTCTGGAACTCCCCATCATTTACCTCATTTTGAATTAATTTGGATCATACCAGTTCCTTCCAAGAGATCAGGCATTGTCCTGACCATCCCACTAATATACTATGAGCTGTGGATATAGTAATTATAGTAGGGGTTCCCTGCAGACCTGAAAGTTATTTCAATAGTCTTTTCTTTATGGTAGAAACATTGGGAAACACTAGTCAAACCAGTGTATAATGTGTTCAGAAAACTGTGGGTGCACTGTCTGAGCCTTCTATTAATGGAATTAGAGCAACTAGTTCTGAAGAGATGTTTAAAGTGAAAAAAATCTTCTTAGTGTGAGTGCAGTAGTTAGATGTGCTTGTTTATTGAAGGTGTTAATTGCAAGCTTTCATTCCATTCTTTCTGTTATTTGTTTTTTCGCTACCTAGAAAGAGTGTGTTTTTAAAATATTTATGTCTTGTATCCACATATAGGCCATTTTTAGAGAAAAAGTATTTTCTTTTGTTTTTTTTTTCTAGAATTATGGATTATACCTTTTCCTAAAGTTCCAACACCAGACAACGTGTAATCTGGATCTAATGGCAGATATAATCATTACATTGCCTGCACAAGAACAATATGCCATCCAACTACTGCACATGTATGATAGATAGATGGATAGATAGATAGATAGATAGATAGATAGATAGATAGATNGATAGATAGATAGATAGATAGATATATGGATAGATAGATAGATAGATAGATAGATAGATAGATAGATAGATAGATAGATAGATAGATAGATAGATGCCATTGTGATACCTTGAACTCTCAGATGGTTATAATATGGAACTGACGTCAGACATACTTTACTTCCAGATAGAGCTAAGTAGAAATGTGAGCAGCATTCAGCAATCTTAGAGTTGATCAAGTAGGTGGTAATTTAAGGTATTTGCTGCCCGGGACGGCTATGGATATTACAAAGCAGCACATTATGAATCATGCCTCCCAGCACCTGCCCAACCTGCATCTCATATAAATGAAGCCTTAATTCCCAGAAAATACTTATGCAGCCGTACATGCTTTGATTGTGCCATGTTTTATTGTACCTGAAGAAAAAACTGTAGATTTAGAACTGAATCTTGTGGAAAAATACCAAACTGCTAGGCTTACATCATTACACTAGTTGTCTAAAGCACAATTTGTGAAGTAATTTAGCATTAAATATGGAATAGTGTAGTCATAAGCCTGGCTATCTTCCAGAAGTGCCAATCTCTTTTGTTCACAATTTCCCTTTGTTGATGATGATATCTTTTCCACTTACATCCATGTTTTCATTACCATAGTTACTACTGCTCGTGACACAAGATTTTCATCAATGTAGTGCCCGAAATATGTGTTCCTGAGGTCTCATCTGCGACAGCCAAAAAACCAGGCACATAATCTTCTACATAAACACTATCATCTCTATTTTGTAATAATAAGTACATATATATGAGAATAATAACATTTTATTTATGTGCAATCTTTTTTTTCTTTAGGCATTTATGTTTTTCCTATTTATTGGCCTTTTTTTTAGTGATTAGTCTAAAGAACATCAGTTATTCATAAAATTAAGATGAACAAGTAAAGGAAATTAATAATGTCAATTTAAACTGAGTAGGTTACTTTTACTATGTTCATTAGGGTAATTGTTATTGCGTTGCTGAAAAAAATGAGAATTACTGAGCTAAATAGCTAAAACTCAAATTACCCCTACATCTGAATAAGTTAGAGTAGTGACTCCATCTTCCCCCCTCTTTATTTTCTATATTGTTTTTCAGTTAGTAACTGTCTCAAAGAATGTTGTATTTTTTGTTAAACTCTAAAAAACTCAAAATATCCAAGAAATACTAATGTACTGGGTATTTATTGTAAGACTTAGCTAGCAATTTATTGTGGGATGCATAATTAGCCAATGTCCAAGGCTACATCCTTCAGAGTTTAGAGGGCTCTCCAAACACTGATATCTGAAACTTATACAAACAGGGATCAGCTTTCAGACATTGGTCTTAAGCTGCGTACACACTTGCAATCTTTGTCGTTGGAAAGGATCTTTCACGATCCTTTCCAACGACAAGGGACTGCACGATGCATGAACGGTGCTGTACATATGGAGAGGGGAGGGGGAGAGCGACGGAGCGGCACCCTGCTGCGCGCTCTCCCCCTTCCCTTTCATTAGGATCGGGTGTCGTCCATCGTCCGTGGATCCGGCAGGACGGTCGTTCGGACGATGGATGACACCGACTGTACACACGGCAGATTTTCGCCCAATATTTGGCCGATGCCGATTATCGGGCGATAAAAATCTGACGTGTGTATGTAGCTTTACTTAGAGACACTCCAAAAGTTGACACAGGCTCATACCTAGATACTGAAGAGACCTTCCTCAGACCCCTTTCACTTTCTGCAGCTATCATACCTGTTACCATTCTCCATGAATCCTTTCATCACTTTTTTTATTGTGGTTAATTTATGAGATTAAAGCTATCATTAGTCAGTAGTCTCCTATATTATTATTATTATTATTATTATTAATAAACAGGATTTATATAGCGCCAACATATTACGGAGCGCTGTACATTAAATAGGGATTGCAAATGACAGACTAATACAGACAGTGATACAGGAGGAGAGGACCCTGCCCCAAAGAGCTTACAATCTAGTAGGTGGGGGAATTTCACACACAAAAGGATGGGAGATATGTAGTGGTGAGAAGTAGTGATGGTTTCAAATGACAGAAGAAGCCGGGTAGGCAAGTTTGAAAAAATGGGTTTTGAGCGCTCTTTTAAATGAGCAGAAAGTAGGAGCAAGTCGAATAGGACGAGGAAGACCATTCCAGAGAGTCGGGGCAGCTCTAGAGAAGTCTTGTATCCGTGCGTGTGATGAGGTTATAAGTGAGGAAGTCATTAGTAGATCATTGGAGGAGCAGAGAGAGCGGCTGGGGGAGNATTTTTTAACCATGTCAGAAATGTAAGTGGGACAATAACTGTGCCAATGGAGAGAACTACAAAGAAATGCAGCGGAAGAGGAGCGGAAGGAAGGATGGATGAGTCTGGCTGCAGCATTCATGATAGATTGTAGAGGAGAGAGTCGGGTTAGTGGAATACCAGCGAGAAGGATGTTACAGTAGTCCAGACAGGAGATGATAAGAGCATGTACAAGGAGTTTGGTGGTCTCAGGGGACAGGTAGGGGCGGATTTATAGTTCCTATAGTTCCAGTCTGACCTCACTCTCATCAAAAGTGTACAGAGTAGTCTTCAGTACTAGGGCTTGGAGTCTGGACTCCAGGTAATACCATAGTTTGGAATCTGCAGGCAACTTGACCTGTTGTGGGCTGCTAGCATCCTAATATCAGTGGTGTGCATATTACCAGTCAGTGGTATCAGTCAGTGCATTTCAGGTGTGTTGTGCGCTACTATAACAGTGGAATGTAGTATTATTTTAAATCAGGGGTCGACAAAGTTTTATGGCCACTAGGCCTATTATGGGGTGGGCGGGACCCGCCCTAATGGCTCTGCACACCACCAGGGACCCCACCCCCCAAGTGAAATCCCTCTCCTCCGTAAGCATTGCAGAGGAGAGGGATAAACCTTCAGGAAGCTTTCCCTATGTACCGCGCCGCCAGTATCAACACCGGCCGAAGTAAATAGGGAAGCAACTGCAAGGGGGCCGGCCGGCATTAAGCCTGGATCGGCCAGGGGGCGTTAGGCCCGAACAAACTACCAGCTAGGCCATATCTGGCCTAAAGGCTTGAGTTTGCCGACCCCTGCTTTAAATTAATAAACAGTAATTTGACCATATTTTACTGTAACATAACAGTGTAACTAGGCAGTGATCAAAATAAGGGGGCCAAAGCTGCCACCATGCCTGGAGTCTCAAAAAACCTTCCAGCTCTGGTCCCACTCATTGTAACAGAAGGTCTCTTACTTCTCTATGACACCACACCATTATGAGTCCTCATGCAGAGCACCGGGCTTAACACGCACACCATAATCTCTGTGTAAACACTAATGCATGGCATATGCATGTGTCTGGCCCAGTATCTTACCCCAGTTGGCATTTACTTCATAGCACAAATTCTTTGATAGCACCACTGGAGATAAGGGACAAATGTTCTTCACATCATCCTGAGAAATTTGTACTGATAATTTCTTAAGAATAGAACATACTGTAACAACAGTTTGATCAGAAGATCAAACATCACATGGCAGGACTGGGTGTCTCAGCGCTCCAACAATATCATGTTTTCAATACTTTTTCCCTGTGCCATTCTACTTTATTACACATAGCTTCATTTATGGACAAATTTGTTTTCATTTCTTTTGTTTGTGTGAAATACTTGAGTTGTTACCGACACCTGGTGTAAATTTCATGTCAATAGCCCCATTGGAAATTTTTTTACTGAGAAAAACATTGACGTGTTCAATTCTTACTTCCTCTGCTATATGTATTCATAGAAAACATTGGATGTGTTTTCAAATGCAAATAGTGTAAGTACAAGAATTTATCTAAATAGTCTCCCATAATTGCCTACTCAGAAGGAAGGAAGCACTAGGGACCAATCAGGCTCTTATGTGTGCACATGTGCTCTCAATGAATATGCTTATTGTAGGAGAAACCAAATCGATCGGTAGACTGAGCTCAACTGCTCATAGGTGTGTTGTTTCGTCATTGTCAAATCAATGGCTTGTAAGAGGAAAAAGAAGCTATACTGTAGGGCTCCTCAGAGGTTGGTAAGAGGAGTCACTAAGTGTTGCAGGGAACATTGTAGAAGTTTTGCTTTGATTGGAGTGGCATTCACCAGCATGTATAGTGGAAAGGTAGGTATGTTTGTTCTATCTTCATACAGATGATTTTCTACTCAAACAAGTAAAAATGTAGTAATAAGGAAGGTGATGAAGCTGCACTGTAGCACTAGTTCCTCTTGTTGACCTTCATAATACTGCTTTGTCTTGCAATGATGTGGGGATGAGCTGGAGGAATCACTGAGTGTTGCAAGGCTCATGGGAGACTGTGAAAGATTCCTCTTGGTTAGAGCAGTGTTTGGAGGAACAAATAGCAGAAGTAGGCGTTTAGGAGAAGAAGTAAACATTCTTGTATGGTGCTTTGTGCAGAACATTTTTGACTTCACAAGGTCACCTAAAAAATGGTTTATTAAACTGTATTGGAGTACTAAATACCTGCAATCTGACTTTTAATTCTGGGTAGCTGTACAGCCAGTCTTCAATTGTACAAGCAGGAAATAAGATATGGAAACAAGATACGGTATACATAATGACGGAAAAAGTTGCCATAGCGCATGAAAGTAACGTTTGAATTGTTTGACAGTTTTATAAAAACATAGCAGGTACAAGCTGAAATAAAAGAAACTTTTTAATGACATTAAATTACAAAATGGCTTGTGTAGCAATGATATATGTTATATCATATTTTAGTGACATTGCACTTTTACTTAAATTGTCATTCACTGTTTAGAAGCATCATAGTAAGGGAAACCAAGGTCTGCCATAGCTCAGTTTCTCCAAAGCAGTAAATGGGGAAATATCAGGATGGATGCCTTCATTGCAACCGAAGGCTGGGCTTAAAATTCAAAAATACACTATAACCTTTTGTATACAATAAAAAAAGAGCAAATCCAATCCATTCTTATAGGACACGGTTTTCTGCAAGGAAGATAAAGTACCAATCCCAACTCCAAGATGTTTTGCATAGGATTAATAGTTTATCTCCAATGGTACCCCTTTATGTGTGTGTGTTTCATATAGCCATGCAGGGCAAACTAAAAGCAGTGTTCTCCTCAGCCCCTTTGAGCTGGGCTCACCTCCCGGCACTTTTCAGTAACCGCCCGGCTGTTTTTCGGTGGTTACTGAAAAGTTGGGTCACAATACAGGGGCTGCTGTCTGCATACAATTTCTTCCCACCTGACTCAAAATAATTTCTGGGTTAGGCACTGTAAAGGGGTTGTCCAACATTTCCCTACCAGCACATCCTCAATTTTTTAGATTCAGTCTATAGGAATGCAGTGAAATACAGACACATTCAAGTATAGGCAGGACGTATTGCACCTCTCACAAAACAGGACTAGTGACTTGTGATTGGCCCAGTGCTATCAGCTGGCAGTAGGGAAGGCATCTTTAGCCACATGTAGGCTCAGACAAGTAGATGTGCGGCATACATATGGCTTCCTTTTCTCTGTATCAGCGGGTGACCAAGGAAATGTGAGTATTTGCTGCTGGGTTGCTGGGAAGATACGTTATCTCCATAAGCAGAGGAAAGGGACACAAGAACATAGTATAGAGAGCAAAAATAATGTGCAATGGTCTACAGCAACCAATCATAACCTGAAAGAAGAATTTTTTTAGGCTGCTATTAACTAAACTAGTCCATGGGATTACTACCATAGATATATGTGATATATATAGATTTTGGTGGCTTCGTGCAATAAATTAGGCTTGGCCTACCATCTTCCTTGGGCTCTAGTAGATCATCATTTCTGTGCTTTTAAATGTTTTTAATTATCTATGCTGTGCATCCAGGTGCTTGTTTTCTCCTCTCACAAGCTCTTACCTTTCAGCTCCCAGTGCCTAAAAACATGTTAGACTCACAGTACTGTCTTAAAATTGAGCATCTGTCCAGGGGATTGAGTGAGATAATATGAAGATACATTTAAGACAGGGGTCAGCAACCTTTACTATCAAAAGAGCCATTTTGCCTCCTCTTCCACTAAAGAAAAATAGTCTGGAGCCGCAAAACATAACAGTTTATAAACTTTTAAAAGTTTTAATATTTTTTTAATTTTACCTGTTACAACAAGTGTGCATGTGTAGGCCTACTTTGAAATAAATTAAACACTGAACTATGCCCCTAGAAGCCTCCAGCTTCTAACGTATCATCCTGTTACATTAGAAGCTGGAGGCTTCTAACGTAACAGGGTAGATTTTTTTGATGGGCAGAGTTCTTTATGTTCTGATGATAGCCTAACAATTAAATTTTAGGGGGTGTTAGTCACAGGTGTCCCCCACTTGCACCTACATTTTTGGTTTTGTACATCTGCCCATTACAGAGGAATTGGGGTTCAAAGGAGGGGGATGTCATTGTACACACCCATTTGTACACGCCCCGTGGTAGATTTATTTCACTGGTAGATTTTTTTCATTAGAACACCGGATAGGGAATCCCCCTCCTCCGCAGTGTCTTGGGAGGAAGGGGATCCCCCATCAGAGATCTCCCCGCAGCAGCCGAAGGGAGCCACAACAAGGAGGCTGAAGAGCCGCATGCGGCTCCGGAGCCGCAGGTTGCAGACCCCTGATTTAAGACAATGACTCTATTTAAAATACATTTCATTATTTCTATAACTACACTGTATAATTATATTGTATTTCTGCTGTTCTGCAATAACAAAGTTTTGCGCTTTTTTTTTCATGATTACTAGTCTATTAAGATAGTTTATAGATCTGGTATGGTGTCACAGTACTGTAACCCATCAATAGGTACCTTCAGCCAAACCTGGAACAGCCAATCTCAACCAGTGTTCTGTGGAATCCCAGGGTTTTGCGAGACCAGTGTTTCTCAACCAGGGATCCATGGAACAGTAGGATTCCACAAGAGGTTTCTAGGGTTTTTTTTAAGCAATAAGCAATTTGTTTAAGTGACACCAATGATCTTTTTGATTATCTTTAGGTATGACTTCTTCCCAGTGGTCAGTAATGTAACAATAATGTAAGAGGCATTTTTCCCATTGACCTTAACACTAATGTACTGTGGACATTATAGTAGGGGGTCCCTAAAGACCTGAAGGATTTATCAAGGATCCTCCTGTGTAATAGGAGGAAACATGGCTCTAGAGGCTGCTAGGGGTTTTTCAGACTGTGGCTGATTGATGATGCCTGCATAGTTCTGGAGTCAGCATCACCATCCGTTGCAGGACTCCAGTGATGGTTTATTGGTCTACTGCCATTGTCAACCAATTTATGAAGATTTTTTTCCCACTAACCCCTAATAAATTGGTTTTAACATGGGTTCCAGGAGACCTGAAAATGATCTAGAGAGGTACCTTAGGGGCAAAAAAGTTTGGAAAGGCTATGTTAATACCTCTGGTATTTTCCAATAAAGACTGTTCTGGTGATTACTAAGGGAGGATTCCCCCTGGTTTTAAGAAATCGCTTCTCAATTCCCCCTGATTGTCCATTAGTAAGGTGCATTGGGGTGTCATTGAGAATGAATGGCACTGCGGCACACCAATAGGTTTCATGTTCATTACCACCATGTGTTGCAGTAATGCGCGTAACACATCAAGAGCTTAGATTTCTCATTGTCCTCTGTTACATATAACTGTGGCTCACACAATAAAACAAACTGTAATGCTGAAGGTGATCACAATCAACCTGGACATCATCTCTCACCAGAAATAAAAAAAAGAAAACAGACAGGATAGGAGGGTCTGACCAGTGTAATGACCATACATTATATACATACAGGCCGGACAGAAGCAGGCCAAGACCAGTGTAACAGTTTAAATCCCACTGCAAGCTGCCACCCCAAGGCATGCTGGGAAAGCAGCTTTAAACAGCAGGACAGTGGAAATCATATAGACACATTTGGAAAAAATAAAAAAAGATCTGGTAAAAAAAAAAACCAAAAATGCAAAAACCAAAGAAAGGAAATAAAACCAACAAAAAATGTAATTATATAAAAACACAAATCTGGCAACAAATAACTGGCAGAGGTCGGTGGCGGGTAATGTGGCGACAGTGACCTCCATTTAAGGCAACACCAGGCTGGGTGGGTGTGGCCAACATCAGACCTTAGTAAGCGAACCCTGAAGTATCAGAAAATCTGAGGACCCGCAGAAGGGCAATGGGTCCAACAATCATATTGGGCTTCCAAGGGATCTTGTGTAAATATATATTGAGTCTTTGCATTCATTTGTCTTCGGCAACTCTGATTCACGAGCAAGAAGTTGTGAAAATCCATAGGCTGAAGAGGTCAGCTGACATACGGGACACGCCAACATGGTGCCATCCATAAAACAGGAAAGCCCAACGACATTGCATGTTAACACTGTAGAGAGAAAAGGACAGAATGAACTAAAGGACTGAGCAGGAGAAATAAAAAATCAATCTAGATGATTGCCATCTGATCACATTATAGTTCTGCATGGAAATTAGAAATGTTTGCTGGACTCAACAGATCCTACTCTCCCTAAAAGTCAATGGCCAGGCTGACATCAAAATAGCTTCGTCATTAGTAAGGAAACATTGGGAAATGGATGTACCTAGTCATACTTGCCTATTCTAAATATACTGATAGAAATACGTAAAGAAACAAGTAGACAGCTGGGGTTTTTTTTAGACAAAATCAAAGTTGTATTAGGTGAAATATATTAAAAAGCATATAACACATTTTAGGTTTAAAGAGTTATTACAGTTTTTAGGTCCATCCCCAGAAGAGTAATGAGGGATGTTGGACCTTCATACTAAACAAAGTTTTTTTATATATATATATATATATATATGTTACTGTTATGTACAGTATATATCGCAGCTCGCAGATCCCCTGAGGAAGCTGTTAGGCGAAACTCATCGGGATAGTCTTTACTGCTTTATGATACACTTCTGATTAAGTCACAGATATTATTGTCTAGCATGTAGGTCCAACACCCCATATTACCCTACTGGGGATTGACCTAAAAACTGTATGTACTCTTCACCCAATACAACTTTGATTTTGCCTAAAAAAAAAAACAGCTGTCCTCATCTTTCTTTACGTATTTTCATTGGTAAGGAAACATCGTAATGCAATTAAGAGGAGAAATTGGACTAAATTGGACTACATGTAGGCTGTTCATTCTGAGTTAAACTCTCCTGCAGCTAAGATCCTTTATGTTTGTTTAATGTACAGTTCATAGGAATTTAATATATCTGATGAGTGCAGTAGATTGTGCCAAAAATATTGAAGGCTGATAATTCTTAGTGTGTGTGACTCATATCACCTACATTGTTCTTGGCTATCTTGAATAAATACAGAACAATGGCATACTATGTTATAGACAAGAAAATAGGGGAGGACATCTGTAGTCCTGTCCTGATGCCATCCTAGGACTGGAAGTATGTTACTGTCACTTGACAAAAAAACAAAAATGCAGTGTTGTTTGAATTTGCCATAGTTTAGTTCAAGTTCTGTTAAGATGTAATGAGCCAAAAAACTGATTTCAGAATATTGAATGCAAACCACTTGGCAAGGTAATCAACAACAACTGTGAGCTGTTCAATCATACACAGCAAGAGGCCACTGCCCAGTGGGTACATGAACCACAGGGTCATGCTGATGGTTGCTAATATTGAATATAATGCCTGTTATTGGGGTATACAGCTGGCAGCATTCCTATTGGTTGATAGGAACACTACCCAATGTATACCTTGACTATTGGCTTACAAGTTAATGCTTACTGAGTGGGTTCACCATTGTTAATGTGGAAAGTGAATTACAACTGCCTGATGTGTGCTAAAACCAGTAAAGTAATCTCAATGGTGTGATTTTTAGATAGTTTTAGTGATATTCACTATAACATTCATGCAACAAAGGGAGGACCCTCAATGACAATTGCACATTTGGCTATGTCAACCCAATCTTTAAATACAGCTTTATTTTTTCATATGCCAAAAAAAAAAGTTTCATATAATTAAAAAAAAAAAACAAAAAAGAAAATTCTAACCTCTGCAGCTGTACCGCCTCCTCCTCCCCCCAGCAGTCCACGCTGGTCGTTCCGTTTTTCAGACTTTAATTCCACAGCAAGCTCAGCGGACGCAGGATCCTGGGCTCTGCAAAGGAAAAGAAAGGTAAAAAATATTACAGGGGCATCACCAGAAATACCCAAGAGGTCCAGATAAGAATGGAAAGTGGTGGGCGGCATGAGAGGTGATGATTGTGTCCAGCCATGAGCCTATTACCTGCTACAGATAGCTAAGACTGCCTGATAAAAGACAAAGCAATGCCTAACAAAGGTCAGACCTCATTCTCATCCTCTTGGAATGTCCATTAGAGAATTATAGAATATAATTTAGAGCTCAAGCAAAATACTAAATATGAGGATGAAACACATATATGGAAGCTGTAATACCCTAAAGGATTTGCATTTTGCCCATTCAGTCCCTCCATCAGGAGGGACACTTTTACTTACAGTCCCCTCATGCCCCAGACACACACATATACCTTGTAACTAGGAAAGGTAGAAGAACACACCAATGATCTCTCTGTTAAGCTGCATACACACTTGCAATTATAGTGGTTGAAAAGGATCTTTCACAAGCTTTTCCAACGACTAACCACTGAACGATGCTGTACATACAGCACCGTTCTGCTCTATGCAGAGGGGAGAGGGTAAGCGAAGGAACGGCTCTTCCTCTTCACTAGCATTACTATCGTTTGTCATTCATCGTCTGTGGATCCGCCAGGGCGGTCATACAGGCGATGAACGGCGCGCGCTGTACACACTTCAGATACTCGTCCGATATCGGCCCTGAGCCAATTATCGGGCGAGAACCAATGGAAGTGTGTATGTAGCTTTACTCTATACTCCTATCAGCATGCTCCACAAACCTACCTAACTTCTTGTGCTGCTTTTACGTCCCTCATCTTAACTTTCCTGTACAGATTTTTTGTAAGCTTCAGATACAATATTGAGGTGTTAAAAACTCTGTGCCCTACTGGTAAAGGTCACCCTTTCCGTGCATCCTGGCAATCTCATCTATCTGGTTCTGCAAATAGCAATCAGGCATCCTGCGTTTACACGCGCTAACAGAAAACATACTGACAGGAGGTAAGAGAAAAGATGACCTCATCAGTCATAGTCAAGGGAGGTGACCTAGATATGATACTTAAATGATGTTAAGAAAACTCAGGCCACCAGCTTGGCCATGCAGTGTGGTAAGTCTAACTAAATATCAGGACTAAATAAAAATCCTTTGTCAGGTAATGCAGCAACCGGAGCTCCAACTACTCCCTATGTTAACCTTTAACCATTCATACTCTATCCACAACTTTTTAAATACTTTAAAGAAGTTTATGTCTTGCTCCCCTCATCTCCAATTCCACAAACACAGCCTCTCACATATTTTAGACCAGCTACATTTTTAGCAGCTTCCAACAATTTGGGAAGATCAAAAACTTTTCTCATTCTTTGAACAGCTGGGAGGTATGCCATTGCCAGCTGGCAAAAAACATCAAAATAATTTTGGTCATGTCTGTATGTGTGACCTATAAATGATTTGTTATAAACCACCCACCCTATACTTTTAGTTTCAATAAGACTAAATTATGAGTTTTAATAATGACATCTCAATAAAAAAACTTTCCAAGCTTCCTTTGACAAATACAGTTTACGGACAAAGCTTTGTTCATCAGATCTGTGAAGGTTCTCATTTATTAAGATCATTGTATATCTAGTTATAGTTAGTCATACTTAACTGGACTTGTTCTTGTAATGTCACAGTTTTACAAGTTGCTTCATCAGGTCTGATGAGATGATGTAGTGTTTTAGAAAGTTGCAAAATGCTTTAACATTACAAAACAAGCCCTGGAATGTGACTATCTCTTTGATATTTGTTCATTACAGTTACATGTAAACACTTGGCCATAACACCTTTAGAAACTTGTCCCATTCCAAAATCAAGGGCGCTAACATGGAACTTCCCTTTTGGGAATCAAGTGTTCAATAGGGTTGACAGGCTCTATGCAGGCTACTAGTTTACCAACCCAGTTTTATGGAGCCTGTTTGGAGTAGAGACAACCATGCTGGAATAGAAAAGGGCCTTTCCCAAACTTGTTTCACAAAATTGGAATGGTAGGCAGAAACGCCTACCATTTTTAATGTATCCATACAAAGAATTTCTCTTATTTGCTCCCTCAAGATCAGCTCTTCTCAATCTTTTTAACATGGGGGAACCCTTGAAAAAACTTCTTAGGGCAACATTTTTTATCCACAACTTACAGAACATTAGTTTGGTAGGAAGAATGCCTCTTATATTTCTGGCCAATGGGAAGAATGTCATCCTTACAGATAGCCAAAAAGATTATTGGTGTCGGTTAAACTGACAGGTACTGAGAGATACAAATTGCTGAAGGAACACTGAAAAACACTGCTCTAGGCCCTCCATCAGCCTTTTTCTTCTGCCTTTTAGTACTGACAAATCCCCACAATGGGCCATAGGCAGCAAAGAAAGAGTGTTCTGAATGAGGATAGATGAAGTTACTATTTAAATATGGGAACATTACAACATTTGTTTTGGGTTAGGCAACGTACACACGTCAGATGATACTCGTACGATTATCGCTTCAGGGCTGGTATCAGAAGAGAATCTAACGTGTGTACAGTGGCCGTCCAACGTCATTCATGGATACGTCCTGGTGGATCCAGGAATGACGAATGAACACAATGCAAATGAAGGGGAGAGAGTGCAGCGGGGAGCCAGTCACTCGTTCTTCCCCCTCCCCTTTCCATTAAGCAGAACGGCACTGAATGTACAGCATCTTTTGTTGTTGGAAAGGATTGTGAAAGATCCTTTCCAATGACAATTATTGCACGTGTATACATAGCCTAAGCTTGTTGTTTATAAAACATATTTAGCATGAGGTTGAGATTCACATATACACAAGTGAATTAGTCAGAAGAGTATCTTCTCTTTTTTAGTGGTTCAATATGACAATTTTACAAAAACTGACACAAAAACATTCTAGTTTCCTTTTAAGAGAATATTCACTCAGGGTCAGTTAGCCACATCCTTGCACTTGATAGATAATATAATGCCAGGGCTCTGATGTAGTTGAGCATAATAGCAAAGCACTGGATCACAGTGAAAAGGCTCAACTAGTTTCCTGAAAGGATGTTTAAAAGGTCCCAGCAAACAATATCTGAACCCTTCGAGGAAGCAGTGGACATAACAAGATTGGCGCTTGACTAATTATACAATGGTGAGCATGTGCTAATCTGTGATTAGTCATCTGCTGGAAACTATGAAAAACCCTCAGCAAAATAAACATGATCATAAAAAAATAGACCTTCTAAACATTACGGGGCTTTTTTAGATTGCAGCTGCACTAACATTTTGGATAACTGGATCTTTTAAAAAAGTACTGTTTAAATCTGTATCTGTAAGATGTTTATATGTGTTTGTCCCTAGATAACATAAAATGGTTTTGTGTATAAAACTATAAACTGACATCACAAACATGCCTGATGCATATGACAGAATTTGTCAGGGCTGTAAATTTGGCAGCCAGAAAGAATAGCATAAATCAAGCATATGTAACCATAAATGATATACCTAAATTAAAACTGTTCAGTTTTTTTTTAATACATCAGTTGTATTCTTTCAAATGCAACCGATATAAGTACTTGAAATTGATGTGTGTAGCCTTTTGCTTTCCCCTTAAACAGCAGCTCCCATACTTAGGAAGGGGAGGCGAGACTGGGAACCAGATCTGCTCCATATAAATATGGTGACAGGTTGCATTCTGACAGGAGGAGAAAACTTGGGATGAGTTTTCTAATCAGCATGTTGGTGGTGGAGAGGAGACTGCATCTCTTCTGCAATTTATAACTGGAAGGCCTCATTGATAGGCATGTACAGAACAGACATTTGGTTCATGCCCTAAATTCCTATTCTTTAAATGAATAGCAAGTGACCTGTTTCACACAGCTCGTTAACATTCATAGCATTAAGGCAGCCCATTAATTGTGACTATTCATGGATCACAAAATGCACATCTAAACAAACTGTAAACCAATTGGTACCCTTTGACACTTAGTATACAGCCCTCAGGGCCCTGCAGTCTGAAGTCAATGTTTTGAAATAATCTTCATTCTCTGACCATCTTTTCTAGAATGTCACCAGTTCCTGACCATCTATTTTAAAATGTTAGCACTCACTGTAAAAATCTCTTCTCTTGTAAAAAAAAAAAGGCCAATGGGCCTGATTTATCAAAGCTCTCCAAGAACCTAGGAACCTGGAAAAAATAAACTATAATGGATGAACATGGGTGATCCAGCAAACCTGGAATATATTTCTTAAAAATCATTAGCTATTACTTGGTAAATTTTTCAATTATTGACCAGATTCAGTACAGGTTTGCTGGAACACCCAGATTCCTCCATGATAGTCTATCTTCTCCAGCCTTGGAGAGCTTTAAAAAAATCAGACCTAATGTCTGTAATCTCTGAGCATTTTCTATAGCACTACATTGATTCATTTTTTGTAGTCTTTTGGTGATTACTTAAGGTTATATCAAATAGGTTGACCACCACTACCCTGGTCCATGATAATAAAAGGTGATCATTGTAAAAATCCAAGTCTGTGTGATAGTTTGTACCAATCCATCACTTTTGCTGAACAGCTTGGTGTGGGGGTATATGTAAAGACAATTAAAAATTAATGCATGTAGAACAAAAATTGAATTTTTAGCCAAAACATCATAACAGGGATTACCAAAAAAAGTTACATCCCAGTACATTCAAAGCAAAAATAACTATCACATTTTATTTGTTGCTGTCCTGTAGCAGAAAGATGTTTTTAGGTTCGGTCTTGTAAATATTTAGGTACTTCTTTTTAGATTCATTTGGCTTGGGACTCTTTCACGTTGAAAAAGACGGAAGAAAATATTCTCTAAGGGGTGTAAAGTCTTTGTGGCTGCAAATTGTTATGAAAGTATTTAAACTTCCTGAGTTATTTTCAACTTTCCAGAGACTAAGAAACTCTTTCATTGCTAGTGTAAGATTTGTGAAGCAGTGAATGTTATTTTGTTCACAACTTTTAGAATGGAAGCTAAATTTTAGTCTAAGAAAAACAATTTTAGATAGATTAGATAACAACATTGTAATGCTATTTGTGATGCTCTTTTCTTTCTTTTCCATCCTACCTATCACTAGTAATAGGTGAACAGCTTCCACAAACTTGGAATGTATAAAACCTAGGTAAACATACCCATCACAAGCAAGAGAGACAGAACATGAAGTGATGTTTGCATTGACAACCTGTTAGTTGCCAAGGTAAATTGTTTAGGTACAAAGAAGGGAACATTCCTACTGACTGGTGGAAACCAGGGGCAAATCCACTCCTGACAACCCCCGGCCATTGAGAATGCTGTGCACCTTAACATCAGCTATGATCTGATTGTTAGGTGCATTGTTTGTATGCTGAACTCCCATATGTTAATATAAATAGAAAATAACAAAATTTCACATCAAACCAATGATGGGAAATTTAGTAAACGTCATCCATATTTATCACCTGGACAGGAGGTGAAGGGAAATGCAAAGCTTCTCCCTCTAAAATATATCTTGATGTAGTCTAATCTTTTACCCCTTTAGTAAATATCTCAGCCACATATAATGTCAGCAGAAATATTTTATTTAATAACTTCATTAGCATGTTGATGAGGAGGAAGAAGAAAAAACAAGGGAAGTATAAACATATTAAACTTCAGCTTTATTAAAGATGTCCATGACATCTGTGAAAATCAGATTTGATTACCCTTGAATATAATTTCGATTTTGCTAATCATACTGAAGGATAGATGAAAGCTACCATTTACTAAAGAAATCATTCTTCACACTCCCACGAAATGGCACCAATGAATAATAAATGGCCAAGCGACTATACCAAAAGTCCGGTGACTGTAATTAAAATGGAGTAACACTGGACTGAAAGAATTATTTTATTAGTGCTTGGAAAATGTCCAGTTGATGGAGCTTTGTGCAGTGAGGAAAATTAATTCTTAGAAAATTATATAAAGTGGTGAAATATCTTTTCCTTGGCAATGTAGTGAATTACATTAAATTTAATTAGACATTGGCTAAAATATCCTACTGCATAATAATAGACAGATTTTTGAAAATAACTATTTGTGCTTAAACTGGCCAGTTAGTTCTATTATTGTCTCCTCTATGAAAATAGGTATATGATACTATGCTAGTATAGTTTCTGCATGTTTCCTCACCTACTACTCACCAAGAGTTTTTACAACTTAACCAAGAAAAAAATGATGCAGTACTAACTTACTTTTTTTATTCATGCTCTGGGGAACAATGGTGGCTGGGTAGTTGGCCTTGCTGTATCATTCCTTGTGAGTGTGAATGTTCTTTGTGGGTTTTCCCCTATAAACCCAAAACATACTGGCTGGATAGCTGCCATCTGACTAAACCATGCCTAATTTTTCCAAGTTATTGGATCTGATCAGTTTATTATTTACATGAGGAGAGTTTTACATGAGGAGAAGATTTGGGGCCTGACCAACCTGGCCCCGTAAAAAACAAAAACCACTATAGAATCAAACTAGTTGGTCCATTGACTATAGAAAATCATAAATATAGGTACTGTACCTGCAATAGGTATTGCCATGATAATCTACTGGCTCTAATACATTTTTGAGTCACTGACCATTAGCAAGCATACAGATGTGACTGGTTGCAAGCATGTTTTATTAAAGTAACTCGGAAAGTATATTAAGGACAATACACAAAAAGCTCAACAACAATACTTACTATTTTTTTTATTTTTTCCACCATAGGTTTCCTTTTATTATATATATATATATATATATATATATATATATATGATCCAAGTCCTCATTTATGAGGTGACACTAATGTTTGACTCTCAGCTCAGTTATTAACCTTATCAGGTAGCTTGACACATGCCTTGCTCTGCAGATTTCAACAGCTGAGTATTAGGAATGATATAATAGATTACTTTCTCCAGTCCTCCTGACATCAGTGAGGAAACAAGCTTTTTTTGATTAACTATTCAAACTCAATACATAAGGCAATAGTTATTTTTGGACTTCCTTTATGTACCTAGACTGAAGTTCATGTTCTTGTTTTATGGTAGCCAGAGAACAGAATCCTATCATCTCAGTTTGGAAAGGTAAGGTCACAAAAAAATCAATGATTGCTTATATTTCACAACTGATTACACATTTTAGATTTTTGCAACTTACTGAAAAACTTTACAATGGATTACAATTGCAGTGCTACATTTTGTATTTGGGAAACTTTAGGAGGTATTATAATTCATGGAGAAAATGCTTCTAGAACACAGAGAAAAGCAAACGGAGGAAACAGCTGTTAGATGTGGATAGTACTGTATTACATCACACTGCAGAACATTTTTAGTTCCCAGAACTTTCCAATGTCCCCAAATATGTGCTACTGCTTTAGAGCATACAGCAGATAGAGCGTGGGAACCCTGCATCCTTATATGGATATAACTTCTTAATGTAGACCTATCATCCCAAATTTAATGCTAGACTATTTTAAAATGGTAAAAATGTGCTTCTTAAAAAAGTTACATACTTCTATTTTTGTTATCTTTGCATTCCTTTCTCTTTCCCTTTCTCATCACAGCAAGGATCCTTGATTGGTGATCCTGCGGCCTCCTGGGATGATTACATCATATATCCCCAGAAGCTGCAGTATATACCAGATGATGTGACTTTCAGTCTTACTTTCTGCATATACATGATCATCACATAAACAATTTTCAGGAATATACAGAAAAAGAAGAGAACAAATAAACTAGACACTCTATTTACCCTGACTGCAGAAACAAAAGCCTGTTCATGGATCTGACCAACATAGATAAGAACAATAACAAAGAGCAATCATTATCAGAATAGCTCTGTTAGCAAAAGAAGTCAAATCTTGGGGAAATCCAAAAGTCCTGCATCTAAGAACACTAATCTTTATAGACCCTATTTTGACCCCTGAATTTAAGTCCCTATCAGGCTATACAACCCACAAATGGCATCCTTCTAGCTGCCCTGGAGCAATTTGTCCTGCCTATCATTTACAGTACTCCAGAGGGATGGCCGCTCCATCTATACAATCAGGTGCTTCAGCAAGATAAAGACCAATGACATAAGCTTAAGTCTATATGAAAATCAGGGTCTAAAAAAAGCAATCTACAAAACTACATAGCAGAGTTGAAAGTGAAAGATAAAAAGATGTTAATAAAAAGACTGATTTTTAGATTACCATTGAGGGCCCATTTAAACTGTTAAGTTGTACTAATATATGTTAGTACTATTATATGTTAGTATCATGCACAAAATGTGTGTTGGTGTCTGCGAATAAGTTGGGGTTTTTAACAGAACCTAAACAACTTTACCAATGCAAATGAACTTGCATTTCCATTTTTTGGTGCACTAGGCAATCAATTTAACTGAATAGCCTGCATTGATATGTGTGTGTGAGCCCACAAAACCACCATAATGAACTGCGGCAAAAAATAATGATATTCCAGAAAGCAAAGTTGGGTAAAACTCAGAACATGATAGACAGGAATATTAATCCTTTATCAGGTAAACCAACTCCCTTATATGTATTTCCTCTGTGTGTTTGGCTGTTTGTCTGGAGTTCAGCTTTAAACAATTTATTTGATCTTTAAATAAACCAATGGAAATGTGGCTGTTTTTAACACATGAGCCAAAGAATGGCAACTTTAGGAGGGGATATGCCACATCACAAGTCTTCTGTGGTTTTAGGAAAAAACAGCTAAACACTTAATTATAGTATTGAGTTCTTGCTCTGGGAGACGTAACACCTTTTTCCCCCAAAATAGAGTAAACAAATATATAAAATTACACAGCTACATTTATTAGATGCATGTAAAAAGGAAAGGAAGCAGCCAATGGCAAAAAAAAATCAGTTTCTAGAAGTAACTGCACTTTTTTATATCATTGCAATCTTCACACTCTCTTACTAAACAAACCAATACTGTATGTGCAACCTTATTTGGGGGTGTATAACATCACATCAGGTTTAGCCAATTAAAAACATGATAAGTTCCATTAATGTCCTAATGAAAAGACACAGATGTAACAGAAAGCAACTAATAGTATATTACACAGAAACTGCTTTAAAAAGTTATGGGAAACACTGATGTAATCAACTCCCTTTTGACTTGGAACTCAACGGAATCACAAAGTATTATTTGCCTTTACACCCGAGATCCAGGCTCCACCACCATCATCAGCTCATTACATCTCTCAGATACCTCGAAGGTGGGATATCTGCTCCCAAACCCTGCCCACCTGCTGCAGCCATTATAAAACTGTCAAACTGTCAATGGAAGCAGAGGCGATCTCTTGTACCTGGGGAACTGAGGGGGACCTGTCGCTTCAGATATCAAAAACAAAAGCTAATAGATAATTTAGTCCTTTAACATCATCTCACCAAAAATAATTTCTGGATGAACTTCTTTCCTAGATTCTAAAACAGCCATATGCTAATGTGCCAAAAAATTGCTAATGTGCTAAAAAATCTTTAATTATTTTATTTTCACAAACATACCCATACAGTAGTGAGTAAAATTCTGCTAATTATTACTCATCATCACACAAACATTTAGATGCTTCTCAATGACTATTTGCATTATGGACCTACACAAGGCTATTTTAAAGAGCAATTTAGAGAACTTTGCAGTCAAAGTTTTTAGTATATTACGTGTTATTGTTATTGTCCTTGATCAATTTGGATTAAAATATTGACCAAACATGGAAAAGGTGGTGGTTTTTATGCAGGAGCCATGGTTAATCAACGGCTTGGTTCCCCATCAGATAGTATAAAGCTGGCAGGGGTGGCATTTTGATGAATTTTCACTGAGCTGTGTTCAATAATGAGTGATACAAAGATCAACATCAATTGAGCATACATCTAACAGTGTACACCTAAAGGGTTCTAAAAGCTGTAAAAGCTATTTGTAAAGCTAATTCCAAATTTTCGGAACATCCCACATTTTCTGTACTTTCAAATTTTTTTAATGAATTTCACCCAAAACTTCTACTTGCTATCCATACAAAAATATTACTAGCTTTTGCCAACCATTAAATAAACCAATGCCTAAAACTAAAGAAAAATAAATACTGTAACACTTTCTGCCAGCTTCACAACTATATCATTTTGCTCCATACACCTCTATGTCACGTAAATTTCTAAATTCTATAGTTACTCTGGACCTAGACAATACAACTAATTATTCACACATTTTGTGTGCCAAAAAGTGTTGTATTGTCTAATTAGTGAACTGCTGCATAACCAATTTTTTTCTTACTTTAGCGAAAAATTATCTTTTTTATTCCAAAAACACAGCATGAACTGTCACAAATACATAACTGCTGAAGCATATATGACTTCTCCATGCAAAGCAATAACCAGAAACACTCTGTTAGAGGGGTGTTCAGCTCATGAATATGTATGGGCAACATATATGATGCAGTTGTCATGGATACCACATCCCAAGTTCACCCTATGAATCCTGCATAGATTCTCAGGAGATGCAGTGACTTCTAACCCCAGGCAGCCCAGTGCTACAGAACAGATTAAGATGGAAGAATAAATTGGCGGGCGTCCATATATAATGAAAGCACAATATGATTATGCTGAGATAACAGAGCAGAGGAAGTGGCAGAACAGAAGCAGGCGTGTAGAACAAAACAACTGGGACAAGAGCTAAGTGAAAGACCCGGAGACAAAAAGCACTATTTTTTTTCTTTAACTGAAGTTTAATCAGTTCAACTTCTTTATTTCTCTTTTCACAGACCACTCCGGGGTAGAAATGAAATCAGACCATTAAAAGACCATTATCACAAATAATACCACATTCTGGGAACTGTATGGGGGTAATCTGTGTAATGATGGTCTAAATTACATTCATTTCTTTTATATTTATTTTGCTTTTATATATTTGTTTTTTATTTTTACAACAGAATTACTTGTCCAGTGATGGTGACTGGGTGCGGATGGGCTTCCGGAGGAGGGGAAGATGTGATCATTGTAACAGAATACCAACCCCCGACCACCAAAAGCCCTGCCTTCTCTCTATGGGCCTGATTCATTAAAGATAAAGAGGATTCACTTTCATCAGTAAACCTGGGTGATCCAGCCAACCTGGAAAACATCTGGCCCAGGATTAAAAACATTTGCTAACAAAAAAGCAAAGCGAGAACTTTAATAAATCAGACCCTTTACTCCGGCTTTTAGTTAGACAGCAATGACATCCCAATTGGTATTGTTCTCAGTTGTCAACATGGATATTTATTTTCACCCTTCCCATCCTAGGATGGGTACACTCACTCCTTCACTGTAGCAAGGTAAAACACACACACACACATCTTCCTCCTTTTTTATCCATCGCATGGGAGAGGAACTTGTACTTTACAAAAGTTAGCTTGAAATAAGGATGGCATTGTTGAGGTTTCAATTCTATTCACAGGAATGGACATGGACACCTCATTTCTAGAAGCACTGTGAGCTGCAATAATTTAAGCTTTTTCTTCGGCTTAGATATTTAGAGCTTGCTTTTGTCACCAAGTGCCTTTTTAAAGCATCTTTATGTGCATGTCTATAATAACAAACCTAAAAGTAATGTTATCTAATAAATATATCCATTCACTCCTATTTGACACCAATGTATTATTTCCGTTTCCTTGTTTATAAGCATGATTCGGCTGATTGACTTACAATGGCTGTTTCTCTGACCGTCCACAGGCCAACTTTCCTTTCTTCTGTAGGAAATAAAAGAGGGCCACGACTAGAAGCAAGAGGAGGACACATACAACGACAGCGATTATGGCTGTGCTGCTGCCACCTTTCTGTTCTGTAAAAGTTAATAGAATGTGATTAGTATCACAAGCAGCATAAAAGTAGTAAAAAACAATAACACAATGAAAAGGAATTTTGGATAATGGTTACTGTGTGTTGCTATACCTGCCCGAAGTGCACTGACTTAAAGAGAATATATGACCTCCCACCAAAAAATAACAAAGGCTGCAGAACCTAATTATGGATATTGCATCTGCAATTACAGTTTTCTTGTACAATCCTCTGTAAAGTGCCAGGGTGGAAACAATGCTGCAGGTTGCCACCCTTAGGTTACTGCTGGTCACTGCTTGCACTACAGTGAGTGGAAAAACATTGCGAGGGGCATGGCTATTAGCAAAAAGACAGGAAGGGGTAGGTGGGGTTGCTATACCCAGAAATCTACTTTATTAACACAGACACATGGAGGGAGGTGGAAGGCAAGAAGACCTTATTGTTGGCAGTTTCCACATTTGAAATCCTCCCTGATTTTCAGTCTGGGTGACAATGTGGGACAGAAAATTAGGAGTGATCACTGAAGCTAAAAAACCTCAGACAGCAACAGAATCTGTCAAAGGTTGTAACCCTGAATTTGAACACAAACATACTTCCCAAAATGGTAATAAAGAGAGATATCATTGGCACACTAATGTAGAATGATACACAAGGGGCTGACCCACATTTAGCTGAGAGTTTAGGAGAGTTTAATACATTCTCAACTCAACGCTCCTCAGCAGATTTATAATACGGAAGATAATCATCTTTCTATAAAATATGATGCTAATTACCTTCAGCAGGCGCTATACTTGGAGCCACATCTGCAGGGAAAGAGAAGAAATATTATTTTAATTATTCTAGACACAATAAGATAACAAAATATGCATGGACAACCTATATATCTTTTAAGTATGCATACATACTGTTCTGAAAAATGGGAACAATGCAACCATACTGCAGAATGAGAACTGATTTAGGAAATGTGGAGAATGGGAATGTGTATGCAATATTACTGGCTGCTGTAGGTGACAGAAATAGTTTTCCTCCCTACAAATTCCCTTTTCAAGAACTTCTTTTACACATAAAATGTAAGGTTTTGACTTAATTGAGTCAGGGGTGGGATTGATAATTTTTTGGGTGGGATGTAATTTAAAGTGATAACCTTTGGAGTGTATAAAACAGACGTGCTAACACTACATTGTGCCAGGCATTTACTGCAGATATCCTTTACAGGGTGTGTCATGGCACTTTTTATAAGCTTTTTAGCAGAGCTAGATCATGAGACTTACCACAGTATTGGAATAATGTATGCAAGCAAAGATTATTTTTGTTTAGGTGCACTGTTTTGCTAAAAGAGATATTTTAAAAACCAACATTCCAGTGTCCCCTCTTTTCCTGGTTAACCAGTTTGCACATACAGGTCTGAAAACTAAGTTATGTGTAGTATATAGGAACATACAGGAACAAAGGGGTATGTATGTTATACTTCAACATTTTTTAACCCTAAAACAGTTTGCTAGCTCCAAATTGCCCATTACAGCTTGGCACACCACATTTCACAAACAATTTTGTGTCATACAACTTCCAGATTAATCACATGTCCTAACTTTAGTTATAAGGTCAACCTTGCATTCAGCATTTTCTTTATCGTACATCCTTCCATTAACCAAGTAACACCCTTTCCTAAGTCAAACTTACACAAGCTCAATACGAACTCCTTTTTTTTCATTCCGAGGTGGTTTTCTGCACTGCAGGAAATGTCGTTCATTGTCTTGGAGTTGAATTTAAAGGACACCTCACTTACTACTTCCAGGTCAGATACGGATTCGGATGCCTAGGAAGAAAACACAGATAATAACTGTTGGTTGGAAACCACAACAGTCACTGAGTAAAAATTTAGAATGTAACAGGTACCTGTGTTGTCCCTGAGTTGTCCCTGTGTTGTACCTGAGTCCAACTACAGTGTTCTCCCCAGGCCCTTTTAGCTGGGCGTACCACCTGGCACTTTTCAGTAACCACACGGCTGTTTTTAGGTGGTTACTGAAACTTAGGGTCACAGTACTGTGGCTACAGCTTCTTTCCACTTAGTTTAAAACATTTCTGGGAGAATATTGAACTATCATCATTAATGCCTATTAAAGCAAAAGCTACCTTTTAGAATTCAGTTTTGGTTTTAACCCAAGTACACGTCGAATGATTGTTGCCCAAAAAGGGTCATACTTGTATTTAAAAAATTAGAATTACAAACAAATTTCATACAGATAGTGTCTGTTTGGAACTAAATCTAAGACTTTAGCAATATACTAAGAATGCTGAAAAAAAAAATAAAAAAAAAGTGCACAAAAAATCTCAAAAGGTTTTTTTACTTTTAAGTATGATATATAAAACCACAGCAAACGGGGTGCAATTAGTCAACCAAAAAAATCTAGAAACCACTAACCACAGGGTTTTAGAGAGTCAGCCTTGACTTCAAATGTGCAAAAAAGGGCAAACCATCTAAAACCTAAATAAACCAATGAAACACTGTGACTAGAATGTCAGCTGAGAAGACAATAGGCAAATGGAACAAAAAGTCTTTATATACATCAGGCATAAAAATGACTTATAATCATGGTGAGGACTGACAGAAGCCAACATATGACAGGAATTGCCGCAATGACTCAAACAAGGTTTCATGAGGGTCACACCACCGTGAGATCAGTGTTGGCAGTGTTTAGCAATCTACCTTTAGATCTGGTTGGTTCCAGGTTATTTTAGGAACTGGGTTTCCTTTTGCTTTACAGGATAATGTCACAGGATGTCCTTCTGCTTCTACTTCCACCTGATGATTTTCCATGTCCAGTTCTGGTGGGCCTAAAATAACGCAGATAAATAGACAATTTTAGGTGGGATCTTTAAAATCAAACCTTAAAACTGAGAATCAAACTTTCAGTTAAAACAAAAGGTGAGAGCAGAAAAGCCAGTTCCCTGTCAGCACACCGCAGTGGTCTCTCACAAAGGTTCTGACAAAGAGTTTTGTCATCAGCAAAGCATCAGCCTTTTTGCTCCTTGTAAAGTTCTGTCTGTGATATGTGTTGGACCTATGCAGAGGCCACTGCTTTCATTAAAAGAGCAAAGGCTCTAGCATTCAGAATGCTATTTTTTTCCTTTCTGAAAAACAGCATGTGTAGCACAGTGGCTCAAGATGTTAGCACTCTGGCACTGCAAAGCCAAATCTCAGCCAGGGGACTTTCTGCATGGAGTTTGCAGGTTCTCCCTGTCTTTGCCTTGAATTTCTCCAGATACTCTGGTTTTCTCCCACTTCCCGAAAATATGCACTTAACTGGCTTTCCCCCAAGTTGACTTTAGACTGTGGTAATGACAGATTGTGAGCCCCTTTTTCGGACAGCTAGTGACATGACTATGAACTTTGTACAGCACTGTGTAAAATGTTGGCGCTATACAAATACTGTGTAATAATAATGTGCATCAGTTTGAAAATGCTACTCATGTACTTCTGCTTGAATTTAGCTGTGAAGCTGGGGAGTGGCTGTGGTATAACACCTTCCATACCACAGAAAGTTTATTTGCAGGGTTTAGAAGTAACCTCGTCAGTTTTTGGGTTCCCACTAGATAGCTTTTATCTAAAGGTTCTATGATAGTCTTACCTTCCACAACGATAGTGATATTCTGCTCTTTGTGTAGTCCTGGCACTGAGGGAACATTAGCTTCACATGTATAAACCCCAGAATCAGAATATGACAGATCTTTCAATCTATATCTGCTGGTTTCGGAGAGGACAACATTACCCTGCAATACAGAGAACAGGACAACTATAACATGACATCAAACAAAGCATGCGTAAGCACTGAAGAAATTGTACACCAAATGGAATCAGCACAAAGTCAGCACAAACACAAAGATGGCTTTGTGTTCTGTTTCCATGAGTTCTGCAAGGCGCCATTAGTGGTTGTCATTTAAAGCACCCTTCCTTCATTACAAGGTCTGTTTGCTGTATGAACCACATTCCTATCATGGACATTGTGTTTCCCATAAGGGTAATGGGGTCAAAGAAGAAAATATTGGTTGGTTTGATGAATGATGGTTCTCATCCTTCTAGCCATGAGGGATAATTGATATGAAAAAATGGCATGGGTTTGATTAGGCACAGGATTTACAAAGCTTTGCTGCATTCCATGATAGCTGAACTTAGTACAGAACTTCACTGAAGTGTATATGAAACAAATCTTGTTTGATTTCTGACCATTTTTTTAAGCTAATGGTCAAGCGTCTTCAAAAAATAGAACAGGGGCTAAATAAAAGTCCATAAAACCTTTAAATATAGTTGGTTGTGACCTAGTTCACTTCTAATAAAAATGTTATGTAGATGTTGCAGACATACACATTCTTATAAATTCATATCAAGATGTTGTCCTAAAGACAACCTAGTGACTTTACCTTCTTCCAGATAAGATTGGGTTTTTCTGAGCCATCACAGGAACAGAACAATTGGACATCTTCTTTGAGTGAACGTTTAACCTCTTCTTCTCCTGGGATGACAGTCACAGGGTTTAGATCTATGAAAGACACATGAAACACAATGAATGGGGACCTGGACTTGCAATCTTACAGGACATAATGTAAACTTAATGTAGGTGGAAAAGGTGAAGATGTAGAGCAGCCAAGTATTAAGCATATTGAGATACTTAATGAATTTCAAACACAATGTGCCCAACTCCCATAAGTTCACATTCTAGCATTGCTAAAGGCAAAATGAAAAAAAAAACATAGAAAAAAATTAGGCCTTAAATGGAACACTTCAAAACATGCTAAATCTTCCATCTTCTACCACACTTACTCTTTCTTTGTAACCTTACAACTAATTTAGCAATAATGAAGCAAAGATATAGCTAAAGTTTGGGATGTTTCTAGGAGCAGGTTTCAATTTTTTTCCAGAAATCTGATTAGATGTTGTGGTCATCACTGCTGCTTTTAACCCAGTTTAATTTAAACCCAAAAATTAAAAATCATTAAAATTGAATGATCATAATAAAGCACAAGGTTTTACTTACAGTGTACAAACAGGTTCAAATGCTTCACTAGTTCAACATCCTCAGGGCTATCAAAATCCAGTGCTTCACATCGATAAGACCCAGAGTTATGTCGGGATATATTTTGGAATACATAAACTCCATCAGAACCAGATGGTAATTCCTCGCCCTCTGCGTTTTCCTGAAAAGGAGATATTGGTATAATAAACACAGTAGTGTACATAGCAAACAGTTCTTTACAATAAAGCAATGCAAACCGCAATACCTAAAGGCCATAAACCCACAAAATTAATGTATCACAAGGAATCTATAAAATAACTCACTATCAAAGAGATTCATTTTCTTAATTAGTATTTTGTTATTATTAGGAACATTCAGCACACTTGTCATTTTAAACACTTATCAAAGTTATTTTGGGGGGGCCAAATTACCCAACTGCGTGTTTTTTGGGGAAATGAACAAACTGCGGTGCCCATAGGAAACCCATGCAACATAAAAACTCTTTGCAGACCCAGGACTGAAAAGGCAAAAGTCCTAGCCACTGAACCAACAATGCTCCCCCCATTCAAACTTTTATATGGGCCACTGCTTTTTTTTCTTCCCCTGTTGGTGTGCTATGGGAATAACCCTTTCTGCAGTAGTTGTCAAGCAAATAAGTAAATAATAAAAAAAATGTTAAGTGTTTATTTGGAGGGTTAACCACATTAAAACAACTTTAAATCAATTTAAATATCTACAAATGGACATTTAACATTCTTAGTTCAGTTCAGCTTTAAAAAGGGTAGGCTCTTGCTGCTGAGAAATTAAATCCTATTAGATGAGAGATATACAAAAAAATATAACTTTGGCAAGTATCGTTCTAAAATTGCTAGAAATTATTTTCATAGAGTTGAAATGTTATAGCTAAGCAGATGGAACACATGGTTCCTTATGGGGAAATCTACACAAGTGTATATAAATGGAGCATCATGCAACATTGACCACTACTACTTGCTAATTGTAAACAGTCCACCTGATTACAAATCAATTAACAATTTTAGCTGCACAGCCAAGCTACTAAAAGTTTCATGTGCAGCTTTAGCCTTATATATGTACGCATTTGCCTGGCTCTGGCACATAGCCATTGCGTTTTGCAAAACCTGTACAGAAAGCAACCTTCTCTCTCTAGCTGTACAAGAACTATATGTCCCACAGTGGTGTACATGATGGAATTTGTGATTCCTTCACAACTGAATGATATGCTGGCCTATAGTCAGTTCATTAAATTCTAGTGGAAAAAAAAGTAGCAAGCCAAATCACACATCTTATGTGTACAGTGCTTGTTGGACAAAACAAGAAACATTGGGCTAGAACCATTTTATATTGATTTATTGATTTATATTCTCAAAATATACAACATTATTCAAAGTACCTTCATTTTCTGCATAAGGTATGTAGGAGCAGGGTTTCCATCTCCTTCACAGCGAAGGGTTACTGTGTCACCCTCCTTAATAAGGTCATTTGGTGATGACATAAAAGACACATTTTCAGTGTAATCTGAATAAGAAAAAAATAAAAGTTTAAAGCAACAAGCTGTCCCATAAGTACAGTAAATCAACAAGTGAGGGTAATGGGACATAGGACACAGGATGAAAGTATCTAATAACCATTCCTTACATAAATAATACATTATTTAGAGATTTAGATACAAATGTAGGGGCCTTCTACAAAATTTAGACCAATCCCACCCCATTGTACCCACCTTCTCTCATAACCTATTACCTACTGTGCAACCCAATTACTGTGCACCCCCAAATCCTTTACCTATACACCCTTCTCAACTGACCTTGTACTGTGCAGCACTCTCATTTCTTTTCTGTGAAGCCTTCCACGCTAATCCCTCATTTAATGCAAACATACCGCCATGGTTCTCTCCTCTTCCTGTGTCAATGTCTGTATCTGTCTGTCATTTACAACCCCTATCTAATGTACAGCACTGTGTAATATGTTGGCGCTATTTAAATGCTGTATAATATTATTATTAGTATATAATTTTTCTTTTAGATTCCCCTTTATTGTGCACTGCCCACCCTTATTTCCTGTATAGCATTTTCAGCTTGCCTTGCTTTACCCTCCACATCCCAATATTGTATATATTTGTCTGCTGAATCCCTAATACTAAACCTCTATCTGTCACTGCTTATGGATACCTTTTACAACTTTCACAGTTAAGATGTACTTCCCTGAAAGCAGGCCTGGCATTTTGTGCAAACCACACTTCACACCCATACACAGCATATATAAATAGGTCCCCAGTTACTTACAGTGTAAATTCAGTTTAAACACCTTTGACTCCATCTGACTTGTATGACCCCCTGGTAATGGAAATATAGCTTTGCAGGAAAATACAGCATCAACATCTTCTTTTTGGGGCTTCAGAAAGAGCGTACTAGACACGGTATACAAGCCAGAAGCCTCGGTTGTTGTGCGAGAGGTAGCATACAATTCTGCAGGTAGAAAAAGTTGTTTCAAATGATGATCTCTTCAGTGCACTAAACCACCTAGTAGATCAAACTCCACCAATAACTGTAATTAAGGACGGAAGAATCTGTCTGGATCTGGGTTCACAAACAGTAATTGTATTACTGGGGCTCTTGGCTACTCTGGCAATGCAGATAGATCATGGCTGCAGGGAGGGTCCAACAGTTTTTGTACAAAGTGAGGATAGGTAAGGGCCTTTTAACATATTTTAACAAAGTCTGTGCTTCTATCAAAATATTAAATATTTAATCACTTTAAGTCACAACAGGAAGCGATGAGATATCTCCTCAATGGGGACACAAACAAGTGAGAGAAGATCTTCCAGATGGAGCCTTGGATGGACACAAAACCAAACATAAATGCAATGTGCAGATGATATGGCGATCTATCAGAATACATACTATACTTTTTGTGTTGTTCATTTAAATCAATAAGATATTAGGTTTCTGATGCAGTATAGAAGAATAAAATGTAGAATTTAATTTCAAGCTGCCCTTTAACAAGGACAGTTTTTCCTACAGTTACATTTTAACCCAGGCTAGATGATAGATCAGTGCTATCTAAATAATTTTTTCTTTCTCCATATAAGCCATACCTGTTCCCTTTTCATTTTTAGCATTCAAAGGTTCCTGGTTTCTGTACCACTCAATGGTTGGAGCTGGATAGGAGTTTCGGCTGATGCAAGTTCCAACCTTTAGAAAGCAGGACAAGAAAACAAATGGATGTACATAGGTCCGTTATAATAAGCCATGACCACACATTTGTTGAAAGACACAGAATACAGATAGGTTTCCAGGCTAAGGTCTGGAAAGTATTAAAGTAACTTCCAAGCTCTCTCCAAATGCAGTTTGGGAATATAAAACTTATATGATAGAAATAATGGCTGTCTACCTAAACCAGTACTTTCGTTATAATCTGAGTATGCTGTTTCCAACCTTAAGATAAAAGATGCTTTAACAGTTTAGAAATCAAAAGCTTACAGTGCACAATGCCCCTTTGCAAGCTGAAGTCCTAATAACTTCTCTTGGTACAGAATAAGTAGATTTTGTTTTACAACTGAATGCATTACAAATTATGTTAGCTCTAAAATTAAAGGCCAATGACAAATAAATGACACCTAAGAGTCTAGAATGAGTCTACAACCGGGAAGACAAAGTAATAGATATCAAAAATGTTAAAAAAATTACCTCTGATGCAATAACTTCGGTGATTGATAATAATTGTGCATTTACTGTAAGCTCTGGTGCTGCCGGAGTCACTGGGAGGAGGAAATAAGACATTACAGGAGGAAAATGCTTTATGTCACTATTAGAAAATGAATGGAAAGAATCAAGGGGGACAAAGACAAACATTCTAATTACTGCTACTGCACTGGGAGGTATAAACGTAACATACAGTAAAGCTGCCACTGCTAAACTCTACTTTTAAAAAAGTTACTGGTTGAAAAATATTACTAGAATTGCAAACTTTGGCAGGTAAAACACTACCCACATATTTATTTTTGAGTTATAGGTATTTCCTTCTGTGGAGGTAACTATTAATATGTATGTGTATAATGCTAAAATATATATTTAGCAGATCTTTATGATACATACACATTTCCTTGTGTTTTAATCTTTTATAACATGGCACATACAGCAAAATACTTGTTCTTCTGCCATAAATCTAGTGTGATCCTTACTTCCTTTTAGGGCTGTCAACACAAAACCTCTGTTGCACTAAAATCTACAAATTGTCCATCTTGCTGGACTAGAAAATTCCATCTATCTGTGTCCTGCTCCACATGCATATATTGACTTATTTCGCAGCAAAACAATGATGCCATGTTGACAAGGGCCTGCCTACACATTTTGTTAAAGAGCTCCTGGGAGATGTAGATATGGGGGCAGATCTATGACAATAAGGACGGACTTGCCAGCAGCTGCCTATGCAAGAATTTCACAAGCCTGGTGATGACATCACACGAAGTAATAAAAGCTGTTTCAAAGAACAGGAACTAGTTTACAAAAAATGATGATGGGACATTCTCAAGAGCACTAGAACAGCTCGAGGCAATGGCCTGGGAAGTGGGTGAATATATTTACAGACAACTGTGCTAGAGAACAGCAAAACAGGCAATACCAGATGTCTGTACTCACCATAGACCTTCAGCTCAGTGCTGCCCTCACCACTCCCCTCGCTGGCAGAGGTCACCCTGCAGATGAACGTGCCCTCGTCTTTGACACGGACATCTTTGATCACCAGGCTGTTGTCACTTCTAATTGCCACTCGGCTGGTGAAGTCTGTACCATGGTCCACCGATGTGCTCCCATCATTATAGGTAGCAATACGAACTCGAGACCCCTCCTGGTCTAACTGTGTGTGCCCAGAAAAAAAATGATTAGTAACAGATGGAGATTCTTTGGGGTTTATATTGGCTCAAGAGCAAAGTGAATGATTCTCTTGCAAGAGGATGGGATAAGGCTTGGCTGACCTCAACCATTTATTCATGTGCAAGGAAAACCCCTTTTTATATTTTCTTGCACGTGATTGGGTATTCTTTCCATAGTAGCTAATAACTTATTCATTAAGATAAGTGAATAATCCTTTGATGATTCCAGCCTAAATTCATTTGGTAAATTATACCTTTTGTGTTCAGTAATGCAGAAGGTACATTTCACTTACAGCATAATCTGCTGAATAAATTTGGAACTGCAGCACGACCACAAAATTTTAGTCGTAGGTACCCTAGTGAACTGAGTCAGCCCCTGGTTATTCTATGATGTAAATGTCGCTCCAGCAAGATTTTTCTGCTGTTTATCTATCTACATTAAAGTCTATGCCAACTTGGAGCGTTTGGTGTTGCTTCCCACATATGTGTTTATTTACCTTATCAACAATAAAAAAAAATTACAATTACAGTGAGATCACAACAGCTATCAGGTGGTTTTATTCTCAGTATCCAGTAAACATTGACCCTTTAGGTTTGTAGCTCCAGTGATTATGGGCACATCCATAGTGTAAATTAAAAAAAAAACTCATGAACTGACAAGTAAATTGCTAAACCAATTGCACTAGGAAGACTCGGAATGCACTATTGTCAAATCATCATCTCCTGTGTGATGGGGAGAAAGTCTTCCTCCCCCAGTTTACTTCCACTTAACTGAGCAAAAGCTGTTGACAGTTAATGCAGATTAGTGCATTCCTAATGAGAAAGTCAATTCTGTTGTCACCTTAGCTGAGTACATCTACATTTTTTCCATTTACTTTTTGCAAACCCTACAAAATTAAAGATTGTGCATCATTCATAGCTGACAAAAGGATCACAACTGTCGGATTTAAGCAGTTTTTCCCTAAAAAGGGTTAATCTCCTTTTCTATACACAAAGCAGGGTCCTGTTCAATGATTGTGCTTTCAGGAAGAACAGCTCCATTCTACAGTGGAAAGACCTTTTGGCAATGTAATTGAACAAGTTGTCATGCAATCTGCTTTGTTTTCAAGTGTAAGGAAAATGCACAAATAGGAGACAGTCCATTGTGTTTAATAGTATCTGTTCAGGGCAATGCAGTGAATGCCCTGTATGCTCTATTGTTGGTGTATTAGCCTGCATCAAATCACCTAATTTAATAGAATTTAAAAAAAAAATGCAATACAGTATAGCACATTTATTAACACATAACAATGCACATTGGCAAGTACTGGGTGTAGACTAATATTCCTAAATACCAATAATGCTAAGTGTATAGATGCAGCTCCAATTCTAACCATGTTCCTCTTGTTCTATCACCCTTTTAGTTTAAAGCAAAAGGAATATATGTAAAAATGTATAGATAATTCCCGTTTATATGATAAAAATCCTTCAAGATGCACTCAGAACCTTGTTGTATATTGTTACTGTAAGTGTAAACATTGCATTAGATAAATATGGAACCCATATCTTTTTTTTCATAATACATGGAAAGCAACGTTGAGTCGACAATTGTGTTAAGCTGCGTAAACACCGTTCATGCATCGTGTAGTCCTTTGTCGTTGGAAAGGATCGTGAAAGATCCTTTCCAATGACGAAGGACTACACGATGCATGAACGGTGCTGTACATCCAGCACCGTTCTGCTCCATGGAGAGGGGAGGGGGAGAGAGACGGAGCGGCACCCTGCTGCGCGCTCTCCCCCTTCCCTTGCATTAGGATCGCTTGTCGTTCATTGTTCGTGGATCCGCCAGGACGGATCCACGGATGATGAACAGCGCCGACTGTACACACGCCAGATTCTCGCCCGATATCTGGCCAATGCCGATTATCGGGCAAGAAAAATCTGACGTGTGTACGCAGCTTTACTTTAGTTGAGGCTAGAATCATTGCGTGCTTCTACTTACTGACTTTTATGTCCTGAGTTTCAACGAAAGACTAATCTATCAACTGGGATAGAATATTGATCTGTAACACTAATCCATCACTGACTAGTAATTATTTTCCTACTGTCTGCTATGCCATGAGTGGATGGATTCTCCGCTCAATACTTTGGTATTGAGATTCTGGTCAACGTAAATAGGCTTTAGCAAGATACCTCCATTTCTATACCCTGTTTGCTTGTTCTTTTGCCCTGACACTCCCTGGACAGATCTTATCTGTGAGTAACAAAAAAGGTCAATGAAAAGAAGAAAAAAGTTTGCCTGCTGGATTACTCAGGGGTAAATGATTAGTCTTAAGATAAAGAGGAAATTTGAGCTATGATAATCACTCCTCCACCACTCCACATTCTGGTCACCACAGCTGTCATTAGCAAAGGTTTACAGTTTGTTAGAGTAGCTTAGAACTCACACCTTCAGTGGTGGGGTCCTGGGTTCCATTCCCACTCTGTATTTGCTTTTCAATCAGTTTTTTTAGATGCCCTGATTTTCCCAAACCATTCCTAAATTATATTGGTAGATAACCAGCAAAGACCCTTGTGATAATGACATAGGACGGATGGCTTGCCACCTCTGCTGCCTTCATAGACTTGAATGAAAAGTGTTTAAAAATGCCTTGTACAGGAATATTTTTTTTTTTTATGTCTACATAGTTACATAATTACATAGTAGGTTAGGCTGAAAAAAGACATAAGTCCATCAAGTTCAACCACTAGGGAAATAAACATATCCCAGATATAAAACCCTATAGACATAGATGGTCCAGAGGAAGGCACAAAAAAACCTTGGTACAACTTGCTTCAACAGGGGAAAACAATATTCCTTCCTGATTCCCTGAGGCAATTGGATGTTCCCTGGATCAACAGTCACTGTTATTTTTATTTTAAAGCCCTAATACCCAGTTATATTCTGTGCTTCTAGAAATACATCCAGATTTTTCTTAAAGCAATCTATAGTAGTTGCTGAAACTACTTCCTGAGGGAGCCGATTCCACATTTTCACAGACCTTACAGTGAAGAATCCCTTCCTTATCCGCAGCTTAAACTTCTTTTCCTCCAGACACAAAAAGTGCCCTCTTGTTCTTTGTAATGATCTCAAGGTGAATAATGGGGAAGAGAGTTCTCTATATGGACCATTTATATATTTATACAGGGTGATCATATCCCCCCTTAAACGTCTGTTCTCAAGGGATAATAGATTGAGTTCAGCTAATCTCTCCTCATAGCTGAGCCCCTCCATTCCTTTTATTAGTTTAGTTGCCCTTCTCTGCACTCTCTCCAATTCCACAATGTCCTTTTTGTGAACTGGTGCCCAAAACTGGAGTGCACATTCCAGATGAGGTCTGACCAATGCTAGTGCCTTTTTTTTTTTTTTAACTGGGCTTTATAAAACACCTTTCCAGGCAGTTGCAAATGCCTGCAATAAACAAGTGTTTTTGCCTGAAAATGATCCTAGACACTTAGCTGTGCATAGTCCAGGAAAGGTAACACCCACAGTTTTTACCACAGGTCTGAACAAGGCTTTAGGTGTCCTCTGACATTGAGGCTGTTAAGTGTTCATGTTGGAATACAAACAACTGTCAGCTAAGGTTTTACTATTGTAACAGTGCAGCAGGACACCTCACACTTGTCCTGTACATCCCCTTTCCATAGAACAGAACAGGGTCCTCATTTTTGAAGCCATTATGAATGATCATTTCCTGCGACAGTAATTGCAAGTCTGTACTAGATGTTAGGGTTCCATTAGAAGATAATCTATGCTATGCTATACAACAGAGTGCATTCCTAAAAAGGCCCTACTCTTACTTTTACACAATACCATTGACACGCATACTTACCAACGACCACTCTATGCTGTACTTTGGTGAGCCACTGAACTTCGGTGTACACTTCAAGATTGCCTCTTGTCCAATTTCAATTTCGACCTTGGGTGGGACAGATACCGTTACTGCACAGAGACAGCCTGCAAGAAGAAGCAAACAGAGCTGTTATAATCCAGTGCAAATCAATGAGCTATTTGCATTTTATGCTTGGTTTAAATATTCACTCCACAGAAAAATATGTAAATGTAAACAGAAAGCATTTAGAATCATTATTAAGACACCCATTGATGCCTATGATGAAATATTTATGTTTATAATATGTAAAGCAGTGTTTAAAGAAAGCCTGCCACCAAAAGGCATGTGCAATAATCTTAATTTTATTATAATAAATATAATCTTGTAATAATGCACTCTTATCCATTTTGGGGGATTGACTTTCTTGTTTTAATTTATTTTTTTGTTGTTTGCTTGTATTCTCTACTAATTCTTGTCCAAGTCAGAAAGCTGCTATATACCCATGAAGTTGTAAGGATTACATAGAGCAGTGCTCAACTCAGAAATTTTTGTAAGCTGGGTGGTAAGAAATTCTACGTGGGTGGAAGCCCCTGAATTGTGACCCAACTCATCAGTAACCACCCAAAAACAGCCAGGTGGTTGCCGAAAAGTGCCGGGTGGTGCGCCCAGCTAAAAGGGTCTGGGGCAAACACTGTAGAGGAAAATAAAAGGCTTATTACCAATTTAAGCTTCCCCTAGCAGCCTGGTGATGATTTCCAGTTTATGAGGGATTTAAGGTTGACAAAGGCCTAACATTTGAATTGTGAAAGGGAGAAGTAAATGAAAAAAACAACACATATATAAAGAAGAAAAGATTCACATTTTTACAAATGCCTTTAACATGTTCCCTCCTTGAAGTGTTTCTTCAGCTAGCTATTTTGTGTCAGCATGCTCAGAGAATATGTCAGAGAAGAAAATGGGGTTTGTTTTATACTCTAAGATATCAAACTGGGAATAATAATGCATATCATCCCACACAGCAAACTCCATTGTCTAAAAATATCAATTTTTAAATGTCCATTTGCATGGAAAAATTAGCCGAAATGGTCAGACCGGCATACTGTATACAGCTGAGCATAATAAAACCTAAAGTGCAGACATGATCATAACACATTTCTATGTATTATCCAATAATAGTGCACCAGGCATACAGAATAAGATCCAGTGCAATGCAGGGTTACATGGGTCTATCCCAATTACCTACATGCTTGGGACAAGTGCATACCAGACACAAGGTTACACAGGAAGAAGCACTGCTTACATGGAATGATAAATATCACATGGAAAGGTCATGCTTTGCTGTGTGAAGCCAACAGTATGAGGAATGAAGAGCATGAAGCAATATGAGTACCCACAGGAAGGAAATGCAATGAATGCAGAGTATCTAACTACACACTAATTCATTAATAAATTAATAAATTCAGTTTTAATAATTTAACCAACAAATCTCATTGGTCTTCGCTAAATATAACTGTCACTTTTTTTTAACTAAGTATCCTTATCGTTGTATATAAGCTTTGTGAATTAATATTCTTGCGTGTAAAAGAAATAAATACAGATCATTTTTTTTCTTACAAAGAATAGAATGATTGAAAAATGCAAAATGAAACAAACACTAGCCACCAACGTCAGCTAATTAAAATTTATCTTACACTGATCTAAATTCAATTAAACTAAAACTGTGTTATACATATCAAATGTAACATTTTATTTATAATAAACTTCAATGTTCATTTGCAATAATAATCTTTTCTACAAGCAGAGACTATGAGGCCCTAATGATTAGTGGCTCTCTGAAATAGATTCTTCTTAACTTTCAGACCTTGAATAGATAATGAGTAACTCGCTCATGAAAAGCAAAGACTCTAAAGCACACATATTATTTCCCCTTGTCTTGAGACAAGATTTGTTAGGACTAATAAACCAAAATACAAGCACTTCCAGTGTAGGTTTAAATAGCCCTTTAACATCAAAAGATATCACTAATCACTAAGAAAATTTTTTTTAAAAATGTATTTATTCATAAGAGAATGTTATAGAAGGCGTAGCTAACTAAGCTATAATAAATGAGCCATTTGTCATGACGATCATGATTTTCAAACCATAATTAGGACCATAATTTTCTGCTCCCATTATGTGTCATGGCTGAAATTGACAGCTGCCATGGTTAATACCAATCCACAAAGTTTAGCGATGTAATTAATCAGTGATGGGGCTTCATAGCAAAATCACAAAGGAGCTTCTTATCAGTATTGCTATACTGAAACATAGGTCCAATTGGTTTCTTAGCAATCCAATAGTCTTTTTCAAAATGAAACCAAATGTATTTGATAAATGTTTCCCCAGCTTTACAGTCATTTATTCTGGGAACACATTTTGTAACAGACCACAGATCACATCGTTTTTTCTCAACAGGTTACATTTTATCTCCAATCCCTAGCAGTATATTTACTTTACCTACATCTTCATCTACCTACACCAGTCCTCTTTCCTCACCATGGAGCAGGAGAAACCACTTGTGTGAACTCACTTGGTAGGTTGCTCATGTGCTTGGCCCATTGCTGTTACATTCCGCCACCCTTGACTGATACCCGAAAGTACCAGACATTTTCCTTGTTTATAGCAGCCAAGCAGAATGCACAAGAAAGCTAGGACTGCAAGGACTTGTTTGGTGGCAGAACAGGGGGAAATTAAGTAAACCTGTTTGCAAGCCAGATGTTTGCTTTAATGTATGAAAAAGATTCCAAGTGAAAGTTTCTTTGTGTTTTTTTCCGATCCAAGAAGATAAAAGGATAGAATCCGGCATGATACTTTAAGGATGCTTTTCATACAGGAAGAACAAAACTTATGTTTCTCAGAACAATAATTGAGAACAGAGTATTCTGTATGCTCTGAATGACAGGTTAAAGTAATCAAAGCAAAACAGTCTCACGGTCCTAACCAAGTTCTGCTATTTCCAACTGCAAATAATTTTCTATTTTGGTGATGTGGGAAAGTGGACGGCAAGCCAGACACACGGACCTTTTCTAAATATGTATAGTTTGGTCTTTTTGCTATTTCAGTGTCAACTTTGGCTAACCTATTTTAAAAGAAAGTTGATGTTCTTACATTTTATGTATCAATGTGTCAAGGCTTTTCCATATATAAATGATTCATATGGCTACCAGCATGCATACAAGGAAAAAAAACAGGGCTCATAGTCATCAATGAGAATCTTCCTTTTATTTTCTAACTGGTAACAACTGATGGTTAGAATGCATGTTGCAACAAGCAACACACGTAAATGTTGTTGCTGTTATCCTATTCCACTGCTTTGGTAAGGATTGAGAATTATTATACCAGAGTCGCAATTTCCCTATGGGCCCATTAATAGGTAAGGGACCCATTGTGGTGCATTAATGTGTTACATTGTGCATTATTGTGCGTTGCCTTAAAGCTGATCATTTATAATAAGTGATAAAAGGGGGAGGGATGGAGGGGTAGGAACATTGCTAGTCACTGGTTGTGTAATTTCATCTACTCATAAATGGTCAAATATTAGAAGGTTAAACCACCTGACAATCATTAGAAAAATACTGGGTTATAAGATCGGCATGTTTGCTATGGTGATTATAGGCAGTTTTCTATGTTTTATTAATTTTTTAAATGATTAATAAAACAAAAAAACAGGAGGAGTTAGAAAATGCAAAAGCATGGTAATCTCTAAGCATGTGTCCAATACCAAAGCAATCAGAATGTGATTGGTTGTGTGTGGGAAAGGGTGGGAAGGTTCATGGACAGGAAAAAGCTTGGTTCCAAATGTCTAAATTTTGCTTAAACTTACATCAAGTAATTAAAGCCATCCAGGTTAAGTCTGTTTTCATGCAGCTCAGTTTGCTCATCCCTAGTCATGACTACACATTCACGTGCACATACCAATCTCTCCCTGCTGCCATGCCGTGCTCACCAAACCATGCTCTATTAGTACGAACTCTATTGTTGCTCGCAGTGGTTGAATAATTAAGTGGCGACTAATTAGCATTGTCATGTATTAGTTGGACAAAGACTGCCTTTCCAGTTCTTCTCTGCAGACATTGGGCCTGATTTATTAAAGCTCTCCAAGCCTGGAGAGGATACACTGGCATCGGTAAATCTGGGATATCCAGCAAACCTGGAATTATTCTGGTCCAGGATTGAAAACATTTACTAACAAAAAGCAAAGGACTTTTAAGAAACCCATATCAGGTTTGCTGGATCACCCAGCTTCACTGATGAAAGTGTATCCTCCCTGGCCTTGGAGCGATTTAATAAATCATGCCTATTGCATCTACGCTTACTACACTCCACTGCTTAAAACTACAATGTGCCATCATGCAATAGCCCCTGAACATGAGTATGAACCCTACACCAGCGATCGGCAACCAGTGAAGAAAATTTTTGTGGTCGATGGCTGTGGTAGAAGGACACCGCTGGTGGGGGAGGGGGGCGCACCAGCAAGAGCTGTGGACCATGTCTCCCATATGGATCGCAGGCTCAGGGCGGTGGGTGGGTTGTGTCTCTATACACAACCAGCCCACTCTCCCATCGCAGGCTTAGAGTGGATGGGTTCTGGCATCATGAGGTCACTATGGGGGAAGTTCCCCACGCATACACGGTCCAGAGCCCCTTAAGTTTAGTGGTCCGTAGGCCTGAAAAGGATGGCGATCACTGCTCTACACCAAGATGATACTGGATTTTGATGGCAGTGTATAAATCTGGTACACTTGATGGACTTGCTGCTGATGGACTCCATGCTGGGGATACATTAACAAATGTCCTCCTGCCTGAAAGTCAATAGCCAACACTTTATGCAGCTTCTGGCTCTTAATTCTGTCCATCAATGACAGCTGGGGTCTCCATATAGAGCGTTTTCTGTTCTGGCGATCACTGTATTATCTTTGATACAATGATAACATGCAGGCCAGAGGCTTACCAACAAGATAAGACTTCATCTGAAATTGAATATTGTTATGTCCAGACTGCAGTGGCTGTGCAATCAAAGGGTTCAATCAATACTGTAACTGTCAGATTTAGTTGCATTATTAAATAATTACTAAATGAATTAAAAATTTAAAAAAAAACAATTTGTAATCTTTTTACACAACTATCGGCCCATATTAAAGACACGTCAGTGTGCCACTTAAAAGCCATATATATGTCCCTTGAAAAAGTCTTGCAACAGAATATATCCATCAAACTTTTAAAAATTCTTAATAAAAACCTAAATATGTACATTTGGTCTGGGCTTTTAGAGAGCCCTGGACACAAGAAAAGTACTTGTCTTTGTTTGGCAGACTCTTTATTTTTTTTCAGGTTTCAATTAAATGACAATGACTCTCTTGGGGGAATTATCTCTTCCTTACTAGTGGTTGGATTTTCTGCCAAGTGTTTGAAACAAAGCAGGATGAAAACCTGTAGTAGTAGTTTTCAATTAGTGGAATGTAAAATTGGGGGCTCCTCTTTGTTACTATATAGAACACCCCCCAATAAAATGATGTACAAAAAAAGATATTTGTTGGGAAATTCATTTTAGTCTGTTAAACTTCCTTAGAACTATAAAAGCTGTACCCTGGTCATTTTAACTTCTCTATTCTCCAACAAAAGAAGTGGATAGAAATTATTTGTTCTCTGCATAATACAATCATGGTCTTTGCAAACGAGGATCCATTAGTGGCATAATGCTGCGAGAAACCGCATTCGTGATGAGATTGCCATTTTACAAATTGCTGAGCTCGTTTAGCCGGTAGCCCTATTTCTGAAATGTCGCCACCCACTGAGCTGCAAATTTTAACACTATCAGGGGAAATTATAGAGAAATAATCTGGACAGGCTCTCAGCAGCCCTATACTCTGGAACAGAAAGAGCCATATGAAAATGAGGAGGCATGAGACTGAACTCAGAATAGTATTTCATGGACATGTTAAGGGAATCCATAATGGTTTTAGGTGGAACGTTTAATAATATGATTTCAATTAATACATTTTGTACAAACCTTTTTTATATCTGCATTTTAAAAGGTATATAACATTTGTTTAACAAATAATCATGCCATGACACAGGGTTTATGGAATGCTCTGAGTTTACTGAAGCTGTTTGCCTTCAGACTATCTGTGGTCAAATCAATATTGGGTCTAATTTAGATTACTAAACACATTTAGGCCAATGTCACTGTAGTAAATTGCCAACTCGGAGGAATCCCTTTTCATGAATTCACTTCTATGTGCCACTTCTAAGACTGCTGGATAAGGAAAGCATTTCCATCTTACAAATACATTACATTCTGCAGGGTTGTTTTCATCAGGGTAGCAACACTTTACTCATCTAGCTGCTAACGGAGTAACACACACAAGCAAATAATTGTTTCTCATGAAAATTTTAGTAAAAATTTAGTAAAAAGCAAATTCTTACCATTCACCAAAATGCCTGTGTTGCATCTGCCTTACTCTTGGTTCTTTTTATTAAATAAAAAAGGTAACTGCAATCATCTGATTCTTGTTTATTAACCAGTTCCCATCCCTAAATGGCAAAAATGATGCCCATATTATTATATTTAGTAGTTTTATATTAGAATTGAAGTGGAAAAAGTTAGACCATATGAGGAATTTTACTGCACCTGCAGGAAAGAGTTCACCTTTTAAAATGGAGATGAAACAGGACAAAGTAAGAAGAATATAATTTCAGACAGTTGTCACTAAGACATTTGGACCTTTTAACATCCCCATTGAATGATTGCCTTCACCTCTTGTTCTCATTACAACTTTCAACTTTTGGATCTCCTCTCATTTTCTGTCTCATTGACAGTGGTCATATGACAAACAAAGAGAGTAAATCTCCCCAGCAGTGTCTGGGAATGTGAAACAAATGAAAAACAAAATGTCTTGATTGAAAATTGAATAAACAATTGAAAATGATAAAAATAAAAAAAATAAATATATATATATATATATATATATATATATGAATAGCTATCTCTAGAACGATTCATCCATGTTGTCACTTTAAGCTTCCAGCTCAGTATGAAAGACGGAAAAGGGAAGATCAGATTGGTTGCTATGAGCCACAATGTACATTTGGGAATGGTGGCCAGATTGTAATTGTTACAGAAAACCTGTCACTAGTCTTATAAATTATCTTATCTACAGTGTTATGTAACAAACAAAGATACACATTGAGCCTATTGTAGCATTTATTTTATCATGTTAGTGTTCCATCTGCCCATCTAATTAGTGAACACATACCGGTCAAAAATACTGCTGTCAAAGGCTTCAAATTGTCACTTTGTATGGTTCATTGCTCTTCACCCACTTTTATGAAATGCTGGCATGTTGTCGAAGACATTTCCTATACAGTTGCTCTTCCTATTATCACAGATCTCAGAATGTCTCCTTTCATTACATATAGAGAGCTGCCTAGCTTATTTATCATCTCAGACAAATGGTTTCTGAAAGGGTTCTAAACCTATCATCTAAAAGAGAACTTTAACCAAACAACTAAGACAAAGTTGGTAAAGGAGTGAAATACACAAATGAAATATTTTGTCTTGTCAAATCATTCCTGTGTATTTCACTCTTTTCCCAATTTTGTTTTAGTTTATTTTTTAATATTTATTTTTGAATAATGATCATATTCCCATGTGTCACTGATGCTGTCTTGCTACATAAACAGGGTAATATTATTTCTGCAGATCCTAACTTTCTGGAGCCTTTGACCCATTGCCATGCCTTTCAGTTGATTGTAGTACAGGTTATCTTCAGTGCCTAGGATAGCCTCCCCTGAGCCATTTATCCAAGGAACCCATCTTAGTTCCATAATCCCCCTTCCATTACCCCAGAGCAGATCTGCACCTCAGCCCTCATTAGACTGTTAGGTTGGTGTGAGGTGGCAATACAAAGACTGACTTCAGCTGTATCTATTGAAGGGCAATGCAAGACCACCATAGATGGGACAATTGAGAAGATCTCAGCCACCCTGAGGAGTCATAGAAGTGTTAAATAATTATCTTAGCAAACTGGAAAATCTGTATGTACAGTATTAAGTTCCTACAATCTCCAAAGGTATTATTATTATTATTGTCCCCTAGGAAATCAGAAATTGCTTTTTATTGAAGGTTACTTTATAAGTTGGGAACATTGCTTGTCATGTTATTTATGGGCAGACTTTATTATTATTATTACACAGTATTTATATAGTGCTGACATATTATGCAGTGCTTTACAGAATCCATGGTCATGCCACTATGTCATTATCACAGTCTAAGGTAAATTGTGGGGGTAAGCCAATTAACCTAACTGCATGTTTTTGTAATGTGGGAGGAAACCAACAAAAACACGGGGAGAATCTGCAAACTCCATGCAGGTAGTGTCCTAGTCCAGATTTGAACCTGGGAGCTAGCGCTGCAACGGCCAAAGTGCTAACCTTTGAGGCACCATGCTGCCTTTAAAGAACTGTTACAGAAATAAAAACTTTAGGCAAACTGCTAAACACAAATTGTAAATACATACAGTATATAAGAGCTGTCTTTCCTCCCTCCATCTTGTCCTTAAATTTAAACAGCCCTAAACAACCATACACCACTACCAGTTTATGTTTGTTGATGAGGTCACATCCCTGCCCCTTGATTTGACTGTAGAAAAGGTCTTCTCTCCTCCTATCAGAAGTGGCTTGTTAGCACATGTGCCTGGAGAACATTTGATTGGCCTCAAGTACTGCCACTTTCTCTGATTGGCCTGACATTCTGCCACTCCCAGCCCCAGAGTAATGCTATGCAGAGGATTGCAATAAATCGAACTAACAACCCTTTTATGTAAAGTAAAAATTCTGTTTGTTTTTTTTTTTTAAGTGCAACTTAAACTTAAAAAAAAATGGTGCAGCACCACCCCCTAATTTGATGGAGAATGAATGGAAGCACAAAGCCTCCCAGGATACCTACATCACGCATCCCAGGAGGCTCTTTATATCAACAAGTTTTTTTCCCATCTACGTCACCCGATCCCGCGCCTGGGTCGGGTAACATAGGACGAAGAACCCGGAAGAAGAGGCAAAGATGGCCGGCGCCCGGAGAGCCAGCACGAAGACAGATGCCGGGATGACACGGGACCCGAAGGAAAAGACCTCTGGACAGATTGACTGCACTGCGGGATTAAGGTAAGTGGATTTTTTTTTTGTTTTGAGTTTAGTTTCTCTTTAAGTCAAATGTAATTATTTATTCTAGATATATTTAAAAAGATTGTTGTTTTAATAAATACATATTGCATGATATTATTATTACATTATATGATAAATATTGTATTTAACAGTGTTTTGCCAATAGTTCAGTTCTAACATTTAAACATGAAGAACAGGTAACCTCAATCTGTTTTTATAGCTATGTAGTATATGGCTACTTCTTGTTTCTTCTGTATTTGGTCCCCTGGTTGAGCACTTGGCAGGCCAGTGAAAGAGGCCATAGACTGTATATAGCACCAGAATGGACTGCTTACTTGATAATGAAAGAGGGATTGGGGATTATTTCTAAGAAAGGGTATTAAATTCTTTCAGAAGCTCAGAATTTATTAACTGTTTTGTAGGCTAGAATTTTTCTGAAGCAGAGTAATGCAGACATTACAAGCAGCAGTGGAATTGGCTTAAAATCAAAGCTGAATCTTACAGAATTATTGCCAACAGTTCCTGGACCAGATTTTGTAGACTTGTCTTTGAAAATGCCCTCAGCTTTTTAATTTATATTACAATACTGTACACAGACTAGATTCCTTACCTTTTATCTATTTATGTTTTAAAACATTTTGAGCCAAAAGGGCAATTCCGAGGAACAACTGAATGCATTTCAGTAATTTACTGACATCTGGTAAATAGGTCAACAGTGAAATCAGAGTTCATTCAGTCCATCTTAACCCAAGTTCTTTACAGTATTAGAAGGAGGACAGTAGGATTGTATTAAAATATGTGCAAGTATCTTTTTCCCCTTTCTGGCATCACAAATAATATCAAAATGCTCAAGGTAGGTTTAGGGCTGATTGGTGGTGATAAAATTGCCATTTTAGGGTAGAAGGAACATGGATGATGTGCCAACATCACCATCTGATGTGGTCCAGGATCACAGGTTACTGATGGGGGACTTGGGGGAACTTGGGAGAATTCTGGAGTAATGTTGGGTAATGGGAAATACTCCCTATATGTATCACAAGGTTCATTTTCAGTTTAAACTGGCTTTTTCCTGTAATTTCAACCATGAAAAATAGTATTTTGCATGCACTGGAAAGTATTTCCTACACTACATTAGTGAATGTCTTAGGTTTCAGAAACAATTACCAGCTTGCCTGGTATTTACAGAATCCCAAGCAAAATGTCCTTCAATTTTTTCTAAATACAGGCAGCAGGAGTTATTCGTATACAGCAGGAAAGGTACAATTGGGAACAAGTGTCCTCCCTGCTGTCACAGTAAAATCATTGTCAGCAATAGAAGGTAGTCATCCTGTGCCTTTGTTCCTGTGGAAAAGACTGTGGGAATCTCCAAATATAAAGGGGGAAGGGAGTGTGTACAAGCTTCTTAAATGGGAAAACAGGGGATCGGGGAAAAGTAGGGGGTGCATGGCACAGGAACTATGTGTGTAAAAGAGGGGACAGCCGGAATTCTTGGCAGAGAGGGCCATGAAGCATGTGAGGCTTCTCCCTCCATGGAGGAAGGGAAGAGAAATGATGAGGATTAAAGATTAACAGGTGCAGAGAGATCAGGCTGCAAAAATCAACAGAGGGCTGGAGAAGGAGGGGCTGTCAATCTAATGGGGACATGCTGAGGAAATCCAGAAAATTGACAGGGAAGTGCAATGGAGCAGAGGCTGTGCAGATAATGAGTCTGGTGCTGTAAGAAGCACCATACAGAGATTATGGCAATAAGATTGAGGGGGAGGGAAACCTGCAGTACCTGACTGAAGAATAATAGCTGGGGATCATTAAACTTATCTAAATCTGCTTTAGGCACAAACAGCACCAGTTGGATTTTTATTAACAAAGGTAAAATCCAGTGAATTAGAGTTTAGGGTACTTGCATCTTTATGCCAAGAGAGTATCTGATGATCACTTGTGCTGACCACACCAATAATACACAGTCACTATATGCGTTCCTATTCCCTGTATAACTATAATGTACCAAATCTGTGGTCCAGGGTTGGAACCAAAAATAGGTCCGTGTTGGTGATCTATGTCTACATCAAACAGTCCCCATGTAATCCCTGGGTATGTCATGACCACTGTGCAGTGACCAGGCCAACAACACACAGTAAGAAATTAGTTCTTATTCCCTATATTACCGCATAATGTACCAAATCTGTGCTTCAAATCTGAAATGGTGGGTTTACTATACCATGAAATACTATTAATTTTAAAACAATAAGGCTTCTTCAAGAATAATGATATCTCTACCAGTTGTCTTTGCCTCTACAATGCTGACACCTTCTTTCATTACAGATCAAACATTACAGAAGGTTCTGGTAAAACAAAACCTATTTGTGCCAAAGCTAGCTGATCTGATGAATGTAGAAGGTCCTGGATCCAAAATTCATAGCTAAGGTATAAACTGTGCAAGGGCTCTGGTAGCCACAAGGTTTTATGGTGAAATTCAAGAGGTCCAAGATTTAATATTGAGCATTTACTTGAGCACAAAACATTAAAAGGACAAAATCACGTATTTTGTAGGTTCAACCAGACTCTACCATCAGTCTAAAATTCTTGGTGAGAATTTAGATGGTTTAAAGAACCACACAGCAACCCATCACATTTTAGCCTCAGTAATAATTTCCCAGCTCGTTGGGAAATGCGTTTTTTGACAATGTGTGTTTCTGATAATGTTTAATTGAAGAAATCACATGCAAGCTGCGGTAGGCAGAATATTTAAACCACTTCCACGGATAGAATTAATAGAAATTAACACATGACTTTATATGAAAACATATGAGTCAGTTGCTTATCTAACGATAAATATGATATCAAGAAGACACGGAATCATTGGTCTGATTACAGTCACTCATACAGCTGTCAAGAGATGGAAGATAAGCATTGGCTGGTTTCTGCGGGTTATTGGAGTACATGTTATTGGTACTAAAAAAGTAAAGCAATCACAAGATCAGGTGTAAAAAAACTTGTATGGTAACTGGTTCTCTTGCCAGAAAATTAGATCAGGATCAAGTACCTCATCATACCACAACCAGATCTATGAGTCCAAGTATAGATGCACAACCAAATGTCACTGTCAAGAAAACTGGTCTCTTCTTAGCAATGAACAGGTAGAAGAACAAGGATGACGTAATTTATCTGAACACTATGGCTGCGTAAACACGTTCAACAATTGTTGTTTGAAACGAATGATCCACGAAAGATCGTTCGATAATTGTTAACAAAAAAAGTGACGACCGAAGAGAAAGACTCATCAATGACGCCAACAAACGAGGAATCTGGCTGGAAATGAACACCTGTCCCGGCGGATCTGATTGGGCGATGATCGTTCATAATCTATTGTGTGTACAGTGGCTCAGTGGATGTGGATTGTTCTTTGATACACTTTCTCCTGCACTTTCCCTTGTATGTCACTTCCTGCATTGTTCAAACAATCGTATCTAGTGTGTACATTATTGGTAGATTATATTTGAACGATTGTATCGTTACATGTACAGAATTGTGCACAATACTATACTTGTTGCAGCCTGATCACCAGGAATGAGTGAATCTGCCTAAGTTTAATTTGCAAACCCCAATGAAGTCATAATGAAACAAATCTTGATTATTTTTTTTTTTTAATTCTGGCCATTTGTACTGCTAATAAGCAAGGTACCAACAAAAATAATGTAATAATAACATAAAAAATAAAAATTAAAAAAACTAACAATAAGTCTTCCCACACAGAACTGTCAGCCCTCCAGAACAACTTCAACACCCAGAAAATATGGCTGCTGTGATTTCATGCTTTTATAGAAAGCTGTGTTATCAATTCAATTGGCTCTAGTGACTCTGCTAACCAGGGGCAAAGGATCTGCAGCACACTTTAGTTTTTTTTCGTTTTTCAAGCTTCACAAATAACCGATTCACCACAGTGAAAGTTTTTTTTTTTTCCTGCTGCAGACTGATGGCAGTATCTCAGTTAAGTCACTTCTCTAGAGCTCAAATACTGCTTTCTTATAAATGTTAATGAATATTGGGGCAATCAAGAGTCAATTCATACAGTTGTATATTTTTAAAGGCCCACTAATATGCAAACCTCCACTTTTCTGCTCTGGACCTATAGCTTTGCGGTAGCCCCTGAAAGTACATTTTTAGAGCTGGCTAGAAAAGGGGTCTGCAAATCCATTTTTTAATTACTGGCCAGATTTTGGATATATTATCTATTTATCAAAATTATAATAATAATGATTTATTTTGCTCAATTTCTGACTCTTTCGAAACCATGGATGTCTGTTACACAAATAAAATGTGGATCCTGGCCCTTGAGGACTAAAGTTAGTCCAGAGAAATGAAGAAAGACCAGAACAAAATAATAAAATGTGCAGGTGGTTCCTTTGGAACCCTGGAATATAGAACAAAACACCTGCAGCCATGTCTTGCTTCCAATTGTTAGGGCCAGTCCTAATGACGGGGAATTTTTACTAGAAGTATCAGTGATATGGGTGAAGGAGGAGCAGACAGCCAGGCACAAAAGTTGGGCAGACAACAATACAGCTGAAGAAATGTCAGAAAACATAATGCAGGAAGAAGACAAGGATGTTATCAGTGGGTTCACTGTTATAAGAAGGGGAAGAGATTTAAAAGAAAAGTCCCAGAGGGCACCATAAACTGAGAAAGGTCACAAATGAAGGGTAAAGAAAAGCGCAGGAGGAGGGGAGAGAGACTGTGCGGGAGAAGAACAGGGCACACACAGGGTTACATAGGGAGGGCACAGAATTGGAAGGAGAAAAAACGCACAAAGAAGGGGGGTGGGGGCAGGATCCTAAGCATTACTTCACAATAAGAGTGTCTCATAGGCAGTCACGTGGTCTATTGTTGAATTCTAAACACTTCACCAAAGCTTGAGAGAAGGGTGAGGGGAAAGGCAAAAAAAAAAAAAAGAAAGAGAAGATAGATTGCTTGGAAAAGTGGAGAAGGTTAAAAAAAGGGGAAAAAGTAAAAAAAAAAATACATAAAAAATATGTAATCTAAAAATGTAAGAAACAAGAAACGTAACAAAATGTTATCATTACAATTTCTATGATAAAATGTCTATAAAAACAAAATAGACACAAAACAAAAATATATATTTTTTTATATTATAAGAAAAAAACTTTAGTTTAAGAGACAATCTTACACATTTGACTTGAAGTAGAGTATTTATTAATAAATGGTTGGAAAGTGTTTCATTCTACAAATAATGAAAAAAAAAATTGTATAAAAAAAATATTTTTGAGCAGTGTTCTAAAGAAATTTGATTTGGTCTCACAAAAAGGCTAAATCTCTATATAACAAGAGTGTTTATTTTTATATAGAGGCGCAAATGACATTTGTTTTGCACTGGGCTGGGCTAAAAGATTTCTTTGTGTGGTGACATTTCCAGCACGCTCTTAAGAACGTTACTGGCACAACTATACCCCAGTGCTGATGTCCCAAATGAACGCGACCTAGTTTTTCAATTTAAAAAAAAAAAAAATTGAACAAAATATCTGCAGAAAGCTAGACCGGGGCAGTGTACAGTCTTTGAAAAAAAACGTGTTAATCCTATTTTAACGCTTTTGTTCAGTCAATCAGCATTTATGGTGTGTTCTATGAAATTTTAGGCTTACTCACTGAAGTCAAAACGACAGAACACATACTGGGACTGACTTACTAAGGAAAATGTGCAGATCAATCTCGTTAATGCACCTGCATACCCTGTGGAACTACCAAGTCATATATAATATTTACTACCTGTATAGATGTGCAAATACTGCAGGTTTCCTAAAAAAGGATTTTCTCAACGCTCTTTCAAATGTTATGGGAAAAATACAACATGAAGTGTAAAAATGTAAAAAAAAGAACTCAATGACAGTGCAGTCAACTAAGCTATATGTAAATGCATAATTTGGAATGCAGTTGCATTTAAATGCGTGTTAAATGATACATACACACTTATACTGTCTTACTGCTGCATGAGCACAGTGTACACATCTCTTGGAGCTCCTCTTTTGTTTGGTGCATAAGCCTTTTATACATTACTAAAGCTTATAACAAAATAGACACCTGACCAGTGTTTCCAGTCAAGAGTTTTGTTACAGTATATTGCAATATAAAAGGAACTTTCCTATAAAGTTTTGATAGTGAGGGAAAGGATTTAAACTCTCATCAGGGTTTACTACCATTCAGGTTCTGTTGGAGATATTAATTTGCTTTTTGTCTGGCAAACGGGTCCCTAGAATTGGAGAAAGCTGTCCAATAGAAAGTTTAAACTTTCCCCGTTCTATCCACAATTTTAAAAAATGGTATTGGTGCACTTTAACGCTATAGCTTACAAACAGAAGTCCTTGACTTTAATTCACCATGTGGGTATAGGTAAGGTCTTTTTCGTTTCTGGTATGACTGTGACCTTTTTGCATAAAGCCAAACATGGTTTGGTGAGTTTGGTGTGGAGGAACTTTAGTGACCTGACCTCAGTCCTACTGAACTTGTGGAATTAATTGAAATGCTGATTGTAACATTAGTACATCACAAGTACTCCTGATAGGGTACACCACATAGATACCCATGGGTACCCATAGACACACATTTTTGGGAAAAGCCTTCCAAGGATAGACTATTGGAGAAGGAAAGCCAAGCAGTTTCACATTACAGATTGACAATCGAAAATCCGGGCATCAATAATCCGGATCCTTCAGCTTCCCGGCATGAATAGCCCTTGCATTCTCACGGAGGAAGAAGCTGATTCCATTCAGGTGTAGTTCTGTCAGTTGCCACTAATACATTATAATTACAGGCAATTCAAAATCCAGAATTTTCAGAAATTCGGCACTCCTTGAATGTCAAACTGTATTATTCATTGTTTTACAATTGGATGTTTAAAATGCTTATACAGATGTAATGCTAAGTTGTCTACAAAAATTTAGGGTATGCCTTGAACAGGATGGTTCCCTAGTTCAGATCATAATTTTTGAGAGCACAAACATATGCACGCTCATAAGAAACCACAGATCTATGGGTCTAAATTCTTACTAGCACTTTCTTCCTGCTCTTGTGCATTTCCTTCTACTAAATAAATCCCACCGACTTCATCCGACAATGGCCATTAACACAGGACAATGCTCATGTAATTCCAACAATTTTTCAAGTTTTTGATTACAAAGATGTTCAAAATGACTGTGGTAAACTGCGGTTTCTAAACATGTCTAGTACAGTAGGCTTGTTGACCTTTTTTGTTTTTTAAAAACTTAGACACTCAGCAATTAGGTTCTCCTTCCATAGTTCCTGGCTGGCTTCCTTCCCATCCACCCTGAATTTTTGAATGTACCCACCCAGCCTGGAATTTTAGCACTGTACCAGTTGTACTCTCCATAATAATAAAAAAATTATAAAACAAAATAAAGAAGAAGGGTGGGAACCATCATAATGACCACTGAAAGTGAGATGGAATTCAAATGCAGAGACATCTCCACCACAGTATCCATGAAATATAGTAAACAGGTTCTGGTATATGTCAAAATTCCATGTATCTTAACTGATTTTAAACAGTAAATTCTTGAAATCATATCTTAGTTATAGGCGGTGCCTAATGTGCTTAATCAACTCCTGGATTTTTATATTTCTTAGATAACGATTTTAGACTGTAGTAATATTTCCTGAATCTGTTGCTGGGCACTTTTGATGTCCTCCCTCACCTTTTTACTTTCTCCCTAGTCTAAAATAAATAGAAAATCAAGTCAGGGCCCCTTATTATGACTGCAGGAGTTGAGCAGAGATCTCACCAAGAGGTATCTGTGGTCCAGGCAGTAGGAGTATTACAGATAGGCAGATTTTCACTTCCGATCCAAAAAAAAAACACATATCTGAATTGAATCTGAAAGTTATTCATCATAAAAAAGTATTCTTTTTGGGTTCCAGTTGCCTAAAATAGTTTGGACGTGTTGGTAAATATTGATCATAAATACACAAAGTACATCATGTATACGAATGATCACATACATCTGATCTGTGTGAGTGCTGTGTTTTGGGACCTCCTATCAATTGATTGACAATTGAAATATTGATTTGAGTGGTTGGTTTAACACAAAATTGGAAGCTGATCAACTTTTATGTATTATGCTTATCATTGCAGAATACATAGAACACTGAAATATCAGCTGTGGGTGACCTGCCCCTAAAACATAAAGCAGTGATAATACATGTGATTGCACATCAACTGAAGTAAATCTGAAATAAAATACAATAAAAAAAAGCAAAAATTGAATAAAAACACTTCTTAAATAAAAACTAGTAAATTGCTGAGGTTTGCTTTTCCAAGGGTGGATTTAAATGTTCATTCCATACTAACCAAATGAATTTTCCTACAATCCAAAATTATTCAGCTTTGCTACATATTTTATTTATAATAGTCAGCATTGCCTACAGCAATGTATCAGAGCTCTGGTGGTCTGATGGCGGGGGACTGTCAGCAGCTAGGATAAGTTGTTGGTTTCTATAGGTAGGACAGACATTGATTCTTCATTGGCAGAATACAGGGTGGTGGAGGTTAGAAGACAACCTTCTATGGGGCAATCTTGCTGCTAAAGCCAGTTGGATAATCATTCTCATAAATGACTCCCAAATGGGAAATATTCTACAATGGTATAATTTGCATTTCTGTTTTTTTATAGAAGCTGGTAGATATACTGTACACTATTATCAGATACTGACTGCACAGAATATGGATGCTAGACGTGTAATGTGCACAATGTCAGTGCTATCAGTCTGACAGTAAGAGGCCTCTCTTACACCCTGGGAGATGTTTCAATCAGTCTAGCACATCATCACCAGAGTACCAAGTGAGAATAAAAAGACACAAGGTCTAATAATGGCTAGACTGACTATCCCAAAGTGGCACTGACATAAACCATGTAATACTACAAGTCAATGAAATGCAAACCTTTGCTGATTTTGTTATTAAAAATTGTCATTTGGGTGGCTGTAAAGGCAGCGTACATATTTCTGTTCTGGAAAGTTTTTAGGAAACAATAATGGAGCTAACGCAATTGTATTTTTTTTTAGCTTTTTTAATGATGTTTTATGTTGTATATAGCAGTTATATGTGTTGTGTATATATGTTATGTATTATTGTGTGTGTGTGTGTGTGTGTATATATAAGCCAGCTTTCCTATGACAGACGAGTCTGTTTATCTCTAAGTTGTCATGGATAATTCTACCTGCTATTAATTGTTGTTTCTATTGAAGTATACTGAGCCACAAATGTACAGCTCAATGTACAGTGCTATGCAATTACACCATTGCATTGCATTTACTTCCATTCACACGCATCATTGTGCTTGTGATAGATATGGTCAAGAAACAGGGTGACTACTGCAGTGTTTCAATACTATTCAATAAACCTTTCCCAGAATCTCCAACTGATCAAGATACCAATAAAAATTCAAATGAACCATTTCCATTGACAAAACCTTGTTTTAGACCCAATGACAAAATCACTGGATCTTGGTTCTTCTTAACATACTGGTAAAATTCAATATAATACTTTTTTTGTTCATTGTTTTAATTGACTATGATTTAGAAATGTATAAGCATTCAATAAAAATGTAACATTAGTAACAGTATACTGCTTTTCCCATTTGTAGGACTGTGTTTAAGTTCACAAACATGCTGGCTGATTTATTGACAGGCAAACATAATACCCCAATGTCCACAATGCCTCTAAGCATTTGGTTACACAGACTCTAAAATACGATTCTTTAAGAGCAGAGGTCAAAGCGGCCAACCAAGGGGCAGCTTTAGAGAGAGAGGGGTTATGTAGAAGACCTTGGAGGAATCATCTGTCACCATAATTAGTCTTTGATGTCCAACAGAGGTTAGAATTTATTGGAAAATAAGCTTTAAATCAGCTTGAACTATATAATAGATATTATGAGTGCTGTTTATAGGGATGTTTAAAGAAAAAGATAACAAGAAAGCTTCTTGATAATGTAATCAGGTAGAGTCAACCAACTTGAGGTGGAACTAAATTTGGTTTGTTAAGCGCTGACATGTAGGCATTTTTATGAGAGAAGACACTGTGTATGTCTCATTTCTCAGAGATGCTGAAATGCTACTTAAATGCCTGTCAGCACTTTTTTTGTATGTGTACATAAAGTGAAGCTCACTATACAGCTTTGGCACAATTTTATGTCAAAGACAAAGTAAATCTTTGTATTTGCGTGGGATTTATGTCGACCCATTCTGGCCAAGCAAGGTGTCCAAAAACTCCCGAATCTGGTAGACATAGGTAATATGTTTACACCAGAAATGGAGTGAAGAAGAAAAATAGCAGCTCTTTCACAATGTGAAATTATTCTGTGCATACTTGTGGAAAAAGCATTGTACCATTGTACTTGTTTAATCTCTAAAAGTGTTGTTTTTAAGCAGACACCACAAAGTTCTGCTAAAAGTTCCACGGAGTGTTATCCTCTTATCCAATAAACATGCCATTACTGCATTACAGATCACTACAACCTCCCTTGACAATGGAATGGCAGTTGTTTGCTCCTAGATATGGAAAGTCATGTCTAAAGCTACATACACACTTCCAATTATTATCGTTGGAAAACGAACGACGAACGTTCATGCACGATATATATGAACGATCGTATAGCACCGATCCTGCACATAGAGTTAACGACACGATCGTTCATAGATATTGTACACACAATAGATACAATCGTTTGAGCGACAGAGGAACTATGTGCACGACAGTAAAGTGAACGGACGTTTGTTCATCACGCATGCTCTGAACATGGACGATCAACGAACGACCGTACACACGAACGATGTTCAACGATTGTCGTCCAATCCGATCCGTCAGTCCGGTCGTTCGTTTCCAGCGACTTTCCTCGTTCGTCGGCGTCGTTGGTTACTTTTTTACCAACGATTTTTTGCCCAATCGATCGTTCGTCGTTCGATTGGAACGATAAAAATTGGAAGTGTGTACACACCTTAAGTGATAAAGTAAAAATAAATCACAGGGGCATAGAAGCAGCACTTACTACTTAATAGAGGTAATAGCAGGCACCTAGTAGTATCTGATTTTAGGCAGTTCTCTTTTTACTTAAAAATGGAGTACAGTTTTGCTGTAATGGTTAATCTCCCTAAGTCTGAAGGCCTATAGAGATGCTAGATAGCAGTTGGTTAAAAGAATGGCTACTGAGCCAATAATTGTTTTTTCAAAAACTGGTCAAAGATAATGACAATCCACAAAATTTTTTGGTACCATCCAGTCTGATTATCATTTATTTTCAAGCATGTATAGATATCACTAGCAAGAGGGACATCATGTGCAGAACAATGCAAGTGCAAGCAGTGGTCAGTTGGCATACCCAGGATATTTTATGACTGTATCTAGCACAGTGGTCTACAAGCAAGCATATACCTGCCATGTGTATGGAATTATCAATTTTGATATTATTCAGCAAGAATGCTCATTCATGGAGAATCATTCACTCACAACAACTTTTATCTAGCCTCCATATAAAGCCAAATACATACGTTCACACTTTAACGCACGTACCCTTTATTTAAAACTTTATTTAGTGCCTGTGTTGTAAGGTCCCTTATACTTCAATAGGGCATTGCTTTTTCAGTAATGGTTGTGTACTTCCCATTTAAGTCTATGAGTTACAAATAAGCTAGAATGAGCAGCACAGCCATAGATTTCTTCTAGCTGGGATGGACACAATTTAGGAAGCTGCTATTCTTAAAAAAAGTAAGAAAGAACTTGGGGGTGTAGGTTTCGGCTTAGAATAGTTGAAATAATTAGAGGGCGTGATGTAAAAAGCTACCTTGTTCATTAACCCCCTGACCTACAATTCCAACCTAAATTCATAATATAGCGGAAAGCGTAACTTACTCATGCTCATATGTCATTGCCCAGAAATGTTGATGCCCACAAAGAATTCTTGCTTATAAAACTTATGAATTGTAGAGTGACGTTTCCCAGGTACAAGCTTCATGGACTCCAAGTCAATGTCTGAATCAAAAGACATTTTTCTTCCAGACATAAGAATGCAAGAGAAAAAAGCACTACATATAGTTAGCCATATAGGAACTGTTCGGACCTCAGAGAACAAATAAGAAAACCCCTGACCTTTGGAAATACATTAACTGGTAGTAATTTTCGTTTCTCTTTGACTTCTTTTGTCCTTGTGTTTGATGTAACACCACCACTGGTTAGTCTATTTCTTGTTTTTGTGTTGAAATGGAAAAAGGATTAAGAAGTATGATGGGAACTAACTGAGGCTCACAACATTCTCTTTTCCTTTCACATTCCTGTGTATTTACAATTCTAGGATCTACAGGCCAGCAAACTAGAAAAAAACAGTGACATGGGTAAACTCACAAACTTGAACTAAACTGGTGAAAAAGAAAGAACTGGCAATTGCTGTGCACCACATTATTTTCTTGAGCTTCCAAAATTAGCCCACTGGAGATAAGCCAGTTCAACTTTACTAATAAACACCCATGTCTTATTCAAATTTGGCCATTTAAGCCAACACAGGCTTCTTAGATTGTAAAGACATCAATACAAGTAGTCAGAGACACTGATGTTTTTGATAGGCACCTTAAGGAACAGGATTCTGACTCTTACTTCCTAAATCGTTCAATGGGCCTGATTTATTAAAGCTCGTCAAGGCTGGAGAGGATACATTTTCGTTAGTGAAACTGGTGATTCAGCAAACCTGCAATGGATTTCTTTAAAGTAATTTGGTATTTGGTAGCAAATGTTTCCTGGACTAGACTCACTCCAGGCTTGCTGGACCAGCCAGCTTTCCTGATGAAACTGTATCTTCTCCAGCCTTGGAGAGCTTTAATAAATCAGACCCAATGACTCTGGTGGTGGGACTTCCAACAAATATTATGTCAGTCCCACAAGTCTAAAATGACCACAAATGCTAAAGCAATTTTACTGAAAATGGTATCATTTCTCAGCTGTTCTATCATAATGTTATTCTATTAGTCAAGCAATGTTGACATTTAATGTAAACCTGTACTCACACAAAACACTATAAAAATTCACTTTTATGGTACAGCAGGTACTATTAGGTGCCATGACATGCAATTAAGATTGAGGGCACACCCACGCCACCCACTTAGCAAGTTCCAGAGATGTGGAGGGGTAGCAAAGCCTGTCAACATTGTTTTGTATGATACACACGGGCAACATTCCCACACTGCCTCCACCACCAACATTCCTAGGGGAATGGAGCCTCAGAGGTGGTCTGAAAGGGTCTACAGTGTAACAAAGTTATAGTCACTGCGTAGTAAGGTGCACCCTTTTCAATGTTCTCCTGACTTATATCTTTGCACTACCCCAAAGGCACTTGTCAAACCTCCAACCCTTCCAGGCTAAACATCAATCATGATCTTTCATGGTTCCTCTAATCCTATATGAGCCATGGGTTTTCTGAAAACAATTCACAATGTTACTATTCTACTCCTTGCATACTTATTTTGTATTAAATATAATCCAGAACCTTCCACGCAACCCATTAGCACTGAACCTTTTTCCTCCAACAGTATTGTTTTACAATGTGTTCTGTAAAATCAGTTTAGTTTACATTTAAATGTTGATGTTTCTACGTATTTCTTTATTTATTTCTCCCTGCACTGTCATTTGACCCCAAACTTTTTCCTTAGGCGTGCAACACCATATTTGAAGCTTCTTCATGCTTTTCAAAGTATATGAAAAAGATAACTAAAGGACATTACGTTTCTGAAAGCACTATGTGTCAGAGGTGAAATTTACAGCACATATTCATACATAATATTGCACGTTTGCAGTGTTTTGGGCTTTTGACTGTTTTAATACTGAACATTTTTAGCTTTAGAAAAACATGAACATGGTGAAGTGTATATAAAATGTTCCAATGAAATAATTAGGTTTCGATCTACTTAAAGTAGCCCTTGTGCAATGCGGCCCTCCTACTGCGACAAAGTGGCTTAAGTGACTGCATATTAACATTCCTGATGAAATCGGGAAATGAAAGGACACGGGCGTCTAATTCCTGGGAACAATGCCTCATCGGCGCTGCCATGCCGCGTTCTATAGACTCACCGAAGATTCCAAACTTCAGTGTGAGAGTGATTCACACCTGGCGGCATGAAGGCGGGGGCTCTGCCTCTCTTTGTTGTTGCAGGGGGGGGGGGGGGGGTTGTATGCTTTTGTGCTGTGAAGGGTGATGTTTTGCCATGTCTGGAATTTGGGAATTTGCTGTGAAATAACAAAGTACACAAAGCCTGTCCTAACCTGTTCATTGTCCACCCACCAGCCAAAAAACAAGGACATCATTCTGTACAATAACTGATTTTCAGGCACAGACTAAATAAAAGGCGAAGGAATGTGCAAATTCAAATCAATTGGTGGTTTATCTCTTCTTCCTGGACTCTTTATTAAAAAATGTGTAAGAAATCTTCAACAAATTGATTTTTGCAAATTAACCATAATAGGAATAATCTTTTTACATCTTATGATATTCAAACAACAAAAAGGTACTTTTTGCTACACCTGGAGGCTTCATTCATTTGTATTCTTTTGTACTAGTCTTTTTTTTCTTTATAAGTTATCATATGATTTCCTCTGTATTTAGGATTGTATCTATAAAGCAATCACTCGCAGAATGAACTAGTTGATCTGTAAATCTGGTGAAACAGCAAATTGACCGGAAACATTTCAGAACCTTTGTCAATTTGCACCGAATTATACATAAACTGATTGGCTGATCTTTATAAATTGTGTAATCGTTTTCTGCATTTGCATTTTAAACCAAAAACTGATCAAAAATCGAGCTTTAGAAGTTCCTTATTCATTAATCAATACTCTTTTGTATTTTTCATTTCTATATTTCATCTTATGTCTATGGGTTGGTTTACTAATCAAGACAAAGAGTAATATGCAAATTGATGTAACAAAACCATTTTCCAATATCCGATGGCAGGGCAGCAAAATTTGCTGTTGGAGACTATGCCGTGTTATAAGAAAAGTCTATCTGTCCATAATACTCAATAAAACCATGAAAAAAGCAAAGCACTATATCAAACTATGGAGAGGGTGGTAGCCAGCCATGTGTGCACATTCCAGTGACTGAACAATCTTTCATATAAAAGACCATCCTTCAAATGTGTACATTCACATGTGACCATGGAGGAAGGGGGATGGGCATTATGTAGACATTTCTGACACCTGCCTGTCCCAGGGGAAGACAGCAGCAATTGGCAGGAAAATTTAACCCATTTGAATGATTTTTTCACCAAGACGGTTTAGCAAGTAGAACTTAGTTTTGCATACAAACTAGGGATAAAGTTCAAGTTTGATCTAACATTAGGTTTGATTTAAACCATTTGCTGTTTATGAACTTTTGTTAAAATTTGAGTAGACAAACACTGCCCAATACGTACCCCTGCCACAGACTTACAGCCACTGTTGCCAACCACTGTAAGGGAATTTTGGGACTTTTTTCATTTTATTGTTGCTTCCATATTTGTGTGACTCCAGAGTTCGGAGATGGATGATGATCTTCCATTAGGCAAATCACTGCCTGTAAAATGACCAATATAGGTCAATAATGGAGCCTCCATGGTTTTCCTTTAACACGTTCGCCATCTGCACTCTGACCATTTTATTGTAGGATACTTTGGTAAAAAAAAAGATTTTCTGCTAAATCCAAGAATAATGAAAATGAATAAAGCCCTTGGGGACCTGTCTGGTTTCCTGCACTGTAAATCCTTCAGGCTTGAATCTTTAACAGGCAGAAAATACTGAATAATTGGCAAGATATCTCCAAGTGGGAAAGAAACATATTTTAGGCTTCAGAGGGAGGGCTCTGGGTGCCTTACCGAACATCTTCATGTGTTCCTTGCAGCTCAGAGCAGAAGATTTGTATTGAGCTGGAGGGCCCAATATAGATAAGTGCTTGTTGCAGCATTTGCTTTGCATTAAAATGAAGACAGGCTGGTGGTGCCAGTGGATGCTGACTCTGCAATCTCTGTTTATGTCAACTACTGTTAACTTCAGAACACTAGGTGAGACAACATGAGCACTAGGTGTCCATCTACCTCCAATGCTAGTATGTACAACTTCTTATTGCAGGTTACAAAGGAACTACAAGATCCAGCAAGCTCTGCACGCCAAATATAAGACAAATGAAATAGACCATCACTAAGGTGTCTCCATGCAGCCTAATACAGCTTTTTATTCAGTTGCCTGCTTGCACAGGTTGGGGGTGAAGAAGACCTAAAAAGTGGTAATAAACAGAAGTAGGAAAAAAATCAAACCCCTTCAGCATTGAGCAGCTCAAATCCTTTGGCATGTAAAACAACTACCTTCCATGTATTTATTAGTTTCCTGTTAAAGTTTGGCTTTAAGAAGAGATATGATCGCCTTGTATAAATAGAGAAGAGGTTTATATAGTACACCATTCACTTTAAGGTCATTGCAAAAGAGTACTCTGCACCTAGAGCAGGTTTAACCCTGCATACAGAAATGATCCTATACCATAAAAGCAGTAAAATGTTGAATTGTCTTCTAAATGAGCTTGTTCCATCCAACCTAGTAGATTCTTTCAAAAAGAAATCAGATGTGTTTTAAATGTACAATATTAAATTGCTTACATTTACAAAAAATAACACAGTGCAATGTTTATTCATAGATTGCCCTTGGGGGTCAGAGGAAATTGAGATAATTAAAGCATGTTTTTTTATGGTTTTTTTTTTTTTTGCTTTTCTCTGGATCATTTGAGAATTTTTAGTTTTTTTTTGTCTTGTGGTTCAGTGGGCATGTGTCTTTTTCTTTATATAACTTTGTAACAATAATGGTACAGTCTGATTAATGATAATTGTATTCAGTAAAGCTGTTATAATTTACATAATCTCATTTATCTTCATTACTTTGTTGTATTAAAGTCTAGAAAACGCTTACAGGCAAAAAGCCATTACTATGTTCAAAGCACTTTTACCATCATCCACTCAGACTTTATTGTTGACCAGACCTTAGAAGTTCTTGCTGTACTTTATTCAGGTAATCATTGCATATTATTATTATTATTATTATTATTATTAATATTAAAAAATCACATTGATCCCTAATTATGTCTAGTAAAAGCAAATGGCGCCACTTTACAAAGCAGAATCCAATTCTCTTGAGTTTCACTAAAATGAACCTTAGAAATAGTTGCTTAGAAGATGTGAATCACACAGAGCAGTAGAGAAGATTAAAGGAATTTGAGATGTACTGTGGCTCATAGACCAAGGAGATATTTACAACTTTCACAAGCATGTTCGGGCAATGTCATACTACTCGCCCCATCAAACACAAAAATTTAAGGACTAAAAATTCCAACAAGAACTACTTGAGACTCCAATTCTCAAACAGAAAACAGAAAATTCAACCATGATGGGTGGAACTATTTAGGTTTAAGTGTTGAATTTTGGAGGATGAAATCTTTGTCCTTGAGTTCAGGGCTCCACCCAGCTGACAGCTAATATGATTGGGTCTCCTCCACTCAATTTTCAAATATTTATTAGGATGGATAATGAAGAACAATGATTGAGACATCAACACAGATCCAATAACATCACAGAAGGAAGACTTTCAAACAAAAGTTTTCCAGTTCTTATCTACCAAAAACTCTGTGCGTTAATCATTTAAGCTAGCCTATTGCTTGCAATGTGACGCATATGAGCAGAATATAAAGAGTGCAAAAAAGTCTCAGAAATCTCTAGCGCAAACTCTACACCAAGCAGAAGATCTCAGGTAGTCTGAAGTCAGTAATTACACTCATGGTCACCAGTTCCGACCATTAGTGGATGATTGACGGTTTTTCCATTGATGAACCACTTTACATATTTCTAATGCACAATTTCAAAACTGTATTTCTTCTTATAAAATACATATTTGGGGATTATTTGGTAAAACCAAAATGTGCTAAATGCAAATCGCCAATCACAGTAGAGGCTCAGATTATTAAGGGTTGTATCACTTTGCTCCTCATTACTGTTCTTGGCACTGCCCTAGTAATCAGGTAATATGGATGCAGGGTGCAGAGCAGTGATGGGTTATTCCAACAACCTGCCAACACAGCTGGTACAAGGTAAGCTAGGAGCAGAAGCCTGAGGAGCATCACAACAGACAAGATAATCAATAATGAATGGAAAGGAATGTGGTGATTAATATGGGTCTCATGGGGCTGGATGTGCATAAAGTGATAATACTACTCTGAAAGCTAGTGCTGGCATCTGGGCACCATGACGAAGCATTCCACTGAAAACATATCAGAATGGGACTCAAATATACCATGACACATGCTTTATAGATAAACCTACTAACAGCTTACTTAATATAGATAAACACATGTAAAAAACAACTATATATATATAATTATACTGTTTTTTTTACTGTGGTTAAATTTACTATTTTTTATCTATTGTTTGATTTTTCTTTCTGCATCAATACCAATCCGTCTTGTGTCTATTAAGATATTATGCACCAACATGCTCTTGTCCATGCTCAATCCATTACTATGCAAGTCAATATTGTGCTCAATACCATCCCAGCCCTCTGATGATCTACAGCCAAGACTCAGAAATAGAATCCTACAGCAGCAACACCACAAGAAGAGGAAGGAATCCCTATCCATTCACCTGATATACCACTTGTATCAGAATCATTCATAGGGACCCACCGGGTATACAGAAGTTATTTCACTTAGATGAAATGGAAAGATCGATTGATAAATGAGTGGATAACATGGACAGGGAATAGAGAGAGAATTTAAAAGAACAGAGAGAAACAAGAAAGTATAGAAGAAGAAACAAATATAGACAGGTAATTAAAAATGCAGAAATAAAAAAGATAAGATAGAAAGATAGATAGATAGATAGATAGATAGATAGATAGATAGATAGATAGATGGATGGATGGATGGGTGGATAGATAAATCGATCAATTGATTGATAGATAGATAATAGATAGATAGATAGGTGGATAGATATATCGATCAATTGATCGATAGATAGATAATAGATAGATAGATAGATAGATAGATAGATGGATGGGTAGATGGATGGATAGATAGATAAATAGATGGATGGATGGGTAGCACTCTTGTCCCATAAAATGATATTTCTGGATCCTCTCCCATACACACATTAGAAGTCCCCTGGCTGCCCTCTATGTCTCTGTGATCATGGCACTTGGTAGCGCTCAGCATGGCACAGACTCACCTGGCAGTAGGGCTATGATGAGCAGTAGGGCTTCCATGTGGGCAGCAGATCTCCTCCTGGCACAGTGATGGCAATGAAGGTGAGATGAGTGGGGTGTCCCGGGTGGGAGTGTCAGTGTGTGGGCAGTGCGGGCTCCAGTGGTGGATGATAGGGATCAGCAGGTGTCCCGGGTTAGTGTGATTATCTCCCCAGCTGTCCCGGGTGTTGTCCTGGGCTGTGTGGCCCCGTGTCCCGGCTGTGGTGTTGCAGGCTGTATCGCTGCTTCTGATACAGAATAAAAGGGACAGAGGGAGGGAGACTCCTCCAGAGGATGACTGCCCACTAATACATAATAGACCGCTCCCCACATAGGGACCACACCGCCCTACTCAATATTCATCCCACTGCCTGCCCACTGCCAATCACAGGGTATTATTACTACAATCTATAGCAGGGGTATGCTTTGTATTTTCCTAACACATAAATAATTACATTGTTTTATTATTGTTTTTATATCTAATATTTTATTTTTTTATGTCATAAGTTTTTATTCATTTTCAAAATGGAGAAAAATAAACATGTAGCAGCTAGGATGACTATCTGAACAACAGAATGAGAACGACATGCTTTGTGCATACAGCAAACCTGTAGATAGTTTTATTTTTTTAATGCTTATAATTATTTATTTATTGTAACAAAGTCTGAACGTTGACACCAGTGCACTGCATACATGATTGTATTATTACTAACATATTTTGTTTGTTTTTTTTTTTTGCTATTATGTTTATTGGAACACATAAATAAATAAAAACTGCTCCACTAATCAACCCAGTGCAATTGTTGATGACATTTTGTTATTTCTATTCTACTATGTATTGTATATATTATTAGTATTATGTATTTATATTGTGCAGACATTTTATGCAGCGCTTTACAAAGTCCATAGTCATGTCACTGCTGTCCCTTTAAAGGGGCTCACAATCTAATGTGTCTACCATAGTCATACATCATTACCATAGTCATATATATATATATACCATAGTCATACGTCATTACCATAGTCATATATATATACCATAGTCATACGTCATTACCATAGTCATATAAATATACCATAGTCATATATATATATATATATATATATATATATATATATATACCATAGTCATACGTCATTACCATAGTCATATATATACCATAGTCATATATATATATATATATATATATACCATAGTCATACGTCATTACCGTAGTCATATATATATACCATAGTCATACGTCATTACCATAGTCATATATATACCATAGTCATATATATATATATATATATATATACCATAGTCATACGTCATTACCGTAGTCATATATATATACCATAGTCATACATCATTACCATAGTCATATATATACCATAGTCATACATATATATACCATAGTCATACGTCATTACCATAGTCATATATATACCATAGTCATACATATATACCATAGTCATATATATATATACCATAGTCATACGTCATTACCATAGTCATATATATATATATACCATAGTCATACGTCATTACCATAGTCATATATATACCATAGTCATATGTCATTAAACAGTTTAAGATAACTTTTTGGGATGAAGCCATTTAGAGAGCCAAACTGGGGGAGAACATGCAAACTCCATGCAGATAGTGTCGTGCTCAAGATTCAAACATGAGACAGTAACACTGCAAGGGCCAGAGTGCTAGCCTTTGATATATATATATATATATATATATATATATATATACACACACATAAACACACACATAGTTGACTGTAAAGCAGAAAAATAAGACAGAAATATTAGGAACACAAATGCTTACTCTGTGTTGTATTGTTATAAATAATTACATTAATAAACATGAATCCAGAGTATAGCCAGGGTGCACCTAATATGTATGTATGCCATATAGAAAAGGAAATTGTAGATGGGAGTTGCTGTCTTTTTTCATCCAGCACTGCTCCAATGCATGTGTTGAAACACAAAAGCACAAAAGCTGTGTTTGATCTGTTTTACTTGAAATAAAAATATACCTCAAGGGCAAGGCAAAGCAGGCCAAAGACTGTTGGAATTTAGGTTGAGCACATAATCCCCTTGAGCATTCAACTTTCTGATTAGTTCTACAAAGATAGGAAAAGCCCATATTTTTCAAAATTTGAATTTGCATTTTTAATGCAGTAATTGGCTTTTTTTGGCTGCTTTATGGTCATATATTATGGTACACAGGGTTGTAGTGGGGTGGGCAAAAGTAGGCTCGCCGTGGCCTCACTTTTTCAGGACCCCTGTATAGGCTTTCCCTACGTGCTCACCATGGATAGCCTTTACTATTTCCATGCCCCCTCTTCTTTTTTTACAACTACACCCATGGGTACAATGGGCAAGGGTTCCTACTTAAAATGATCATGTCATATCCTGCTAATATAAACATTAGAAGAGTCCATCAAAGTTGTCTCCACAGTCATTAAGTGTCATGAAAGCAATGAGGCAGTAAGACCACCAGAGCAGCCGATCATACAGAAGGAGACACCACAAAAAGTCACATTATGGGGCACTCACATTTTATATAGTTTATATTGATCTTAGAAGGATAGAAGGGATGGGGTGATAGTTTTTCTTGCTCAGAGTTGGGCTTAAAGCTGGGGATCCTGTTGTTAGCTCCCAGCACTTGAACTGAGCTGAAAATGAAATGAAAATACATTTCTGCAATGCAAACCTTTTACTGTCTGCAATTTATTTTTTCCTAACGCAAAATCACTGTCATGGAATCATTAGTGTGACTGTATTCCCCCTGTGTGCAGGCTTCAAGGTGATCATTCTTATCCTTTGTACAAGTGTCCGATGATTATTTCCCAAAATGAGTGGTCCTGCTCGTCTCGGTTGAAAATCTGACAAGTGTATAGCCGTTGCCCAATTGATCCAGCAATACAGATCCATGAATGACCAATGGGGAACGACCGCTATGTTAACAATTGGACATCATCCTACCCCCTCCCCCTGCATGGAAAAGAATGGGTGTTTAAAGTGCTCATTTGTTCATCTGTCACCGGAAACAATCATGAACAATCATTTCCGGCAACAAAAAATTGCACGTGTATTCGCAGCCCTACTTTGCTACTTAGTAAATCACTAACCCAAAAGAATGCACAAATCAGTTGTCTCAACACTTGATTTGTATACTTGTTCTAGGTCAATGATTCATCTGATGGTGAGGAAAAGATAAGAATGAGAGTCTTTGAACATAGAAAACAGGTCAGCAATGGTCTCTTCTATATTCCCATCATAAAGGTACTTAGCTTGGGCAAAGTATGAGTGTTTCTGCAATGACAGAATATGAGTGAGTGGAAATGGAGATTTGTAATAGACATGTGCATCCCATTACTCACATATTATATTACATTAGTAATTGTCAGGCATTGTGATATTGTAATCCCAATTCTTGCCAGGAAGGAGTCATTGTTTCTAATTTAGATTCACTCAAAGGTTTTTCCTTAATGCAATGATGAGTGCAGCGACCTTACATCCACAACAGTCAGCCATCATCTCTCATCTTCAAACTCAGTGATTGCCCCACAGGTACCCATGGAGTTTACCAAAATTAATATTGCTGGAAACAATCTTTCATGATTGTTTCCAATGACAGAGAAATACAGGAGTGCTGTATACACGTCAGAGTTTTACCCAAGAAAAACACAATCGTTTGTTTTGGGTGACGATTATCTGATGTATTCTTAGTTTAAGAGCATATACCAGCAATTTCCTATTTCGGTCATGCTCCTATTTTTGGTCATGTATCTTTTCTTGGACAACAATTATCTGATGGTTGTACAAAGAGTACCTTTCCTGCCTATTTGTGTAAATAAGGATGGAAATGTCACTTCTGAAAAATAATGCTGTGTATGGAGTACATTAGTAAATGGCATGGCTAATGCATGGCTAATGCTTTCCATTGCTGTGTGTTGTGTTATCCAATAGGACCAGGTTTGCTACAACTGTCATACCCAGATAAGCCAGAAATCATCTTCCATTCTGCAGGCTGATTATATGAATAGGCACACCGCCTAGATCTCTAGTACTCACCTCCTCACTGTGTGTCCCCCCTCCCCAATATATGCAAGATACAATCCTGAAATATATGCTACTATATGCGAGATAGCATGCTAGAACTCTCAGGGTGTCTGGTGTTCTATACACTCCACCTGATATAATATTTTTTTTCCAGCTTTTTTTCATAAACATTTTTTGAGTTTTATATATCTTTGAAGTCTGGAAACCAATTCATGAAAACATTGATTATACATGTAAAAACAAATCATATTTTCCCAGCATTTAGTGTTCACCATGTACAATTTTCATGGATAAGCATGTACAGGCTACAGCATATTGTCACTAAATGGACTAACAAAAATGGTATTTTTAAAAGAGTTTATGTGTTATTCAAGTGTTTGAACGTAGTCTTCCTAAGCCATGGTATGCCTAAAAAAATTGGAATTTGGTTTGCAGGCTTTCCAGTACACGATAGAAATGTTCACTTTATTGCATGTTATTTATTGCCAATGGCACATCAGCATGTTGACCAAATGCACATTTATTGCAGCAAAAATCTGGAACCGATACACTGCATACTGTATGCATTTTATACTTAATATACTAATATAATTTAGGTTAAAGCTAGTGCAGTCCAGGTATAAAAAAGGACACAAATAAATGCCAATCTGTATTTAGCAATACATCTTCAGATGAAAGCCATGTAAGCAGCTGAATTTGATTTGGCACCCATATATTGCAGACTTTATATTGTAGGTAGAGAGAAGTAGCACAATAGACCATTTAGGTGTGCTGCAGTGAAACATGCTGATAGGAGGAAAGAGAGGAGTGATAGAGAAATGAGCTCATCAATGACTGCTTCTTCTTTCATTCTGAGGCCAAAACCATTCTGCCACCAAAAATTTGTGCATAGCCTAACTACACCAAAAAAAGGCCGCCTAAACTATTTGCTGTCTCTGCATTATACCAGCCTGGCGAAGAATTGGGAGGAAAGCAGACAACACAGAAAGGGAGGAGGGGTTTTTTTTAGGATCAAGGTCACGGTGTATGAAAAATAGTAGTCTGGTGATTTATCCCTGCATTACCAAGCTGAAGGTCTTTGGATCACAGAGAATATTTCAGGGGAGTCTTTATCTGTGACATTCCACAGTCTTGGCATTCTCACTACTTGCCAAGGATAATAGACAGATGTGCTGTTACACACTGCATACAGCCATTATCAGACTGAACCGGGGTTATTCCTCTATTAATAGAATGGAAATGTAAGGATTGCAGGTTGGCTAAAATAAAGACGCAGGTTATATTCTCCATAGTGCATATTGGTTTAACAAAGCCAATGGTGGACAAACTGTCCCTGAAATCAAGGAAACTGTGACTTACCCATTCTTTAAATGTTTATCTAGATTTTTCAGTGGCTTTACCTCTTTACATACTTGCTGTTCCTTATTTATTTTTTTTACAGTGTCTATAGCACTGTTTCTCAACCAGGGTTCCAAGAAACCCTGAGAATTGTGTATAGGTTTGCTAGAAGGTCATCGAGCAATGAGCAATATGTGACTCACAGGACAGTTTATGTAAAAGTTAAGTAACACAGATAGCAATTTTTTTTAGCTATCTGTAAAGGTGACATTCTTGCAACTGACCACAACACTAATGTCCCAAGATTTGGATATATTAGGTATAGCAGAGGTTCCCTTAGAAACTTTAAGTTTTTATAAGGGTTCTGCAATGTTATAAAGGCTGAGGAGCACTGGTCTATACACATGGAGATATCTTCCTGACATATGTTGCTGTCTCCATGCAAGCTGACAAAGAATTGGGATCCACCAAAATTTCCATTTGATGTTAGCAGCGATTGGCCAGAAATGTTTTTCTTTTCTGCAGAGGAGAAACCAAGTTTGAAAATCTTCTTGTGTCATAATAAGCACTTCCGACCTCCAGAATTAGGCATTATGCACGACCAGTAGGCTTGATTATAACAAGACTCTAGATTTTGGTCAATGGAGACGACCATTAATGATCAGCTTGAGTAAAATCAGTACAGATGTCCTACAATGTTGTTTGGTGATCTACCACACCAAACTGTTAAATGAATGACTGATAATGAGGACTATTGTAGTCTCTGCAGTGGGTGCCACTCACCCATCTTTCTCCGTCCCTCTCCATAGTGGAGAACAATTTTGAGCAATGTGAAAATGAATCTGTTTAACAGGTGCATTTGACCTGCAGGTGATCTCCATCTGACCTGCTTCAAACTGGATTTGCATCCCTTAAGAATTATATAGGGAATGCAAAATGTGTTAAAGTGATCAGAAGCCCATGGACATTAGCCCTTGTACTGTTACTGATACCTTTTTTGTTTGCACTAACAGATAAGTTGTTAGAACAGGTTTTCAGGTGGGATCTATCCCTTTCCTCTTAGTTTAGCAGTACTGATACACATGTGCCCTCTCATTTTTAAAATATGTCCATGCGATCTACTCAAAGCCTATTGATTGTAAAGGTGCGTACACACTTCCAATTTTTATCGTTCCAATCGGACGACGAACGATCGATTGGGCAAAAAATCGTTCGTAAAAAAGTAACCAACGACGCCGACGAACGAGGAAAGTCGCTGGAAACGAACGACCGGACCGACGGATCGGATTGGACGACGATCGTTGAACATCGTTCGTGTGTACGGTCGTTCGTTGATCGTCCATGTTCAGAGCATGCGTGATGAACGAACGTCCGTTCACTTTCCTGTCGTGCACATAGTTCCTCTATCGTTCAAACGATCGTATCTATTGTGTGTACAATATCTACGAACGATCGTGTCGTTAACTCTATGTGCAGGATCGGTGCTATACGATCGTTCATATATATCGTGCATGAACGTTCGTCGTTCGTTTTCCAACGATAATAATTGGAAGTGTGTATGTAGCTTAAGTCTGCCAACCTGCGAAGAAGAATCACTATTCACTCCAATACAAAGACTGCCCACTTCTGGTATAAAAAGCAACAACAGGCAACTTTTTGAGAAGAAGTTGTTTGGTGTCCAGCAGGTTGCATGACCTTTGAATGGTGATTTCTGATTGATTATTTTGCAGGTAAGTGTTTGTTTTACTGCTATATGAGTCTACAAGGAAAGTTCTATGTACTTGTGCTTAGAGAGTGCAAATAAATATTCAATGCAGCTGTGTTACTTTGTACTTTGTAACACTTTTTTGTGTGTACTTTGTAGTTCATTGTTTAATTTATCTGAAATTTAAGGAATAAGGCCACGTAAAACATATGTTCCATGCTGGAGAGTTAAACCACCTAACAGCCTGTATGTTTTTTAAAGAGTGAAGCACCGCCCCCTAATTCTCGATCGCCTAGGCCAGAGGTCAGCAAACTCCGGCCTTTAGGCCAGATATGGCCTAGCCGGTAGTTTGATCCGGCCTAACGCCCCCTGACTGATCCGTCCTAATTCCAGCCGGCAACGCACTGCTCCAGAGCTGCGGGTTACCGGCTGGGATTAGGCCTGAACAAACTACCAGGGCCGTCGGAGCTCTGGAGCCACATGCGTCCCTTGAGCCTCCTCTTGCTATGGCTTCCCTATATTCCCTACTTCCCGCGGCGGCGGAAGTGTTAACGCTGGCAGAGGTAAATAGGGAACATTCCATCTCCTCCGTATGCATGCACCCCTTCAGGGGTGTTCCTAGAGGGAGGCAGAGCCATTAGGGCTGAGAGTCCGGCCTAATGTGCTCCTGCCTATCCCATAGATGGCCTAGTGGCCGAAAAAGAATGCGGACCTCTGGCCTAGGCAATCGAGAATGAATGGGAGCGCAAATCCTCCTGGGATACCTACGTCAGGCATCTCGGAAGCCACCTGGGTGCTCCTTTTGCGCATGCTCGAGCATCTCGGGCATATGCAGAAGGAGCCTTTTCGTGGAAAAATAAATAAAATAAAGTTTTTTTTTCCAACCTACGCCACCCGATCTCGTGCCTGGGTCGGGTGATATAGGAAGAAGAACAGGAAAAAGAGAAGAAAATGCCGGCCGGTTCACAGACGGATGCTGGGGCAACGTGGTACCCGATGTAAGAGACTTCCGGATGGATTGGACTGCTTTGCGGGATTGAAGGTAAGTGTATTTTTTTTGTTTTAGGCACTTTTAGCTTTAGTTCCTCTTTAAGTTCCCAGACCAGCACATCTGCTGCAGCCATGAGGGTATCACACATTTCTACTTGATTTCTACTTAATTTTCTAGTTTTATAACAATTTTAAATACTTTAATGGTATCTGGAGATACCTTTCACTACAAGCCAAAAAACATATATTTAATATGAGTAAAACATGTTATCTATGCTTTTATTGTAAGTGTATAGAAGAAACATTTTCTACATAAAAATCATAGTTGCATTTTTAATAGAAATCAATACATTTTGTTTTATAAAACATTGATGTTTCGAAAGCAATCATATCAAATGAGTGAATACATTTCCTGACACATTTCTTGGAACAAAGCCCACTTCATCAGAGGATAATCATAAGAAGAGTGGATAGTAATCTAATGAGATAAATATGATGTCATAATATATGTAAAACACATTTTAAGTTCCCTTCAAAGCAGCCTCATACGTCTTAGATATTTTCCCCGAGGTGTAATATGTCATGGGACTATACATACATACTTATCATCTCACCCTAAAATGCTCAAAGTAAACAACAATTAAACATTAGACATATGAATAAAAAATGTGGCACTTTTTAGACTTGGTCCTTTATTGGGGTATACATTTATTAGCTTTAAACCATACCCTTATGCTCTGTATTTACAACAATAGGACTCAAGCACCATTAATCAAATACAATAGACCCACTCAAATCTTGAGAATCATTGTGCACCCAGAAAGTGGGCGATTTTACCCAACAGCCAGGCTTTTAAAAATCCTGCCAACTAAACAGAACAGATCTTCCTAAATTATTCATAAAACACTGTCCATCCACAAAGTAGGTTAAGATACCCCTAATACAGATAAACCACAACAAGAGATAGGGTTCCAATTTGCTGTTCAAGATAAAACTACTACTACTCTGTAAAGGTAAGAAGATTTCATGACTGGTTGTTGACTGCCCGAATATCAGAGATTTGATGATCAGGTGCGCCTCATTCTGTTCAACACATCAGCTTCACCCATAATATTCTCTCCAGCAACTCCAGGCAGTCTTCATACTGTAAGATAATAAAGAATAAAGGTATTAAAAATGGGGTGAGTTAGTGGATGACAATCTCCTAGTTTTTTTTGTGGCCCTGACGTTGCTAATGAAAAAATGAAAGGGATCTTTATTTTATACCTATCAGAGCCTGCTCACACAAATGAGGAGGAACGATGTGAAAGTGAATTAAACCAACCATCTGATAATGGGGCCATCTTAGCTTATGTATAGATCTGAAGTTGTATAAGATTACCTATGACACCAGACATTTAAGGGTTTTAAAGTTTGGTTAAGGACTGACAAACGCACATTGGTCACTGTGACATTTTCCCTATAGGAATGAATTGAATGTAACTGTTTGGGGAAATTAAAATGAGAGGATATAATTCTGCTTTATGAAACCCAAATGTGATGCTAGGAGGAAGTCCAAAATCAGAATACAGGCCTCCTAAGACCACCAAATGGCCGCAGTTCAACATAGTCCTCCCCATAACAAATGTTAAAGGAGCAAAACAATGTTCAAGACATGGTAACAATTTAGCAAAGACCCCTAAGCGTAAGAGAAAAGGTAGTGAGAAGTAATGACTCTTTCCCGGTATCTACCACCAATATTTAGGTGTGCAAGTGCCTGTTTGTTTTATTCCAGCCTGCAATGCAGAAAACATGACCTCATGACATATGATGGATAGAAAACCCTAATAGGGAAGGAAAGGTGAACCCCTTCAAAGCCCCAGTTTACAACCATGAAAATCACTCTTATGCTTTACAAAATGCATCATCTGAATATGGAATCTGGTCAATACTTCTGCTAATAATTTGGGCCATAGGCTCCAGAAGCATTATATACTGAAACTCCATAAATAAAAAACTAATTTACAAAAAGAAAATTGCTTAAAAAAACAATTAGAAAAAAAGGCAAAATAACAATGGTTATACATACACTAAGTACTCTTTATAAAACAGGGGATCTGACATTCCCTCAAACATTCCCTGGTGGAAATCAATTACTGGCATTGGAACACATAGTTACATAGTAGGTCAGGCTGAAAAAAAGTCCATCAAGTTCAACCACAAGGGAAAAAAACATATCCCAGGTATAAAACCCTATGGTCCAGAGGAAGGCAAAAAAAACCCTGGTTTATTTTCTTCAACAGGGAAAAAATATTCTTTCCTGATTCCTTAAGGCAATCGAATGTTCCCTGGATCAAAGTTGGTTATATTTATTTTAAATCTTTATCACCCAGTTATATTCTGTGCTTCTTGAGAAACATCCAGCCTTTTCCTAAAGCAATCTATAGTAGTTGCTGAAACTACTTCCTGAGGGAGCCGATTCCACATTTTCACAGACCTTACAGTGAAGAATTCCTTCCTTATCCGCAGCTTAAACTTATTTTCCTCCAGACGCAAAGAGTGCGCTCTTGTTCTTTGTAATGATCTCAAAGTGAATAATGGGGAAGAGAGTTCTCTATATGGACCATTTATATATTTATACAGGGTGATCATATCCCCCCTTATACGTCTCTTCTCAAGGGAAAATAGATTCAGTTCAGCTAATCTCTCCTCATAGCTGAGTTCCTCAGTTCCTTTTACCTAAAAGATTCCCACCAGGGAATGTTTAAGGAAATGTCAGATTCCCTGTTTTATAACTATAGCCATAAGTCTGGAAAATGTAGAAACATACATAGATAAAGCATTGTGTTAATGTATGTTCCAAGAGAAGGAGATCTGTATGACAGTGGAGTAGCTTTAATTTATAGTGGACCTTCAAAGGAAAAAGGAAGGTCCACTTTACTGCTGCATTCTGTATTTCCAACAGGAATATCTAAAAGTCTCTTTTTTTGGGGGGCAGCATGGTGGCTCAGAGGTTAGCACTCTGGTCTTTGCAGCGCTAGGTCCCATGTTTAATCTCAGCCAGGACACTATCTGCATGGAGTTTGCAGGTTCTCCCCATGTCTGCGTGGGTTTTCCCTGGGTACTCCGGTTTCCTTCTACATTCCAAAAACATGCAGTTAGGTTACTTGGCTTCCCCCAAAAAATTGACCTTGAACTGTAATGAAAACATGTGACTATGGTAGGGACATTAGGTTGTGAGCCGCTTTGAGGGACAGCTAGTGACGTGACTATGGACTTTGTACAGTGCTGTGTAATATGATGGCGCTATATAAATACTGTGTAATAATTACAATAATAATATTTGTAAAATAAGATTTTACCATAAAAATAAAAAAAATCTTTGCCCCAATGGCACTCCAATGCTTCTGGGTGGGACGGGTGATGTCACCCAGCCTTCAGTAAATAACTGGGAGCTCTAAATTCCACAAGAATGCACTGCAGCCCAATGTAAAGGTGCAATCTTGTGGAATTTAGAACTCCCAGCTAAGGCGGAAATTGATTTCACCTATGCTATCTGGACAGAGACCAATGTGGATTTTTGGGAGGAAGGGTGAATTTCTTTACTTCCTTGTTTCTCAAAAAAACTCTTCTGGGAAAGCAGGGAGCCAGCAGAAAAGGGACCTTTCATATGCCCTTTAATTTGGACACCATAATGGCAGGGTTACGTTAGGAAATATAAAAAGACAGGAAGTCACTTAGCACACTACAATAACAAAAAAAAAGTTCACATTTTGCATGCTGGTTCTCTAATATAGCAAATATTTTTGTGCTGCTGCATGCTCCTATCTTAGTGACATATTGCCTTTAATGTAGAAGTTTCTGGGAACTTTCTGACTACAAACTTGTAAATACGAAACCTAAAAGCCAATGGAATCCTAAAGTAAATATTTCACAAGACAGAATTTCACAGAAGAAAAGGTCATCTGAAACAAATCCTACTTATATAGTACAACACTGTCATTAGTAACAGACAGAATAGATTAGACATAGAGATGATTTTTATATGGTTTGTAAGACATTCATTACTGTTTAACAGAGGGTGGTAAAAATAGTATACAAGTTATGAACTCTCAGGTTTAGTGGACGAACACCTATACATGACACAACCCTAGAAGTTTTGTCCTAATAAGTAGAGCAGAGGCCAAATGAATAGTCATCCGCATTGATTGTATTCTCCCTGATGTTGATCTTTCCATATTTATGACTTTCCATGTCTCGTTTCACACTTTGGGCCTGATTTATTGAAGCTCCCCTAGACCGGAGAAGATACACTTTCTGCAGTGAAGCTGGGTGATCCAGCAAACCTGGAATGGATCTGGAAGATTTAAAGCATTTGCTAGCAAATAGAAAATGACTTTGAAGAAATCCATTCCAGGTTTGCTGGATCACCCAGCTACACTGCAGAAAGTGTACCTTCTCCAGTCTAGGAGAGCTTGTCTCTATGTCCAGGGCAACTATCTTAATAAAGACAGGGGTTTACCTTCTCATGTTAAAGCTGTTCTTTTTCTAACCAACGATCTGGTAATCTGTGGGGTTATGATCAAGAAGCAGCAAGTAGAGAAATATCCACAAAATAAAGTAAGCAGATGAGGAAGCAATGGTTACCTCCCTGCACAATGCAATGATTTCTACATCCACCTGCTCACTGGAAGGATGCATGCTCATACATCTGCATCACTTTCAGCAATTGAAATCACTATACAAATGCTTGGCTGCCCACTGTTGGCAGAGGCGAGTACTGCATGGAAATTGCATCTCTGCTGTTTGACCCAGTTTGATCCTGCAGTTTGACCCCTGATCACTCCAGGGTCACCTTAACTGTGATAGTATTTTCTAACTGCTATGATGATCTCTATCCTCCACTGATATCACCTAATATCAAAGGAACAATTTCTGTCTGAATTGCTTACTGGCTGGGTCCCTACCAACCACAAACCTTCTGATTTCCTTGGATTATCCACTGACTGACCTAATGGTTTGTTCCCCTCTGACCACAAACCCTATGGTCCCTTTGGATTATCAGACTGATCTCCTGTGTCTACTTCTGGCTTTTTCTCTCGAGCTACAAAATCCCTTACACCCTTGAATCATCCACGTTAATCATTGCCTTCCATGTATAACAGCTTTCCTGTACTAGGACTTAACTTCCAACCCTGATATGTTCTCAGGTTCTTGTCCTTTACCCTGCTCATATCCACCTATGAGGTTCTGCAGCCATCTGTCATCTCTTACTGTACCTAAATCTTGATGAACCGAGTGCTGGAAAGGTGCAACTAGCTTCCTCAGTGGTGGCTTGTCTATAGATGAAGTTTGAGCAAAGCATTGGCCATTGATGAAGAACCTCACAAAGATCCTTCAACTGCAATCTTAGGTAAAGCTTCCCCTCCAGCAAGGAGAACAGTGACAGCCTCAAATCTCATTGTGCCAAATCTCAAGTGCCTTGCATGATCTGACACTTCAAATCTACAGCTATATAGCTGAAGAACATAACATGCACTGCTTTTTATTAGGAAATTAAAGACAAAGGGTATTTTAGGGCACTGCCTTTTGCATACCAAATATTTATAGATGTTAGAACAATTTTGAGTCTTTGATTTCAGGTTCACTACAAAATTGTCTATAAAGTACAAATGTTATGTCATCTGCATCAGCTTGACTATTCTTATTCATATTTAAAAGAATTGTATGATATATACTTATAATGTGCTCTCTGATATGGTATATCAGAGAACACATCATAAGAGGAATCAGATCTTGAATATGTAATCAACAATTGTACATTGTTTATTATATTTATATTATTGTTTATAAATATTATGATATAGATTTTCAAAATTTAAAAACAAAAAACTTTTTTTTTAATATTAACACATGCTCATAAAACTGTGTACATTATTAGGGTGATTTCTTTTACATTTCTATCTAAAATATCATAACATTTTATCTACACATGAAAAGGTTTAGTAATAAAATTATGCAGTATTATAGGAGCAACTGGTGCTTATATCATACTAGTCAATGATATTTTAGCTTTTATTTACAATCCCAGAAGTTCCAAAATCTTTTAATCCTTTAGGTAGCAAACCTTCACCCTGGACTATAAGCACATACATACCTCCAGCTGCCCAAAAGAAAGTCTCACTCATTTCTAGAGTGCACCAGGAACCCAAATACCTGCCCTATATCTTCAGGGGGAATGGAATGGGACAAGCATGAATACAGTTATCTGAGATTTATTCACAGCTTGATTTTTGTCCTTTTATGTGTACTTTTTAATATACTTTGTATATAATATGGTTAATGTTTTCAGATGGAGTATTTTAATAGGTTTACTAGGCTGTTCATTTGCTCCTTGGCATTTCTGATGTTTATCCTGCAGGCCCCATTCATTTGTACTAGCATACTGACATACCCCAGTGAAATACTTAGTCCCTTCTGTGTACACACTCCCACTGTGTCACACTTTTCAAACAATCTAATGTATATTTAGATTCTGTGTTGGACTTTTACAGCTACTCTAATTGTATGAAAGCCAGAAATGTGAGCTACTGGTTATACACAGGAGTATGAATATTCTAGGTATATATAATCTTGCTGCCATCTTTGTTCTGGCCATTCTCAGCTTGTGTCTCCACTGGTCTCCAAAATACATTTTACAAAGGCAGCCAGGTACAACACCTTTTTATGTTTAACTTCAATTGTATCTAAAGTTCTAATCTTAGCGAGTGGTCTTTGCCATAACCTGGCAAAGGGTACCAGAGTTGTCAGAGAAATGTTTCCAATGTCTGGTGGTTCTTTAACAACTGGCTGACTGCTGTGTTCTTTAACAACTGGCAATATCAACCTCTAACCTGTTGTTACAGTACAGTGCTGGTATGATTGTCATGGGCAATCTAAGACATCAGCCAATTTGAACCCTGCCTATTGTGTACCCTATTAATACATTTTGATTGAATCTGGGGTTTATTCAGTTAAACAAATCTCTGGATGAATAAATTTGCAATCACCCAGGTATCAAATAGCAGCACTTTTTTTCTGAAACCCGTGTTCCAATCATTAACTCGTTTTTATGTTTTTGAGAAAGCTTTGGCTAACAGAAAATGTATTCAGAGGGAATAAAACATATCTCAACAAATAATTTATTCATTTACCTCTTTATATAAATAATATAATATAATGCAGCGTAATTTCATTACATACTCCATTAGGTTTGCTCTTACATGGATTAAATATTTAGCACTTTTTAAAACTTTTTCTATACTCAAACCCTAACACACAAATAAAAAGATGATTCGATAATGAAGAAATTATCTTTTAACCTGCAATGAACTTCTTCCATTTTTGTTATTTATTATTCATTGCATATTTGCTTTTTTCAATTCCTTCTTTCTCATCTAATGTGATAAACAAAAAGTGATACTTGTAAAACAAAAAGCTATTTAATCGAACGTTTCACTCACAAAGATGATTTAATTAAAAGTAGGGAGAAAGGAAGACCCCTCTAAGTAGCCATGGCAGGTAGAACCTAGAAACACTAGTGCACATATCGAACTCATATATACCTGTGAGTTCTACTCCGTACTCAGGTATGCAGGTAGGGTGACACCTCTGGAGGTTGACCACCTATTGTTCATAAAGTCCAAAGGAAACTGAGTAGCCACCAGCATCCACATGCAGCAAATGGAGAAGTTCAGGTAAACATTTGTATGTGAATGGCCATGCATTTTCTTTTACAATATAAATCGGTGCTAGCATAATCCATGTCAATGGAGGCACCCTAAAAATGCCATATAAGCATTGGTTTGTCATTCTTTTACTGACGTAGGAAGGAAATATGAAGGATCCCTGTGGCAATATCAACTGATACTAAGCAATAGGAAGCACAGATATGCAACACACTAAATGTTTTGTGGACATTAATTTTTCTTTCTTTTGAAAGTTTGTGTTTTCCCTTTAAAATGCCATTAGCAAAAATATCTCAGTTTATACTCAGGACTCAGCAGTCAATGGTACTGTGTCTTCATGTAAAGAATAGACCTATCACCACAATTTTTATTTTATATAAAAGAGTAGATGACCCTACTATGTAAACCAAAAATGTCTTTGTTTTTTTCTCATAATATGTTAAAAAAAAAAGGGGAGCCCCCTTTACTTCTGTCTGTACCACAGTGGGAGTGCAAAGCTACCTGTGATACATACGTCAAGTATCTCAGAAGGCATTGGGCTGCTCCTTCTGTACGTGTCCAATATCCGGCATGTGCAGTAGGGGTTTTCACCTCATTGAAAAAAAGTGCTTACCTCAAACATGTGTAGTGAGAGCGGCACTATTTTTTTTTCATTTACAGGTGGATACATCACCTGATCAAACACCTGTGCAGTGCGAGATCAGATGACTTAGGCAGAAAAAGGAAGAAGATGGCAGCACCTGTTCGCTGTCCTGGATCCCTTGTCCCTTCCTCGGTTTCGGCATTGAGGAAGCAGCAGGCTGCCATCTTCTTCTGACTTCTTCCTTCTAGATGAAAGTCTGGTATGGAAGGATTGACAACTCAGCATAAGTAAAGGTAAGTGTCAAGCAAGATTGCAAGCCATTCGGGGCAGGGTCCTCTCCTCCTATGTCACTGTCTGTATTTGTCTGTCATTTGCAACCCCTATTTATTGTACAGCACTGCGTTGGCGCTCTATAAATTCTGTTTATTAATAATAATAATAATAATAATAATAATAAAGTTATGCTTTATTATCAGATGCATGAGGCAGAGTTTGTAACACTTTACATGAGGTCACAGAGCCATCTACTGGTGGCCAACAATAATGCACAAAGGATCATTTGAGAGCAAGTCACCCATCACAACCATCCCAAAAGTACAAAAAACTTTACCCATCAGAAGGAAGAAAAATATATATTAATTGTACCCGTGTGATTTTATTTATTTTTACTGGTAAATAAATGAGAAATCAGATTTCCATGGGGGTTCCCAAATAATGCCCTAGTGGGGTGACCAGGAATGGAGCAGGGGATTGTAAAAACCATGTTTGGTGTTGGCAGCTTGACAGACATCTTGTTGAACACCTATTTCATATGAAGTGAGCCCCACTTTGACTCAAGAAAAGTCCTATATGTCTGTGTAAACTGGTATACTTTGTAAGTGCTCATTTTGGAAGTAAGGATTTTGTCATTTCTTCTACCCTTGTGAATCCTACTGGTCAGTGGGGGCAGCATTTCCCATTGGCTGGTTGTCAGGTGCAGCCCATTGTGTACTGCATCATCTGGTTGGTAGATAGTGTGGGCAGCTCCAATGGGTTTGCAAAGTGATACCTCGGTATAAGTCTGCTTTGGAATAAGTCCAACTTGGTATAAGTCCTGTTTGGACACAAAAATTATGCTTGGTATACAACCGTTGCTTGGTATACAACCTTTGTGCTAGAACTTGTATGGGTCAAAATCAGTCATATTTACCTCTCTGGAGTACATTCTTTTATAAATATATATATATATATATATATATATATATATATATATATATATATATATAAAACTGATCTGTATTGAATGCAATGTAAAACAAAAAGGAAAAAGGTAAGATTTCCAATTTAGACTTGCCTTTGAAGGGTAAAAGTGATAAAAAAAACTTGATGTTTGATGAAAAAAATGATTTCACAACCTTTGTACATTCATTATCCATGTTTCTTTTGTTGTGCAAAAGTTAGAATAAATAATGTGCACATTTTTCTTTGTAACATTTGTTGCTAAGAATTGCAATATAAACATTGTAGAAAAAAGTTGATTTCCAAAAAAATGCCCATATATGGTGCTGAGATTTCATGATACATCCAATACAATAATCGATATGGAAAGATTAGAAAAACTGGTGAAGAATTAAAAGTCTGGGAAGAAGAGGAATGAATGATGCTGGATGTTGTCCAGCTAGGAAATGAGTTGGGCTTTATCAGGCTTTCTGAAACTTCTAATATGTACACTGCAGGATGTTATCAAATTGCAGCAAAGCAAGAGTAAAAAGGTGATGTACCCAGATAAAACATTCATGCTGACATTGTTAACCCATAAACCTCTCAACATTAAAAGTACAGGCATTCTCAAAATCCTGCAATCATTACCTGTTTAGGGTTTGGAGGGTTGGAAGCCTGTCTGCTTCATTCTGCCTCCTGAAGATTTTATTGTCCAGTGACCCACTATCTTGGCACAATATTGCCTGATTGTATATAAATTAACATGAATTAAAGGAAATTATAGTAACATTGTGACTGATATTCATAATTACAGTAACTAATATAGTATGCATCACAGAAAAGTGTGTCATGTGAAATGATATGAGAGTAATGAGAGAATAGACTATTACTGGATGTTGATTACATTAGCAATAGATTATTTATTTTGATGTAATAGTCACCTTTGCCAATGTGTATCTAGACCACAAAAATAGAGCTTTTACTCTTTTACCCCCCAGGTGTATTTTTCAAACCTTGACTCATTGCTCAGAATAGATGATAACAATGCTCAAAAGTTCTTTCTAGGTTGTTGGGATCAGTACAGTCATCCCACCCAATGATTTTGGGAGGGGGTGTGGGTGCTGTTGGAATCAAATTTTGACATTTGTATGAAATAAGCTTCTTGTATAGTGTTAGAGGTTTGGGTTGAAATCTCTGCTGTAAGAACTTTCAAGTTTTTATTTTACTGTTGCCTGTGTGTTCCTTAGTCAGTGACAACCCCTTAACACATTTCTTCTTCTAGTGTCACCAGGACATAGAGTGAAGGGAAATATTATTGGTGGAGCCACATGTAGCAACCACCCTCTTAAATGTTCCTTTTTCATTTTATAGAAAACCTACAGAAAAAAGAGCAGATTTACTTGACTAGTTTCCCTTTCCTTTCCTAATATTGACTCCACAGTATCCAGTACTTGAGCTTATGGGGAAGCATGTGACTGTTTACCTACGTAAGTCAATACTGTGTAAGATAATGTAAACCTAAATTTATGGGGGAAAAAGGAAACTACCCCCCTTACTTAGTTCTATGGTTTAATATATTAGTACATATTAAAAAAATCATTAACAGGTTCTAACATTTTAATTCTGACCTGGGGAGTAAATTGGGGTGTCATTATTTAATTAACAAAAATGAAGCCAAAATGTAGAAGTCTTGTGTAAAGAGCTAACAGTGTCTTGTAGAACCACTTTGGGCACTTATCTGTATGACTTTATCAGTCTTTCACATTATTGTGGAGGAATTACAACATTGCTTTGTAGTTACATAGTGGGTTAGATTGAAAAGACATAAGTCCATCAGGTTCAACCACTAGGGAAATAAACATATCTCAGATGTAGATCCCTATAAGTCATAGTTGGTCCAGAGGAAGGCAAAAATAACCCTGGTACAACTTGCTTCAACAGGGGAAAAAAAAATCCTTCCTGATACCATGAGACAATCAGATGTTCCCGGGATCAACAGTCTTTGTTATTTTTACTTAAAAACATCCAGCTTTTCCCTAAAGCAATCTATAGTAGTTGCTGAAACTACTTCCTGAGGGAGCCGATTCCACATTTTCACAGACCTTACAGTGAAAAATCCCTTCCTTATCGGGAGCTTAAACTTCTTTCCTCCAGACGCAAAGAGTGCCCTCTTGTTCTTTGTAATGATCTCAAAGTGAATAAGGGGGAAGAGAGTTCTCTATATGGACTGTTTATATATTTATATAGGGTGATCATATCCCCCCTTTAAATGTCTCTTCTCAAGGGAGAATAGGTTCAGTTCAGCTAATCTCTCCTCATAGCTGAGCTCCTCCATTCCTTTTATTATTTAGTTGCCCCTTTCTGCACTCTCTCCCATTCATCAATGTCCTTTTTGTGAACTGGTGCCCAAAACTGGACTGCATATTCCAGATGTGGTCTGACCAATGCTCCATCTCCATCTCTGCAGTCTATTCCTCTTTTAATACAAGAAAGTACTTTACTAGCTTCAGATATTGCAGCCTGGCATTGCATGCTGTTATTAAGTCTATGATCCACCAGAACCCCCAGATTCTTTTCCATTTCTAACTCCCCCAAATGTATTACCCCTAGACAGTATGAAGCATGCATGTTGTTGGCCCCCAATTGCATAACTTTACATTTATCTATATTAAATGTCATTTTCCACTTGGCTGCCCAATCAAACAGTACATCCAGGTCTGCTTGTAGATTATAGACATCCTGTATGGACCTAATTCTATTACATAGTTTGGTGTCATCTGCAAACACAGAAATGGTACTTTTAATCCCAAACTCTATATCATTTATAAGGATGTTAAACAGTAAAGGTCCCAACACTGAACCCTGGGGTACACCACTAATAACCTTAGCCCATTCAGAGTATGAACTGTCTGTGGGGTACAGTGTCAAATGCTTTAGCAAAGTCCAAGTACACTATATCAACTGCTACTCCACTGTCTACCTGTTTACTTACCTCCTCATAAAAAGCTTTTGTTCATTGAAATGTGTGGACATTTGTTTATGCACGGTTCCCACCACAGGATTTCATTTAAGTTGCAGTCTCAGCTTTGATTGGGGTATTGCACCACCTTGAATCTTTTCTTTTTCAGTCATTCTGTTATAGATTTGAGTCAAATGTGAGGCTAGAATCCTTTAGTACAGCGGTCGCCAACCTTCCAACAGACCTCACAGACAACTAAAATTCATCATTTTAATCCCTGCAGACCATTAATATGATTTTTAAAAAAAAAAGATAAATACATTTGGAAAATGATCTTCCTAATGGTGTCTGACAAAACCTGTGGAGGCTCTGATTCATTGATCAGCTCAGGGTTAGGTGAAGTATTACTACTGCTACTACTTGTTACCTTTATCATTAGTTTCATTATCTTTGGTATTACTAAAGTAATGCAAAATATTTGTTTTCATTTTTTTCACTCATTATGGGTTTATTTCATTCGACTCTAAGACCAAACAAGAAATGATAGTTATCAAAGTCAAACTATTTGTTGCCAATAAATATACCAGTTAAAGAAAATACCCAGTTAAGGTCATACTTACCTAAAAGATCTTCTGAGAAATAAACAAAAATAAAACATTAGTATAAAAATCAGTATTCGCGGAGCGGGGTCACTGTTGTAATAGTGGAAACAATACTGAAGTGTACGGCTCGGCAATGGTTGCCTCATACAACTTAAGACTACACTGACATCACGCTGCGCCTCCCTTGTTTTTCTGTCTCGAGTACAGTTCGTGAATTTAGTGCAATATAAAGGCGAAAATTGTTAATTGTCATTCATAATATAAGAATTTATTAGAATATTATTTTTGTTTTATTATTAATAAAACATAAAAACTGCCCAAATTTTTCTGTGGACCACCAGACCATGGACCACTGATTGGCGACCACTGCTTTAATACACAGAAAAGTTCACAGTTCAAAGTTCACAGAAAATTGTTAATTGTCATTCAGAATATAAGAATGTTTTAAAATATTATTTTTGTTTTATTACTAATAAAACATAAAAATTGCAAATGTCCAAATTTTTCTGTGGACCACCAGACTATGGACCACTGATTGGCCACCACTGCTTTAACCTCCCTAGCGGTTCATTTCTTTCCGGTTTTATATGTCTAAAAGTGGTACATTGTTTTTCATGAAAATATTTTTTACAGTATAATATAATAGTATGAGTATAATAAAGTTTGAAACACAAAATCATGTAAAAATAGTAAATTGAATATATTAAAAAATCTATATATTTAAAATATATTATACTGTAATATATTATATATTAAAATAAATATAATATACTAATATATATATACTGTAAAATAAATGTTCTTGAAAACAATGTACTGCTTTTACACATATAAATCCAATGTATTGCATTCAATACAGGTATTTTGTATTGAATGCAATACAAATGGATTTTGAATTTCCCACCCCGCCCCGCTGGCAATGTAGACGCACCGATGTCACCAGGAACTCCCCGGTGACTCATCGGATGCAGAAGCGGGCCGGAAGAAGAGAGCAGAAGACAAAGATTGCAGCGATGGACGACGCGGGCGGATCAGGTAAGGCTCTATTTACTTTTACCTCCCAAAGGATTATCTACCTCGAGTGTAAATCGGGGTTACCTCTTTTAGCTACTTTTTCTACCCTGAGTCACACTCGGGGTTACCTCTAGGGAGATTAATACACAGAAAAACTCATGGCCCACTCAGCAACTGCAAGGTTCTCAAGTCATGTGGCTGCAAAACAAACCTAAATCATCACCCCTTGATAAAGTGTTTGTGCTGATATTCTGTGTTTTGTTTTTTTGACGAACATGGCATTGTGCATTATGACCTAACATCTTCACTTTAGTCTTATCCCTCCACAAGACATTGTTTCAGGAATCTTGTGGTTTGTTCGGATGCAACATTGCACACCTAAGTTGTGATGTCATGTTATGTTTTTGGAAAGAGGAAACTTTCTTCTAGGATTCCTTCAAAACAAGCCATGTTCAGTCTTTTTCTAATTGTATTTGTATTAACTTTACCATTAACAATCTGAGATGTAGCTCTTTTTTTTTTTTTTGCTATGTCCCTGAGCAATTCCTGATCTGACATTGCTGGAACATCCACTTTTGAAAAGCAATGAGGAACTGCCTATGTTTTTCATTTGTGAATAATCTTTCTCACTGTAGAATGATATACTTCAAAATGTTTGAAAATGGCCTTATAACCTTTCCCAGATTGACAGGCAGCAACAATTGCTTCCGTGAGATCATTGTTGATATCTTTCCTCCTTGGCATTGTGGTAAAACACCTAAATAATCATGACCAGCAAACTGACAAAACTTGGACATTCCTATGGAAGTGGTAAGGGTACTTCTGCATTTTCAATTGAAAAAATCCAGACCTCCATAAAGCAGATTAAGACCTGTCATGTGTGCACACTAAACAATGATAAGAGTCCGGCCCTCTCCTAATAAAGACTTTAGATTTAAAAAAAAAAATGGATAGGTGTGCAAATTTGTTGAAATGTTTTTGTAGCTGCAAAAAATTCCAAATTATTGGAGAAAGCAATAGAGCAGCTGTAGCAACCTGGGTACCACAATCACGTCAGCCTTTTGATACTAAAAGATTTTTTTCTGGTAATACTCTGGAAACATATTATTTTCTTTTTTGAAAGCAGAGGACCTACAGAGTAAAAACGTGCTGGTTGCCTTTTTTATGTTCCATAATATTAGCATACGTGCGTATTTGCAGAAAAACATACTAAAATAAATTCCTTTGCATACAAACATAATTCAATTCCAAAATGTTCTGTAAAAGCTGAGGAAGATTTCAAATTGTGTGTCACAGTGAAATGGCACCACAAACCTTTACAGTTCATCTGTTTGAGTTAACCATAAAAAAACTTGGAATTATAATGAGTGTTGTTTTATCAACATTTACTCTAGGTATGTGTAAATACCTTTCAGGTATTATATTATATTCATTTTGGAATTTATATTCGTATATATATATATATATATATATATATATATATATATATATGTGTGTGTTAGGGTTTTTTAAATAAAAAAACCTAGTTTTGATAATTTGCATTCTTTTAATTACTTTTTATTACTTTTGCATAACGGATAACTACTCTATGAGACCACACAGTTTTGGTAACAGATTCTCTTCATGTAGATAATTTCGTTGGATCTGAAGCATAAAGAGGCTTTGTTTTTAAAATCTTTGTTTCTGAAATTAATTAGTTATAAGTTTGTCTTTGTGTTTGCCCATTCCACTTGCAGACTGCTTTATTTTTTGCAATGTTACACAATGACTTGACTGTTCCTTCACACAGCCTAAGTATATGAGGAAGCAAACTCCATGAAAGCAATGCACCTATTTTCTTCATAATATTTTTCTGTGATTTGGTTTACAAAATATAAAGCCCTCTTGTACACATTTGATCAGTATGATGCAGATATTTTTGCAAGCTTCTTTAGAAAAGTGCAGTAATTATATATTACCTCTAGGTGGTGATTGAGGCTTGTGAATATAACTAGATGGATCGTGGTGAGGCTGGTCTGAAAGAATTGAAAAGACATTGCTAAACATTAACAGGTACACTTCCTGAAGTAGAACTACTTATATGTCCTAATTAAAATAAGAAAGAATTCATTTTTAGGGGACAGAACCATGCAAGCCATTCTTTTATTCATACTTGTACACTTGTACACTTGTACACATATTCATCTGTTAGCTACTTTCACTTGCTGTCATTGACTTTTTGGGCCCTTACCAGTAAAAGCAATGAAGGGTTCAAAAAGAATACAGTCGGGTAGCAGTAGCTATTACAATGGATGAAGACAGCATGAACAGTAAAGCCCTATTGCTTTACAAAAGAATTATATATATATATATATATATACACATTTATTTAGTATATATATATATCATTGGCCACTTTATTAGATACACCTGATTGCTTGCTAATGCACACATGCTTTAACCAGCTTCTCCACCCTAAGCCCAATCTAAACCAATTGTGCTGTGGTGAAGTGATTTGGCCAGGAGGGGTCTGGACCATTTTGTTATTTGCCATACATACCTAGCTGCGCTTCAGAACATTATTTTATAGATACACATCACCAGATTTTTCATTTCAACAAACTTGTTTAATGTAGACATTCAAAAGTCCCAGGACTGCTGCTAACCACTGCCAACTGGGATGTGATGTTAGCGGCCCCCGGTAGAATTCAAAGGCACATTGTAAATGATAAAACTAACCTCTTTTTTTATTAATCAAAAAATGAATTCTGTTTTTCCAATTTTTTTTAGATTGTTGATGTGTCTTTAAAGTTAACACGGACTCACTTCATATATATGGCATTCACCCTGATCTATGTGTGCTTTCATATATATGATCTGATGTCAGGTCAGCCTTTATGTATGAAATATTAAAATATTTCACCCAATTTACTATAGCTACCACCAGTGGGATTGTGCCTTTTATTTATCCAGTGTAGTTAGGAATCCCAGCTGCAGTTTACTGATTCTTGACAAGTATAATGGCAGAGTGGCTGGTAAAAGATAACCTGGGCATTGGAGGTACATAAAGGTTTTTAGTATACCTTGTGCTATCTGGTAACAGTTGTACAGGTGGAAGCCCTCACATTCAGCAGAGTACTGTAATTGACCCCCCCCCCCCATTGATCTTGACAATGATAATATTATGAAATAAAACCATATGCAATCCCCTTCTTCCTTGCATTTTGTTAAGAAGGCCAAAAATAACCTCACCACAGTTCCTATATTCTATATCAGTGGCCGCCAACGAGAGAATTTTCGTGGTCCACAGAAAAAATACCCTTACCATTATCGTTTCCTTCTGACCCCACTGATAATGTCCCCCGTATGGACAACTTTTGTTGTGTCCAAAGCCCTGCACTACTGTCCCCCCAGGATGTTTAGCATGCAGGTCTGAGCCTGCGATGAGGGAGTGAGCAGGTTCTGGCATCATTACGTCACTCTGGAGGAAGTTTCTTCCCCTTCGAGTGACACACGGCTCCCTGCGCATGCGCAGGATTTAAAATTATGAACTTAGTGGTCCGTGAAGTATGCAACCTCTGCCCTGTATGACACTTGCTGAAGTGAGCTACTTTTAGGGATTTAAATGGGTGCTTTTTAACTTGAAACACTCTTGTAGAGGCTCAACGTTTGCTGATCTTATTTCTTTCAAAAGACCCTATAAGAGTGTATGTGTGTTTATTGTGTTCTATGCATGTTAACCGCCTTGGCGGTGTTCCCGAGTGTGGTTTGGGGTGAATTTTACATACCAGCGGTAACCTCGAGCCACACTTGAGGTAGGAAAAAAACAATCCTACCTGCGCCCCTCGTTTCAGCAGCATCCCCAACGAATCCCCTGCTGGCTTCTGCATCGCATCCTCGATGTGATGTGTGAAGCGTCGGTATGCTGGGGAGGCATGGCAGGAAGTTTAAAAGCAGATTTCATTGTAATCTACTTTTAAAGCATTGATCACAATAAAAAAGTTATAAAAAATAAATCCAAATAATAAATACAAAAGTTTATTCAGTTATTGTACCCTTGTTTGGACACAAATATTGTTTATTTTATTTATAATAATTTATTATATTATAATTTAATATTTGTGTTTCAAAATGTATGATACCTGGCAGTTATTCCTAAGAATTACAGGCCTGAAATATAAACAACAAATTTCAACGCAAAACAACATACCGCTTTTGACATAAAAATACAGACATAGTTAGACTGCCAGGGGGGTTAATACCCTCCAATTTTTTTTCTTGCTACAGAACTTCACCAACTCTAGCAGACTTCCTATAGTGACACTCTAAAGTATTACTTTTTCCCCCAGAGCTGTATAAAAAGTGAACAGAGGTGAGCAGTAGGATAGAGTATCTGAAGCAGCACAAACAGTAATGACAGTCCCAAAAGAAAAAGAGCTGTCATATGGCAGGGGAAAAAGTGAACTGTGACTGCCGTAGTGAATCATTTGCTTTTGGAGTGACTAAATTCCCTAGCAAATTCAAAAAAAATGTAAGTAAATAAACTAATTTTACTTAAAAGGATAAACATCATCTAGCACCCCCCACATGAGTGGCTTGGTTTCCTCACCTTCTTCGTTGTAATGTGACATAAAAAAATCTCATTCATCTTATATATTGTGATTTAACACATAGTGAATAGGGTTAGGGTAGCAGAGTGTCATACAGTGGCAGTTCAAATCTAGGAGCAATCGATCACAGTCAGCACTGACAGCCAACATTAATCATCCATTGTTGAACTCTTCATCCATACCAGGTACTGAGACAATCAAGCCTTCCTCAGGAATAAGTGTCTCTATTGAAGCGCCAGTTACAAATTTAGCACCAAGGTACCTCTCTTTTGGGTCTCTTCTACTTTGTCTTCCCCCAATGCCGCTCAGTCTTACTAAAAACCAGGCTAGCTCTCCTAGTGATCCATTGTCACCAAAGGTCCAGGAGGTAAATGCACCAGTAGCAGTTGATTTCTACCTTAGTAAGGCTGAATTCCTCCCCTGGGACACAAAGTAGCCAACCATGACTTTCTAAGATATACACTAAAATTAGTTTCTTACAGCTTAATAGACCTATTTATACTAAGAGGGTGCTACAACAGTTATTGACATTTGACATATTTAATTGTGTCTGTGCTTTTGGTGACAGGGTTTCTATAAAGAAAGGTGAGAATTCTTAAGAAGACAATTGCCTGGTTGTGACCTGCCTTACTGACAAGTAGAGTACTTCCATTTGTGTAAAAAAAAAGCTAGTTCCTCCTAGGGGACTGCTGCTATCTTTGTTGCTGAAGTGTCTGGTTGTGTGTTTAACACAGAAAGTTATTTTAGACAAACTGACAAATGAGAACAGTAAAAACATAAAGTCCAGTGAGTCAGTGTTCAGTAGACATAGCTTCTCTGGAATTTTTAGAAAGTAAATGTTCCATATCAACTGCTAAGAACTAGGTCAGTTCTGAGAACACAGGGACTTCATGCCACCACATCATCAACATGCAATGCAGGAATGATTAAGAAATACATGTATAATACTTTATTCAGAGTCTTCTCAAAAATGAACCCGGCACAGTTTTCGTGACCAAACCCCTGCAGGCATAGACAAGATAAAGGCAGCTGATACATCAACACCTTCTGTTATCAGAACGGAAAACGAAACAATCTGTTTATTGTCTGTAAACATACATGAACATACATGCTTCGTTTTTCAGTCCCTGAGGGTAGGAGGTGAGAAGACAATGGAAAAACATCTTTCTAATCTATGATCGCTTACCTATGTGCTGCGAGAGGAGCTAGAAGCAGGCAGTTATAAAACAAGTTCAATAAGGTTAAACTCCCCAAAACATCTCACTCATCAGTTGTCTTCTATGTAACCAGGGTCAGCAGCTTGAGCAGACAGGCCTAAACTCCTCTTCTCCTGGTCGTTTAGAAGTTAAATTGGGACCCTTAGTTCCTCTAATGCAGCCTTTCTCAACCTTTGTAATAAGGGAAAGAAAAGCCTGCAGTCGGGAATGAAGAGGTAGAGTAAGGCTGACATGACATGGGGTCAGGGGTCAAAGTGTAGGTGATTGATCAGTCTGAAGGATGGGTGGGGTGTTGGAAGTTTAAAATGGGGGGCAGGCTGTGGAGAGAATCGTTAGTAAGGCGGGAGATGGATGTATGTTTTTTTTTGTGATGTGGGGTTTGTTTCCATGTTGGTGATGGCATTTGAGGTGTCCTAGGGGCTGAAGGGTTTGATTCTTGGTGTTGCGGGGAACCGCCTTAGGTGCGGATTTCCCTGTGTGGCAGTATAACACTTGGAGAGATACGAGTGGTGATTGGGTCTAAAGTGGGCTGCAGTGATTATTGGTATCGTTGCCAAGATGGTGAAGTGCGGCTGGGAACAAGGAGAGTTCATGGGAGCAGACCCAAAAATTGGAATTAGGGGAGGCGTGATACCATCGAGGACCTGCAACTGAGGGGAGGGGGAGTTGATATGGATATGTTGATGTTAATGTTGTTGATTAAAGTGTTATTTATGGTGTTAACAGTTATTAATTTTATTGGTAATTATTAAACGGCCACTACGGCCATTAAACTGGTAATTGTTGTTGAGTGTTTTTTAAAGGGGGAAAAAGGGAAAAGGTGGGGGAGGGGTAAGGAGGTGATCTAGTGGCTGTGGCGGTGTGTGGGAGAAAGGGACACCTGGGATCCCCAGTCAAGCCTTGGTCTCAGGTAACATCTTCTAAAGCTTTAAACAGACGTCCAATGGACATTATATGGTTGTCGCTGGAAAGGATCATAATCGTTAGCAACAGATAAATAAAGTGTGCTGTGCACATAGCGTCATTCTGATCTTTAAGGAAGGGAGGAGGACGACAGTCATTCCACGGCGAATGGGGAACTATGTCAGATTTTACATTTGTGCCAGGTGGGAATCATCTGATGTGTGTACACAGCTTACTTATTATTGTGTCACCGGTTGATGGCACATTATCGCAAATAAAAAGGGGGTAATTAAAACAAATATAACAATCTGGAATGTGCCATACTTGAAAATGAAATAAAATGAATAATAATTGTGAAAAAAAGACAGTGAAAGCTATAGTCTCTATTCACATCTGTTATCAGTGTAAAAGAACTGCCGATGTTGATAGTTAGTAGAGACAAGCTCCCTAAAATCGGTGATCAGTGAGAGAATCAGTGGTCATTGATAGAAATGCCTCCTTACTTTGGTGGTGAGTGGGAGAAAGGCTCTGTTGCACTATTGGTCATTGGGGAAAAAAAAGTTCCCTATATTTAATGTACAGCGCTGCGTAATATGTTGGCGCTATATAAATCCTGTTTTATAATAATAATAATATATTGGTGAAAACAAGGCCCCACCACTGGATATAGCTAAAAAGATCATTCGTGGCAGGGTTTGCATATGTGAAAGCCTGATATTTTTCAGAAACCCCTAGTAACTTCTTCCAGAGGAACCCTATGGTTTAACAAAACTCTGGTTTAGAAAGTTTTTACTAATGTGTTCTGCATATTCTTTAGAGTAGTGTTTCTCAACCAGGGTTCCTCCAGAAGTTAGTAAGAGTTCCATGAGCAATAAGCGGTTTCTGACATTCAGGTCAGCTTAACTGATACCAATGATCTTTTTGGCGATTTGTATGGGTAACATTCTTCCCACTGGCCATTAATGTAGGAAACATTCTTTCTACTGATTGCCACACCAATGTGCTGTGAGCTGTAGATATAGTAATTATGGCACGGGTTCACTGAAGACCTGAAATTTTTTTTAAGGGGTTCCCCTATGTTAAAAAGATTGAGAAACACTACTTTAAAACCTCCTTCAAGATGAATAGAACTGGAAAATCTTGATTAGGAAATTTGGTAGACATGTTTAATTGGAAACCACTACATTAAAAAGGACCCACCATGAAAAAGAGAAAGGTCTGCTTACACTGTCTCCCCCCTCATCCCGTTTTAGGACAATTAAAGATTTTTCAATAGGAGCTGTAGTTGCCTTTAACCTGCTATTAAAATGTGACATTGGAGCCCTACTGTTTACATCTAATGGTTCTCTATGACTAACAACATAAACTATCACTAAGACTATGTACACACGTGCAAAAATTATCATTGGAAACAAACAATTAACAACCGATCGTCTGATATTCATTAACAAAAAAAGTGAACAACAACTGCCCAGGGACGACATTAAACGAAGAATGTTGCTAAAAACAAATGACTGTCCCGGCGGTTTTGATTGGTCAATGATCGTTCGCTATCTATTGTGTGCACAGTCATTTAGTGATCGTGGTTCTGTGGTACACGTTCTCCGGCACACATCACTTCCTGCATCGTTCAAATGATTGTATCTAGTGTGTGTACATTATTGGTGGATAACTTTTGAAGGATCGTTACAGCGTGTACAGAATCGTGCACTATACGATCGTTCAAAATAATCGTGATTAATCGTTGATCGGTCGTTAATTGTTCATTTTCTAATGATATTTATTACAGGTGTGTACGCAGCCTAATTATTTACACAATAAACATTAACACAATAAACATTATTATTGGTATAGGTTTCACTTCCCATGCCATTAGTAATACATTTGGCATAATACTTTTTCCTATTACTCTGAGTTAATATCATTATCAGTATATAATTTATACCACTGTTAATTACATTATCTTTGTGTTATATTTCTATTAGTTTATATGAGCTCATGTATGTGGTCCACCAGTTGCTGCTGTTCATTCTTCTTATGCTGTTCAAGTCAAAATTCGTTATCTGGGTTAAAGGCTCAAAGCTTAAAACCAAACAGGGATCCTTTGGATAAAATGGCCCTCTGGGCAAATATAAAAGGAGGGCCCCAAAAATACTGCATTCAGTTTTCCTGAACCCCCTACCGGTTGTCCCACCTTAAAACTGGGCCTGATTCTTGGAACAAAGGCAAGTAGCATGTACAAGTTGATAGGCAACAATTGCAGTTTCCACATTTCTTCCCGTGTTTGCGAAATGTATTTATTAGGTTTTAGAAATGAATACAGACAAAATTACAGACACAATAAGCAGATGGTCCCAGGAGGAATTAAAAAATACAGGGGACACAGTAAAAAATACAGGGGACACACACATATTGATGTAAAAGTATCAATGTGTATGATGATGAAAAACAGTCATGTTGTGACTACCTGGCGATTTCTTTACCAAACCCACAGTTTTCTAAGAAAAATTAGCAGGGTGGTGCTAAGCTAATACCACATCATACTGGCTACAGCTGATTTTTAAAGTCTGTAAACATTTTATTATAATTATATTGAAGCAAAAATACCAGTTTTAGGATCCAGTAAAACTAGTATAAAGCATTGAGGAAAAAGTTGCAATGTCTATACAATCTAATGTGTGTATTTTTTGTGATGTAAAAATCAGGTATATCCAGAATGGTTTGAACTTTAAAACTATTTTTGTTAGGTATGAATAGCACAGTCCACCGCTGACTGGCTTACACCGATTATTTAAAATTATTCTCGTACCTTTTTCTCTTCACATGCCCCTCATTTTTTGTTCTATTATTTAAAGAAAACTTATAGTGAGAGAGTGGAATGTAGGTTATCATTGTTCATCTTTTGCTTTGGGTGTTTTGCTCATTCCATTGCTTCAATATTTTTTTTCATTTATTGACCATATGATTTCATTCTGATTTCCCTGGCTAAATGCATTTTTTTGGTTGGTGATTTATTAAAGCTTTAATAAATGGGCCAATTGTCCCAAAAGTCTTGCGGTTTGTTCAAACTTAAGCCATACTACCATGTTCTTTTTAGTGAAGAGGCTTCCTCCTGATAACCATTAGAAACAAGTTAGAAACTTAAGGCCTAGAGCAGGCATGGGGAAATTACGGCCCCGGGCCATATACGGGTCGTTAGGCTTTTTTATCTGGCCCGTTGAACTCTCTCTCTACTCCAGCCGCTCCACTGAAGTAGATCCGCTGTCTGCGGCTCTGGCCGGTGCCCCCACGAGCAGAGTCAGGCGAAAGACCCCACTGGGGGGCCGCATGGGCCAGAGCCGGGGACCATGTTCTCTGAACAACCTGCCCACTCTCCCATCGCAGCCTCAAATCTGCGATGGGACAGTGGGCGGGGTTATGTCATCATGACATCATGTTCAGTGGCCCCAGTCTTTGCACTCCATCCATCTGATCCTGGCCCAGCCCCCTCGCAAATTTTAGAACCCATTGTGGCCCCTGAGCCAAAATGTTTGTACACCCCTGGCCTAGAATCTGAAATGTAGGTCTTGGGATATATTATCCAATTGGAACACTTGTTTTGTTGAAAACTGAAAAGATTTTTCACAGTCCATGTTGAATGGACACAGGAACTAAACTGAAATCATCCAAACTGCATACAGATGCAAAGAATAGACTGACAGGGTTTTAACTCTTTCACATTTGATGCAAAATAAAAACAAAATGTCTTAGCTACACTTACACTTTACATGTTGACTAGCTCTTCAAGAACAAACTAGTTGTTCATTTTATAACTGTAATTGCACTCTTCCCTATTTCTTTGAAACAATTATCTGTACTACAGGGAGCTAGGTTATAAAACACGTACACCTAGCTTGAGCACTCTATTAAAAGTAATTATAGTAAAATGATTATGTGCTTGATATTTATTTTTAACACATATGGTCCAAATGTCACATATTGCAATTTTTTCCAATCACTGCTATGCATATCAAAGTAGGGAACAAATTAGTCACATAGACACAGAATACTTATTATAATTGTTTTTATTTGCATGAATTGACTATTTGTGTATCCTCAAATGATAGTGTGAATTAAATTATATGCAGTACAAAAAAGTACATAAACATATTTAAATGTTGATTATGACTGGAAGATTCATTAATATAAGTCTTCTCTTAAATAATGACTTACATTGAAACACTTAAAGTGTACCTGTGCTCATCAGTCACCAATCATAATAGACACACATGTCTATGTGCCCAAATTTAAACAACTAAGGTAAATGTAGTTGTTTCATTCTAGTCCTGAAACATGGGGTGCTCCATTAGACAAAAGGGCCCATCACTTCCCATAGTTGACTATCGGTCACCCATGATTATATTGATCTATTTGTCCTTAGATTCCTGATGCAATCTTTTGGCACCTATTGGACCTGATTTTTTGAAGGTCTTTAATTTCTTCGAACTTCCGATGGGTCCGCCAAATTTGGGCAAACTGATTTTGCGAAACCATCAGAAGATCAAGGAAATCATTACGATCCTCGGCACTAGAGGTTATTTACCTGGGAATCCTCCTGTTTGCGATCTCTGGGAATCGCAGTGAAACTGCAGATGAACTCTCAATGGAGTTTCTCTATTGAGAGTTCATCTGCAGTTCCACTGCGATCCCCGGCACTAGAAGTTAATTAACTTCTAGTGCCCCGGGATCGCAGTGGATTCTCAGGGCTGCATTCGTTCAGCGGCTAGTGCCGGGGATTTTTTTTAAATTCGGTTTCATTTAGCAAATTTAGACCGGCCGTTCTCATTTTCAATTTTGGTAAGACTGGAGAAGATAGATTATATTGGGAGAACCTAGGTCAGAGTTTTGGAACGTTTGCAAAATGGGGGGTACCACTTAAAATAACTTCCTGATCTTCATGGAATGCCTGCTAATATTACTATATCCACAGCTCACAGTATATTAGTGTAGTGTCAGTATGAAGAATGCCTCTTACAAAATCCCTTTTCCCTACAGTGAGCAAAAAAGATCACTGGTGTCACTTAAACTGACATGACAGAGTCATGCTCATTGCTCAAAAAACCCCTAGCAATATCTGGAGAAATCCTAGGGTTCCACAGAATCCTGGTTGGAAAACACTGACCTAGGTGATCCAGCAAACCTGGAATTGTCTTCATTAAAAACATTTGCCAAATATTAGCAAATTCATTTTAAGGGATCCATTCCAGGTTAGCCAAATCCCCCAAGATATCCCAATAAAGTCTATCCTCTCGTCTTGGAGAGCTTTAATAAAAAAGCTTTGCAGACGCTGCACTTTCTTCTCTTGTGCTTCCTAAAAGGTAACAGATTCTTTAGACTAAGGCTACGTACACACGTGCAATAAATATCATTGAAAAATGAACGAATAACGACAGATCAACGATTATTCACAATTATTTTGAACGATGAACGATTGAAAGATGATCCCGCAATAATGTATACACACTAGATACAATCATTTGAACGATGCAGGAAATAACGTGTACCGTCAACCATCAAACAAAGTGTTTGTTTAAACATCCACAATCACTGAGTGACCATAGACACAATAGACAGGGAACGATGTCGCCCAATCAGATCCGCCTGGATGGTTGTTCGTTTCCAGCGGCATTCCTCATTCATCGTTGTGGTTGGCCTATCGTTGTTCACTATTCTTGTTAATGATTATCGGGCGATCAATCGTTAGTCGCTCCTTTCCAATGATAATTATTGCGCGTGTGTACGTAGCCTTAGTGCAGGTTATTGAAAGGATTGCCCTGTTCATTGCTTTACCCTGTTTATGTTCTTTTCATCTAATCTTGGCTCAGACACTGGGAAAGATATCAATTTAGGCAGAAGTAATTTTAAGCTGCTGTGGGGGAGCACAGTAGAAGCATTGATGTCAAAAGTAGCCATAGTTCCAATTATATCTAGCGATCCCTCCCTAATAATCCCTCCGATTTATTAAACTCTCCAAGGTTAGACAAGATACACTTTCATCAGTGAACCTAAGTGATCCAGCAAACCTGGAATGGTTTTCTTTTCCAGTCTTAGGGAGCTTTAATAAATCAGGCCCAATGTGTCTAAAATCTTATTGTCTACTAAAGCATATCCCCAATCACTAATACCTCCAAAATTATGTTTGCAGTCTCTGACCATTTCTTGTTTCACATTTGAAGTCTCGGATTGCTTTTTGCATATCTACAGTCTGACAGCTTTCTGTAACATTATGATCACTAAATAATATGTGTTCTATAATCATTAGCCCTACTATATCCAAACAGTTGACCACCACTAATTAACATCAATATGGAAATGTAATTTTAGTTACATAGTGTATAATTTGCTTTTTTTTTATGTAACATGTTATATAACATTTTAATGCAGTTTTCTTTAAATTAAATCTGAGTAAACTTGGAGCAAATGTAATGATTTCAAGGTATCATTAGCAGATTAAAGCAAACTATAATCAATGAAGACAATTTTAGTTACAATTAATTTTGAAAATGCACAAGTTCTATTTAAGGTAAGGACTAGGACATACATCATTTATCATAGGGCTCATTAAAATAGTCAAATAACAGTTGAAATGTGTTAACATAAACACGGTATGTCACATTTCAATGCATGTTTAGTGAGCTAACAATGCACAAAAAATCAGATCTGTAGCATTTTATGTTGACACATCTCTCCACATCACACAATATCAGTTTCCTTTGGGGTTTCTTAGAAAATTATAAAACCACAATATGCATGCTGAGTTATCACAACTTAACTTTGAATAGAGCCCCTGCGTCCTTCATGACTGAACCAACTACTATGCATCACTTAGTGTGTATTTATATGGCATTTAATATGTTTCTTTTTTAAAATGACCCTGTCAGAAATTCAAATGGTAAAAAAGTTATTTTGTAAGAGGCATTACATTGTCCTGCCCTGCTGTCTATTTAGCTAATCTTTGGTCTTGTTGGCTCTTGTAACTGATCTCATGGTGTTCAGAAAAACGTCTTTGTATGATGCGCATCCAGGAAAGTCCTGGTCGCTTTTGTTGGCTATGTCCCTAAAACAAAAATAAATAAATAGGACTCTCCCTCTAGTTCTAAAATTTTGGTTTACATTTCCGTTTCATAATTAGGGACAATGATCAGCAGGACAAATAGAGAATTAGGTAAATCTCCCCAACAGGAACACACATCAATAAAAACAAAACTTAAAACAGTTTTTTTCTGGAGACTGTAACAGCTCTAACTGAATTGGAACGCAAATTTTAAATATTCCCTATTAAAAAAAAGTCTTTCAGTATCTCTGTTATTAATATATCATATTCTTGGTCTTCCCTTTGCTTCCCCAACATTTGTCTGCTTATCCTGCCAGTTTTGCTAAGATTGCCTCGTTTTATGCAGAGAGCCGACAATGCTGTATTACGGAATTTGTAACAGTGTTGTCAGTCTCGGCACCTTTTCATTGCATTGAAGGATTTGCCCACAGCAGGAATTCCTAGACTTTTTAAAGAAAGGGCCAGTACATTGTTTTTTACATTGTTTGGGAGGCTGGACAGTAATTGAGTTAAAAGTTTGGGAGTAAAAATGCCTCAATATTGATGTGTGAGAGTACAAGATATCCTTTTACCAGTGGGAATGATAAACACTCTTCTTGAAGTGGCCAGTGGGAGCAATATTTGTATTTACATCAATTTGCAGTGGGAATAATAAATGCCATACATCAGTGTTCAGCAGGATAGTGTTGGGGTTGCCTTTAAATCTAATAGCATTGCAACAAAAGCATAGTTGGACTTTTTTTTTAAACTTTGCTGCTCTGTATAGTTTGTAAATCATCATGTACATGGGACCCACGTTACTTCCTCATTAATATAAAGACTTGTCCCTGTGTCCAGCTTGTTGGTCCTTCAAGGTGACTATGTTTAACTTCTCCTGACTCTCTGTTCATTTAGTCCTTTCTATTATTCTTCAGGTCAACATACATAAAAATTACAGAAAAGTCAAAACTTTCTAAATGACACTTGTTCTGGGTTTCTGACTCTTGAACCCAAAAAAACTAAATGATTCCCAGTGACCTAGCATTTTCAGGTCAGCAATGGGAGCCACTATATATCTTTCATATTAGGTGCATTTTAAATAGCAATTGCAAATAACATTTTTTCAATATACAGAAAAATACCACAAACAAAATGAAACAGTAAGATCTTAAAAATGTCAAAATCACATAAAAATTACTTTCTACTTTTATAAAAACTTTAGTCTACCTAAATGTATACTCCAGTATTTGGGTATTTCTGGAATGAAAAAACATCTGACTATTTCTTGTATCTCTTTGGGTTTTTATGGGTGAGTTTTCCTAGTTCCAAAAAAAGGATATGGCACTTGAAAGCTTAATGCAAAACTGGTAAAATACTTCAGGTGGGCTGCTCCAGGTGGTCAGGACCTTGCCAGCCACTTTTAGCTGCTCCATACACTGTACTAGATCTTAATAAACCAGTGTTTTAGCAGCATTGGGGCAAGTACTAAACGACGCACAACAAACACTATTAATTTCCTATGTCATGTTTCACAGGCATGAGGAACTTGTATTCGTAACAAAACCTCATTTTAGCCTCACGTAAAAATTGCAATTTACAATATTTATTCCCGGAAGGTTTAGAATTAGAGTTCCAGGAGCAAAAAAATGTCCAAAATATGTGGCTGCAAAAATATGTAAAAAGGGATAACATAATAACAAACAGCTAGGAGTAAAGTATTATTTTTTCCTCACCCTAAATAATGGCCACAAAGAAAGAATGAGAGGGTCACATGCTGGGAAATACAGCAGGGAGATGCCAGGGAATGACAGCTCCCCAGGTCCACCTATAACTATGATAAATAATAATATTAAAATCCGGTTTAATAAAATCTAAATTACTATACACTGTACTTTCTCCTTCAGATTACAGCACAGCAATAATTTGAATGCTGTTCTATTTTTGAAATTTGTAAAGAACATGTACTAACCACTCCTATGAACATTTCTCTGGCCTGTTTGTTGAGCAGTATTATCCGCTCTGGTCCTGTTCTATGCCTCAGCTGCACACACTGAGGGACCAATGCTGTCAGACTGGTAATTTCATCACACAGGTATTTGGAAGATTTCAAATTATGAATGCTGGATTCTTTTCAGGCTTAACATCTGTTTCCGAGATGAAATTTGTGTAAGAGGCTGTACCTGCTCCATCAGGTTCAAGCCAGTCATCAGCAGACAGGTTCTGATGAGTTAACAAAAACATTGCTAGGTCTGGTTTCCATAAAAAGAAATTTAAGTTATTAATGAATTTATCAAAATATAGTTTGAATTACTTTTGAATTAAATTGTTATATTTTTGTCTCTATTTGTAAAGCAGGGAATGTGTCATTCCCTCAAACATTTCAAGGCAGGGAATCTTCCAGGTCTATGTGTTTTAATGGCAGTAATTAATTCTCCACAAGGGAATGTTTGAGGGAATGTCAGATTGTTTGTATTTAGTGTTTATATAATTGTCGTTGGAAAGAATCTTTCATAATTCTTTCCAATGACAAAAGAGTGCACGAAGCATGAACGGAGCGGCACCCCGCTGCACTTTCTCCCCTTTACTTTCATTATGATCATTCTGGTACAGTCATCAGGACGATAGACGGGGAGCGCTGTACACATGCCAGATTCTCGTCCGATACCGGCCCTGAGGCAATTACCGGACGAGAATCGTCTGACGTATGTACGTAGCCTTAGTCTTAAATGTGGTGGTTGTATTGGTTTACCTATTTCTGGACTTTTTTTTTTAATTTATATTTACTTAATATTCTTTATCATATATATATATATATATATATATATACACAAAAAAATAGAGATGTTTATTATTAGGCTTTACATACACTTTTACAACTTTAGCTCTTGTTCCTGCATACTTCTTAAAAAGCTGAACAAATTTCACATTTACACTATAGATTTGGTCATTTAGTGATAACCCTTTATATTACTTAAAATACAATAATACAGTAATACAAACAATGTTTCTGGGGACTCATTATTTTTTAAAATATTTTATTTTCAATAAAATCAAAAAATTAAAAAACTAAAAATGTTTTTTAAATATACATTATATTTATTAATTATCCTATTAAAAATAATACTAAACTAATGTTTAAGGTAGAATGCATTGGAATTGTTTTTCAGTTTTGCACATTTTCTTTTTAGGAAATACTAAAAAAAACAAAAAAACATTAAAATGAAAACAAATAAATAAAAACAAAACTGCAACAAAGCACCAGCACCTTCCATGGCTCTGTACAAATGAAAGTTTACCATAAGGGTACATTCACTAACATGAACAATATACAAAGTCCCAGAGATAGAAGAATCTGTTGGATTGCCTAATTTTTCAGTATCATACCTACTAATATAATAATTATATGTAAAGAGGAGTGCAGAACTGAACTTCGGCTTAAGGGTCATGCCCAACCAAATGGACTTTTCTTTGCAGGAACTGATTTACATTCCAACATCCATTGCCTATGCAGCTTTGAATACTTGATCACATGGCATCTCTGATGCCAGGCATTGTGATCACAGATGTGAACCAGAGGTAGGAAGCTTTATAATATCCACCATACTTCCATGATAGCAGATCCTTCTCTGGGTTGTTTCTAAAGGGTGAATTACCTTCATTCAGGGTCACTAACCTAACATATCCTATCAAAGACCAAGGTGGCAAATGATGCCCAAGTTTACCTAAACTGTATGCAAACTCAATCTACTTTTTTCAGTATGTGCCTAAGTTATTAACATTTAAACATATAAAGTTTATCTACAGCTAAAACATTTTTTTGAGGTTTTGGAAAGAAAGTAAGTGGGGAAGGGCGTCCACCTTGGGTCACATAACGTTGTGCACTCTATTATTCTCTTTTGTTTCTTCATTTTCTCATGCAAAGTTTTTCCATTATATATATATATATATATATATATATACTGATGATATTTTAACTTTGACCTGCAGTGCAAAGCAATAATTCAGTCTAATAAAAGATAAAAAGCTACCCATCATTTTGTTATATTTGTCCTGGCAGCAATGCCTAGCACCATGGTGTTTACCAGCCCCTGAGTCATAGCTAATGATCACTTCTGTTTAAATGAACCCTTTTACCGGTCTACCCTTCAGTCTCCTGTTACGTTGTAATACATTTTGTTTTTTCCCATCTTCTTCACTAAACCTGTTCTATTTGTTCTGTCTGGTACTTAATTTAGCCTATTCGTGGTTTTACAATATGTAATTTAGATAGCACACAGATTCATGAATGTAATCCAATGTACTAATGCTTATATTCTAAGGTTGCCAATAGGGTCTTCTACTAAAAGGACACCTACCCAGCTCAGCACATACATACTTTGTGCCAAATCAGAAGGCAGACAGTGTTCATGCCTGTGGACATACTGCAGCTTGCATCATAACAAATGCTAAATGTTTGCCCCAGAGCATAATAACATTATGTTCTCATCTCTGTAAATGGTTGAATCTCATTTCCCGTGGTTAACAGTTTTTATTTAACACTGCTGTGTGTGAAAACAATGCTTTTGATTCAACATTGTTAATGGCACGGAGAAGCAAATCCTAATGCAGTGTTTGTCAATTTTTATAACACAGGAGAACCATTGAAATAGCATTCAGGTCTTCAGGGAAACCTTGGCTATAATTACTACATCCATAGCTCATAGTACATTAGTGTGGTGATCATGGGGGGAATGCCTCTTACCCTGCTGACCAGGGGGAAGAATGTCACGCTTACAGATAGGCAAAAAGTATATTGCTCCCACTTAAACTGACCTGAGAGGCACAAATTGCTCAATTTTCAAGGAACCCCTAAAAACACCTAGAGGAAACCCCAGGTTTCCTCGAAATTCTGGGAACACCTATGCCCTAATACAAAGTAACCTACTACCATGTGCGGTGCTGAAAAGTTTTCCCCTGAATCATTTGATTTTATTTCATTTCTGTTTGGGCTATATTGATCTTTATTAAAGACATCAAGATGGTATTATGCATTATTTTTATTGCTTTGTAAAAGCTGTGACTGCTTGTGGTGATAAAAATAATGTAAAATAAGAATATTCTGATCACCTAAATTTCCAGCATGCTCTAAGCAGAAATAGAAGAACTAAATGAATGCAGAATACTACAACTAGATGTGTTAGCAGCCAGTAAAGATGAAAAGTTAGAATAGGCAAAACATGAAATTATTCAAATCATGTCCTGACAAGATTCATGCTAATAAGATGTAATAGTAACATAGAAAGATGAGCTAATCTAGCAATTCCCAAATAGGGTTCCTTTAGTTTCCAGAGGTTCTTTAAGGTGAGGCTGATTGATTTATTTAAGATGAAGCCTGCATAGTATCAGAGCCAACACTATTGAGAAGAACCAACTGCATGAAACCAAGGACTCTCTTTACTATCTGTACATTCTGACCACTAATATTTGGGGGCATTCTTTCCACTGGAACCAAAGCAAATAGAATTTTTCTTATTCATTAATTAAAGCAGGCATTCCCCATCACCAATTAATTAAAGGGTTCCTCATAGGTAGAAAGGTTAGGAAAAGCTGATCCAATCACTTTTATTCTATTTTATTTTATTTTTTATTTATTTATTTTTTTTTTATTTTATTTTTTTTTTATTCTCCAGTCGCAAACTGGGGAATGTCCAAGAAGACATTGAGGAGAAGGATTAAATGATGCTGTCCATCAGACTAAGGACATCTGGGGCAAAATCTGTGGATTGAAAGAGTTCTTTAGGGTGAATATCAGTGGATTTGGGTTAAATGATATTAGTTTGTTAACCTAATGCCAAAAAATATTTTACTTAGCTTAACTAGTAACGAAATACAACTCTGCTGACTTTAACCATCCATTAATGTGTAAGAAAAATTCCTGTTTTTTTAGATTTCCTATGACACAATTTGGTATTCTTTGCAAAGTTAACTTTTTTTTAGCACATTTACTAAAACAAATAAATTATCCTTTGCTAAGTGATAATTTACCTTGGTAAGTGAACTGCCTAAATTCCTTCAATAAATCAGCTGTTCTGTAGAGGTAAGCATCCTAGCTTTACAGAATTTTTTCCTTGTGGGGAAAATCAGCAGCTCCTTTTAATTCTGTCACATGGTGTATGTGTGGATTTGCCAGTAGCACATTATTAGTTTACGATTATTAATATTATTATTATTATTATTAATAATAATATTAATAATAATAATAATAATAATATTAAACAGGATTCATATAGGACAGGATAGGAATTGTGACTCAGACACAATGAGCCTGATTTAATAAAGCTCTCCAAGACTAGAGAAGATACACTTTAAACAGTAAACCTAGGTGATCCAGAAAACCTGGAATAGATCTGGTCCAGGATTGAAAACATTTGCTATCAAATAGCAAATGACTAATTCCAGGTTTGCTGGATCACCCAAGTTCACCAACGAAAGTGTAACTTCTTCTTGGACAGCTTTAATAAATCAGGCCTAATAAGTTACCATAATAATCATTACACATAGGAGCAGTTTTTAAACGTTGGACCAGCATAAAGTTAAACAAATATTAATATTTCTGCCTTCTGCCCCATTGACTACAATCTTTCTTAATTTTAACAGATTTATGCAAATTTCTGCAAAAGTTTCTATTGAGGTTGAAGGGAAATTGGCAGTTTTGCAAATCCCTGATCAGGACTCCATTTTACTGAACCATGTTTTTGTCTGTGTAAAAATAACACAAGTCACACAGGTCATCCATGGGGAACTATTACAGAAAAATGTGACTAGTACTATCCAGAAAATTTTTGCAATAAATAATAAAACATTCCTGATTGGCCAGCGTAGTGATACATAGAAACACATTTCCTATTGTGCAGTTTAGCTTTAACAAAGGCCAATTAAATCACCAAAACAATAAAGTTTAGTTCTTTTCAGTGTATACAAAACACAAATGATTTCTGCTTTGGAAATTTTTCATCTGTTTACACAACAAAACAAGAACTGAATTTAGGGAATAGCTAACAGAGTTTCCGGGTCAAGCTGCACATCATGGAAATTCCACCAAATCTATGTGAATCAAAGTGAAGTTATATTCCATTGGGTTCTAGTGGGATTTTTTGTTTTGGTTATTGGGCTGCATTAAAAGATCATTCCACCCAATACTGGTAACCACTAAATGGTTTCTTTTATCTGTCTAGAACTTTGAAAACTCTAGGATGTGCATGACTATAGTCATGAATTGTGAAAGAGATTATTGCTGAATAATTTGATCTTGTTTTATTAGCTACTACAGTTATACTGGCCTCCAGACATAGGATATTATCATGTATTTATAATGCCTTGCTTGTGTAATCATAGCTAGATTATAGGAGTTTGCCAGTAGAGGGCACTCAAAGCACCACAAAGCCTTTAAGCTGAATGATTCTCTAGAAGTGGGGACCCCTGCTGGTCAGCTCTGGTAAACCCATGTGTGCATATCAGAGATGGAATATACATACTCATATACTGTGTATACAAAACCACTTTCAAGTTTCCCTGGGTTCTGTACTTCAAACCTATTCCAGCATTTAGAAGCAAATTTAAAGTAAAGTTAAAGCAAGAATCATTTTTTTAACCGTAGCAGAATCATTATTATTCCTGGTTTTATATATCTATGGGACATAAATTCATTTAGTAGACAAATACCAAGACCAGGAAAATGTGTTGTTGGTGTTTTAAAAGAGGGCATTTTTGATATAGCAAACAGGCCCCCAATAAATAGTGTGCAGCAAACAAAGAGGGTGAGTGGTTACAATGTTTTTTTTTTTAGTGTATTTGGAAGGAGAAGAGTTAGACCATCTGTGACATTTGTATAGCTGTACATGTACACAAATTTTAATGATGAAATTCAAAATTGTGGAGTCATCCCCAGAACAAGCAAATCTTCCAATGGAGACTCCTGTTCTGGGGGAAAACTGTCTAAAAACAAAATATCCCTATATCTTTTCATATATTATCACATTATTCACACAAATTATTTCAATCAACATAAACCTCAATTATTTAAACAAGAGTTAAACTGAGTCAATGAGGGATGAATATTCTGGCGATCAGACTAAGGACATTTAAAAGCAGAACTACTGTGGACATTTAATTTTAAATTGAAGGTGAAAATGCAGCTAAAGCTGATCTTGTTTTTGATCTTTTAAATGGGCAGTTTATTTTTGTCTTGAAATTTTTGGATGATTTTTTAGAAAACATTAGCCTATAGTATGTTAAAAAAAGAAACTATACTTAAAAAAAAAAAAAAACACCTTCAATCCTACAGGGCTGTCCGATCATACAGGGCATCGGGTCCCCCGTCATCTTGGCATCCGTCCCAGAGCTGGCGCTCCGTGCGCCGCCATCTTTGTCTTATTTTCCGGGGTCTTCATCCTACGTCAGCCAACCCAAACGCGAGATCGGGTAACAATAGGATGAAAAAAAAATTTCCAATCTCACTGCGCATGCGTGAGTTCAGCAAATTTTTCTTTTTGAGCAAAAAAAGCTCCTTCTGCGCATGAACGAGATGCTTGAGCATGCGCAGAAGGAGCGCCCAAGAGCCTGACGTAGGTATCCCGGGACACTTTGAGGTCCCATTCATTCTATAATAATAATAAGGGGGCAGTGCTGCACCTTTTTTTTTTAAAAAAAGGGTGTTGCACCTAAAAAAAACGAAACAGAATTTTTACCTTACATAAAAGGGCTCTCTACCCTTTTTTTGGAAAGTGAAAATTCTGAGTATAGGTATGCTTTAAAGCTATGAGATCCCAAATGGCTGTCACCCCATAAGTAGTCTCTGTATTCTTCTGCATTTCCAGCTGCCCAAGAACCCCAGATACCCTATGACCCTAACAATAGCACTTTTATTATTATTATTATTATTATTATTAATAATAATATTAATAATAAACATGATTTTTCTAGTGCCAACATTTTATGCTGCGCTGTACATTAAACAGGGGTTACAAATGACAGACAAATACACGGGAGTGACAGTAACACAGGAGGAGAGGACCCTGCACGAAGAGTTTACAATCTAGGAGGTGGGGGAAGTATCACACAATAGGAGAGGAGATATGTAATTAAGGGATATAGTGAGGATTTTAAAAGACAGAAGAAGAAGATGGGTAGGCAAGTTTCAAATTAGCAGAAAGTAGGAGCAAGCCGAACAGGATGAGGAAGACCATTCTAGAGAGTTGGGGCAGCTCTAGAAAAGTCTTGTAACCGTGCCTGTGATGAGGTTATGAGTGAGGAAGTCATTAGTAGGTCATTGGAGGAGCGGAGAGAGCGGCTGGGGGAGTATTTTTCAAGTGAGAAAGGTAGGTGGGACAACAGCTGTGGAGAGAATTGAATGCAAAGCACAGGAGCTTGAATTTGATTCTAAGGTGAAATGGAAGCCATTGAAGAGAACTACAAATGAGAGAGATGCAGCAGAAGAGGAGTGGAGAGAATGATGGATGAGTCTGGCTGCAGCATTCATAATAGATTGTAGAGGAGAGAGCCGGTTAGTGGAATACCAGAGAGGAGGAGGTTACAGTAGTCCAGACGAGAGATGATAAGAGCGTGTACAAGGAGTTTGGTGGTCTTTGGTTAGGGCTGATTTTGGAGATGTTGTGGACATAAGACCATGTTTTTACCCCATGACATCTTCACAGTGACCATGGTTGTGAATACAAGTCTGGTTGAAAAAACTCCATAAAGCATATTCCAGATTGCATATGTGTGGATAAAGTCATTTGCTTTGGTGGATCTTAATACAGTGGACACATGCAGGTTAGTCTTCTATAGAAAGCATGAAGATCTCCACCTCTGTATGGAAATGCACTATACACTAAGACAAAAATATAACCCCTTACTAAAGGGTTAATTTCATGCAAGATGAATTTGAAATCATATGGTCCATATACACAACAACTGGCTGAATCCAGCAAAGGGCAGAGCATTATAACACAGGACCATTCCTAGCAGGCCTAGCCACTTTCTCACCTATTAGCAAATTCTTTACATGAGAAAGAGAAGAAAAGAATAGGGGGCCTTTCAGCAAATAATACTGCCTGGATAAACTGGTCTGATTGGATTTACGTCTTACCTTCGATCTCCATTTTAAACCACAAGATAAAAATAAATTCTAAGTTCAATGGGTGGGGGTGGGGTCAGCTTAGTTTGAAAGGGGCCAACCATCTTGTAAAGTAAAAGATTCTCTATATAAAACCAATGTGCCTTAGAAGTGGCCCACTATGAGAAGTGTTGTGGTAGGTTACAGCAATGTCATTTGCTATTTGCTAGAAAATGTTTTGTATCCTGGACCAGATTCATTCCAGGTTTGCTGGATCACCCAGCTTTATTGATAAAAGTGTATCCTCTCCAGCCTTTCAGAGCTCTAATAAATCAGGCCCAATGCGTTCAGTGTATTATCTCTGGACCCACTGGGATGCTTTGAGCTTCCTTGCTTAACTGATGTTAAAGCAAAGCAGTGTGGCAACTTCTATAGAGACTGCTAAATTGTTTCGAAGTACAATGCATTCAAACACTAAAATACATTAAACCTTAGCTATAAATGTTTCCTATTTGTTCTATTTCAGCCAGTATTTATTATTGAAAGAATTTTATAGGAATTGGAGAATAAGAGTAAAATAATACTTGTTTGATCCTGCCAAAATTGTGAGCTTAAAGGAATGACATGAAGTGTGTTCCTGGCAGTGTTATCAGGTGAATATAAAGGGAAAATCTAATAATAGAAAAATCCAGCCACTGCATCTATGTGGAAAGCTACTATGTATTTATTAGTTGGTAAGTCTAGATACTTTAATCTTTAGCCAAAATCTGTCCAGACTCAATTCATGGCCAGTTTTTTAAAATGTCTTCAACATTTGGCAAATAGAAACTTTTTTCAAAACCCAGTAGACTCAATAGTGAGCAGTTATTTATTAAGTTTTTGGGGCAAATAAACTATTGTCAAAAAGACATATAAAGGCTATGGGCACTACCATGGGGGCCATGGGTAAAAATAAAATAAAAAAATACCATTTTCATGTGACTTTAGGGGTTCAATGAAAAATTAACATAACAAAAACATAACATAACAAAAATAAATAATAAATCTTTAATACAGACTTACTCTGTGGAATTTGTGGCTTTTTTAGTAATTCCACTAACAAAATACAAAATTATTTTTATAAAAATTACATTCACAAAATTAAAATGTAATAAAACAAAGCAAGCAAAAACATACAAACTCAAAACTTTAACAATAAAAGACATGCAAACATAAGTATCTACCATGTAAGTCCATCATCTACATATGATCCATTATACATGATAAAATGATATGTGTTAAAGTCCATGAAAGTAAGTATTTTAACATTAGGTTGAATAGAAAAATATGTACATTCAATTTTAGGATATTGAAAATAGACACATTCTTTAAATTACAGGTTTGGAGAAAACACAATTTGTGAGGACAGCTTTATAGACGGCATACTCTGGCAGTGTAGTTTTGGCTATGAATTTTTTTTTTAATGTAGCTTACATATAGCAGTAATCCAATTGGATTTATTTCAAATAAAAAAATTACTTTTCTTTAGGTAGTTTTTAAGAAACACACATGTAATTGAAGACTTTGTTGTTCTCCAACTGCTCAATCATCCCCCAATCATATACAATACCTAAGTTTTAGTAAAGTTCTAAATTCCCTTATGAAACCTGTTCATTTTCCGTCTTTGTTTCCTCCCCTTAGTCCCCCACCCAGACCACCTATTCCTTAGATTAATAATGACGGCATTATAACAACTGCACTCTATGGGGAAGCAAACAAAAAAAAAAAACACATAGCAGTGCATACAAAAGTATTGTTTTTTTACTCATTTTACTAGTTTTTCTCAATTTACTCATATTTAACTGGGATTTTCTGTAATTCCACAGGGTAAAGTATTATGAAATCATTTAAATATAATATCTATATGTATAACTTATGAATCCAAGGCAGATGTATGTACATACAGCAGAAAAAACTAAAAAAACAATAATGTAAAGAAAAAAAATCATAATCCTGGGTTCACACTACTTATAAAATTGAATAATTTTCAATGTAAACTTGGCTTAAAAAACTATTTCTAGGTGGATTGTTTTTTGGATACATATGTACCTGAAAATGCATTACAACATATCATATTGAGAGAAAATCAGGGATTTACGTTTTCCTGTGAATTTATGCCTTTTTGTAGTGTGAACTTAGATTTGGGATTTTTTTCCTTCAATTTAATGTTTTTCTATTTTTTCTGCTGTATGTACATAACGCTGCCTCAGTCTTATAAGTGATACATATATTATTATTATTATTAAACAGGATTTATATAGCGCCAACATATTACGCAGCGCTATACATATAGATAATGTATTGATTCCAGTACACTCTACCCTATAGAATTACAGGACATGAAGTACAATTTGCAAACAATCATTTCCAGTTGTTTTGTTATACCTCCAAATATTGTGGAAGGTGGTGGTTGGGGGGTGTTGTTGGGGATACACTCAGTGTTTTAGGTAGATTGACCTATTAATGGACAACCCATAATTAGACTATACTTTATTTTCTTATGTCTCTTGTGGAGTTTACCAGCAACCTAGCCCACCAAAATTGTCAACTTTACCCAACTCCCTTAACCATTACGGAGTTAGTTGATGGTGTTGTGCTCCTGCGGGGTAACTAATGCTGCATTTAGTGTTTTCTAAAATGGATCAGATTTTTATAAATTAATCATAGACAACAGATGTATAGTTATGGCAATCCAGGAATTACTATCAAATGTTTGCCCATTCTTTAAATAGGGTGATTGGAATATTAAAAAAGTGATATAAATGTATAATATAAGGTAATATAGTAGCCTGGAGAATAAAATGTAAAGCACAGTATTCATATTCTAAAATTCTCATGAATTGGTATATTATTCTGTTAGGCATGGCTCATGTTTTTATTTTTACCACAAATATCAATAATATAATATATAATATAAATAATGTGCCTTAGAAATAAATAACTAAATAATGAAAATGTTGTATGCCTTGGAGTGTCAACACATTGCCCAACTAACCCCGCCAACATCCTGCTCCAAGATCATAAAAAACTATTTTTTATGTTCCTGTAGCAAGAAATAGTCTTTATTTGTCGCTCTGACACAATCAACAGGCTTGAAAAAAAAAAACAGGGGTAGCTGCCTTGGACTTCCTGGAAATATAGTCATGGACCCCCAGAACTATATCTCTCAAGACCTCATTCCCTACATAGGGTCTGATTTATTACAGCTCTCCAAGACTGGAGAGAGGATACACTTTCATTTTTTGAAGCTAGGTGATCCTAAAAACCTGGAATGGATGATATGTTAGTAAATGCTTTCAGTCCGGGACCACATCCATTCCAGGTTTGCAGGATCACCCAGCTTCACTGATGAAAGTGTATCTTCTCCAGCCTTGGAAAGCTTTAAAAATCATGCCCATAGTGTTTGGATAGGTTCTTGGAAGTCAAGTGCACGCACTGGAAAATTTTACAGAATTTTTTTGTTATTTTTTTCTTTCTTCACAGACAAATGGCTTTAGTTGACTCATTCTAGTTTCTCAGCTTTCTGCCTTAGAAGTACAATCCAATTATAGTCACATTTCATTAGTAATTATTACAAATTTATGTAAAAAAACTGACATGTTGGCCTGGGGCAGTGAACCTTTTTAGATCAAAAAAGTTTATTCTGCAATAGACTGGTTTACTCTACCTCTAGTAGGCTAAACATGAAAACAAAATGATCATGTATCCAAAGGACAGTCCACCCTGAAATGGCATTTTCTAAAATCAGTTTACATTAAAAGTTGTCTTTAGCAGATCAAAAATTATAATGCTTGTAAACTGTTAAAGATAACTTGACTGGGTGATATAAGAGTAAAGCTATATAAATACTTGTACAATTTTATCAAACAAAATGTAACCTATTTATCTCAACATTTTTTCTTTGGACCTGTTAATTTGTTATAACTTAAAATAACAAACTCATGCATATATAAGGCAATCATGGCTTTCTTTCGGTATTGAATTGTCAAAAAAAATTTAGTTCAATAGAAATATTCTAATAAATTTGTTTATATTCTTTGTGTTAGTAAAAATTGTTGTGTTAAATAAAAACAGAATTTGTGTAACTTTAGACGTCACAGTGACGCTATAGATTATTTGTATTTTTTTACGTATGTAATGAACTATTATGTTAGTATGGGGGAGATCAAAAAACGGTTTATTCAGCAATAGACTGGTTTATTCCCACCAGTCTCTGGTTTACTCCCCCACCTTTAGGCTAAAATGTCTATAAAATGACAATGCATCCAAAAGACAATACACCTAGAAATATTTTTTCTAAGCTAAGCTTACATTTAAAGTTATTCAATTTTTATTTAAGTCATTCTTCAGCAGTCTGAATTTGAAGTGCTTTTATAAACTGTTAATGCTAGTTCATTGCATAACTTGTGATAATATCAATGAAAATATATGTATTACACTATCTAAAAAATATTACCAAGGATAAAAAAGTTACCTAACCACCTCAACTCACACATCTTTACACCCCAATACATAATTGTTACATTTTTACTATAAGCCTATTTGTTTTGCAGAACTTTGTCAGTTGCTTTTACTTAAGATACCAAGTAATATATTTATATATTTTTTATATTTCATACAATCTGAAAACAAAAATATAATTACAAAATAATTGCATTTTTACTTCCTTCAATAATGTTAATTTATTTCCCACAAGGGAACGTTTGAGGAAATGTCAGATTCCTTGTTTTATAAATAGAGCCCTATATGTTATAATTTCCCACTTTTAAAATAGTTTTAAAATGTATAATTCTAGTACGAATTATTACAATGATATTAAGAAATAAATTAATTTATTATTATTATTATTATTTTAAATGTTTATGCTTTTTTTAGGCAACAGTAAAATAATTAACAAACACAAAAAAATGAATTCCCCTAAAAATGTCCCCTAAAATGGTAATGGTTAGATAAACAGAAATAAAAAGATGAGAAAGGTAAACTGAGGTTAAATAAAAAGTAAAATTGAAATTCGACTGAAAATAAAAAATAAATTCTAGTTTGTTGTTTATTTTTTAATTGCCAGGTTGCTTTACTGATATCATATGCATATCAAAACGAATTGTTATGATCAGCAGGTGAATAAAAAGAGGTTGAAACAAAAATGTGAATTTACATGCACAGGCTATTTGGATCAGACAGGAAGGTCCAAATCACATGCTGCATTCAGAAAGTTTTGACATTTCCAGAGTCTAGTGTAGCCTTCTCCATGTTCCTGAGATAGACAATCTTATGAGAGTAGACTCCCCCTTATTCTTGCTTTATTAACACTTGTTCCTATAGAACCTTGGCAGGATTGGACATGCTATCTACTGGCCAATGAAAAGCTCAGTGAGGCTTAAGCTACGTCCACACGTGCAATAATTATCGTTGGAAACGAACAACTAACAATCGTTCGTCCGATAATCGATAACAAAAAAAGTGCACAACAACGCTGGTAAATGAGGATTGTGGCTGGAAACGAACGACCATGCCGGGGGATCTGATTGGGCGACGATTGTTTGCAAACTATTGTGTGTACGGACGTTCAGTGATCGTGGATGGTTCTGCAGTACACTTTCTCCTTTACATGTCACTTCCTACATCATTCAAACGATCATGTCCAGCGTGTGTACACTATTGGTGGATTATTTTTGAACGATCGTATTGTTACAGCGTGTACAGAATTGTGCACTATACGATTGTTCAAAATAATCGTGCATATTCGTTAGTCATTCGTTTTCTAAAGACAATTATTGCACGTGTGTACCTAGCCCTACTCATAAATTCAAGGCCAAGACTAAGGGATTCAGGGAAGATATATTCAGCAGCCCAGCTAAACGGCTCAGCTCTGATGTACATATGATTACCATATTATTTCTGAATTCAAAGTAAGAATTCATTAAGGGGCAACAGAACATGAGGTACAAGTAGTGTAAGGCTTAGGTGGGAGGTGGCAGAATATCACTTGCAGTGGGTTCCTTCATAGCCATCTTGGTGCTTCTCTTTTGTAAATTATGGGGAATATATATTAAAGGAGGTTAGGATGTTTGCTTAGCAAATTGAATTTTATCTCTGTAAGGAATCGCTGCTGGCTTTAGTCATAAAACCATGTGCAATCTCTTTGCTCATCTTAGTGCAAGTTTCCTTGCACACGATTGGGTATTCTTTGCAAGATTTATAATTCACTGTGCTATGTGAACACCCCAAACTCCTTCAGTAAATTAACCCCAATGTGCTTTAGTTTAAGTTGAATCTAAACTAGATCAATTTCATGCACAACATTTGATTATAGCCATTATATTAGCCTCAAGGTTGTCAAATTCATTCCGACAAAAAGAAACTTTACTGAAGAAGAGAAGACTGGTTCAGTCTGCTACTGGTAGGATTGTAAAATACGCACAATTTCCTTGAAATATAGGTTAGGTACCTTCTACAACATAAGGGCTACCGCCTACAATAGCATGGATTCTTTCCATTGTTCTAAACTGGAACAACACATTGTTTTTGTAAGAAATCACACAAAGTCTAACTTAAAAATGAGGATGACACTTGATTTAAAGCACACAATCTATGTACACAAACAATGTAATTTTTGAAATTTCTTCATTATATCCAGTCAAATCTGATAACTTTGCAAATGCAGACGTTAATCTTTGTTCTTTCTCCTTCTATTTCTTGATAACTGTATCTAGAGACAAAAAGCATTTTGCACAGCTTTATATTAAATAACTTATACTTGTGTGTTTTTTAGCTTGAACCATTTAAGTCATATCACAAATTGCAATCAAAGAAAACCAAAGACTTTGAACAGGTGAAGGTTTTTCTATAAAACATTTTTTGGAGAGTGTTTAACAGAGTATTAACAAAACGCGTGACCACCAGTACCGCCACGCACTGCCAGCCATGGGCATACAAAAAGAGCATTATCCACATTTTATTCTGTCAACATCCAATGCACATGATGCAGTAAGTTTCCATTTAGAAATGGCAACTACCAAGAGCATCTAGCATTGCTCCTACTCAGGGTATCGTAACTCCTGCAGCAGCTTCATATAAAGGTACAAAAAATAAATAAATAAAATAAAATCTGACATTAATACTGGTATCTGTGAGCTGGTTGCATTACAATAATAAATCCAAAAATAATAATAATAATAATAATAAAAATAATAAAGAACCATGCAGACTCTTACTCTGGAGTCTGACAAAGTTATTCAGGTGATTCATGATGCTTAAAGTTCATTCTCTAAAGAGCAACAAAGAAGCTCATGAATAAAAAACTTTCTCCGGATGTTCTAAGCCTGTGGCTCCATTTGCCTCTGGACCATTGATAGTCATCATTGACTTACCTTGTTGGCAATCAGATGGAAAGAAGAAAAGCTTAGGGATGCTTCCCTCACTTGCTTCCATCAGGCTAATCTGTCACCTTGTGTGAATTATCTACAGGTGCCTGACACTATTGGTCTTGTTATATTTGATGCACTATAGAACCAATTCATATGGCCACTGACTAGACTAGCCCCAGGCACTTAAATTCCTCAAGACACAAAGGGTTTTCTGTGAAAGACCAGTTCATTCTGCTGCAAGCAGGTAATAAACTCACACAAATTTCTATAGAATAACACTTCAGGCAATACTATAATCTGCAAAAACAAAAAACTTTCCAATTTAAATCATGATGATATAGCTCAGTTGCTATACACTATATAAGCAGTATTTATGCAATAAAAACACAGTTAATACGCCTTCAAGGAAACTAGAAAAAGACATGAGAAAATGTATAATTCATCAGTAAAGGTCACACATTTTCTACCTGAATGTCAAAAGAATACATTTTGAATACACATTGTGTGAATTGTGGGTGAAAACATTTATAAATAGACCCCAATATTTATATGACTATATATGTAATTACACGTTTGTTATATTTCCATTGCTGTAATATATATACAAGTTGTAATAATTTTCCCTCTGTATTTTACTAGTCTTTCATGATCAGCGGATACTGAATGAAATTAGACCTGGTATCAAAGTGACACGTCACAATAATCATTAGGATATGGGTCAGCATCACCAAGTTTAATTGTTTGAATTTCAAAATCTTTTTCTTTCTGCAAATAGAATATCTGTGTATTCTGAATTCTATCCTGTAGCTTAATGTTAATCATACATTAAACAATATTTTAATTTGATTAAATGAAAATGCTTTAATCCATAGGAATAAAATAAAAAGTGCTTGTCTATCAATTATTTTTGAATTAAATATTTTTAATTAGTTTTTTATAAACACAGATTAATTATCAAACAAGTAGATTGTACACTGAATGCTTGTCAAAAGATCAGCTTGTATGTTTATAGCAATTGAAAATACCACCAAGAGAAAATTGCATATGGTATGTCTAGGCAGAAGATCTGAATCTTTATGGATATCTGGATAGTAAGTGCGTTGTGAAATTTTTCGTTTTTCGAGAATGCCTATTTTGCCGAATTAGACACGGCACAAAATAGTCTGAAAGATGTGCACTTAGGCAATCAGCAAATCCCAAACATTCTACTCCACTACTCAGCAGAATGGAAAGCATACATTTACAAATATTATGTTTATATGAAGATTTCAAATTATTGACACACAATGATAAAATGTTTTATTGAGCAAATCTTTTTTGTAAAACATATTGGAAAGATCGTAGTTCACTCAGCTACAAAAAAGATGTATTGATTTTGATTAGATAGTTTTAGCAGATTTGCACCTAAAAAGAAGCTTTAAAGCTACATACACACATTCAATGGTTCTTGCCTGATAATTGGCTCGGGGCCGATATCGGACTAGAATCTGGCGCGTGTACAGCGCCCATCGTCCGAACGACCAACCTGGCGGATCCACGGATGATGGGCGACGAAGGATCCTAATGGAAGGGATAGGGGAGAGCGCGCAAAAGGTTGTCGCTCCGTCGCTCTACCGTATGTACAGCACTCGTTCATACATTGTGCAGTCCGTAGTCGTTGGAAAGGATCGTGAAAGATCCTTTCCAACAACAATAATTGCACGTGTGTACCCAGCTTAAGGGATCAATCCCATTAAACATGTTGTTGTAACTTTACAAAGCAATCAAAATGCATGACAATGGTTTCTATTACCAGTAATGCTAATTTGATTTGGGTATGTGGGAACAGGTATTACTGGTAAAAAAGTTACACTTTCTTCACAGAATAAATTCACAGGCTTAACAGGATGAATGCAAAGTGCTCCAGCCTGCAGCAAACTTCCCCCGAGAAGAAGAAGGGTAAGCTTCCCCTCTGAAGTATATCAACAGACATGAGTTCATTGTTCAGTAAATGTGCACTAGTTCTGCTGTACTTCTGATAGCAAGAATCAACTAGAATGAAATTGTGAGCCAGATAGGAGACTTTGGGAGCCCTAATGTCCTTTACTGACTTAGCCATGGAAAAATAAGGTAGGCCCATGTAGTAGCTGGAATTCTTACATTGTATGTAAATTAAAGGATTTTCAGGGCACAATGGATTGTCCAAAGAAAAAGGAAATCATTGTTTATCTGATTGTTAGTGCTTTTTGTCTGCCCGAAACCTTGTATCTTGATGCCTGTTTAATTTCTTCTATAGGGTAGGCTCACGTGCCATAGAAGGGAATATAATTAAAGGGTATTTAGAATTGTATAGCTCCAAGGTTCACATATGTAAATTCTCTTGTGGCAAAGTAATTACAGAATATTTTGGGGGAACATGCAGAGTGCCATGGAGTGTGCAGAATGTACTGTAAGTAGGTCCAGACTTTCGTATCCATATTCTTTTAAACGACTTCCAAAATACAACACTGTAATCAAATTTAATTTTTGCCACACATGCACACATGTTCCATGTTTGAAAATATTTCGGCCCATACAATCAGCCTATAATATTATTCAAAAGCAGTCTTTGTCACTCCCAGTTTCTATAAATACTTACCAGACTGCATGTAGAGTCAGCAATCCTTCCATTGAAAAACTAAATGAAAATCTTTAGGATCCAAAAACAATTTGAATTGCCACTCATTATATATATACACTTAAAATAAACTTGAGCTGTTAACTAACCATGCCCTCTTCACAGTAATATATGCCAATAGTCTCACATTGGGATGTCCTATTTTTCCCTGGTGTAGTCTAGAAACTCTAGGCTGAAGCTGTGTGCTATTTTTTTTTACAATTAGGCTCCTGCATTGGGATCCTCTGCATGGCCATGAGCATGTCTGCTTAATTTCAAAGTACTTAAAGTGTGCTGTGATTTTACAAGAGCTTTGTAAGTTTTGAGGCAGGCTGATACTCTCTCAATTGGATCCCTCCGCCTAGGTACTGTATGTACATGAGTAACCGGCCTATACAGGCTACCTGGGAGAGGTGTGCTGCAGCCTGGGGCTCTTCTGTCAGGTTGGAAATCAAAAACGTTACATTTAAAATCAATGCCTTCAATGCTCTGCATGCCAACCAGCCTGAATGGTTTGCACAAAGGGTACCTGCTGCTTTACAGATACATATGTGTTGTATGACTCTATAAAATGTTGGTTGGTGTCCCTGTACAGCTTTATTTGGATATGGTGATAGAGCTTCACACTGTGTGCTGATTCTAAAATATCAAACATGTATAATTATGCTTTACTAATACAATATTTTTAATACATCGCTCATAATCGATGGATTTGACTGACCCACACCATTTACACCGGTTAGATGTGAACCATGAAAAAGGCAACTCCAGAGATTTACATAAATCACACCTTTACCTTTACAAAAAAGGTTAAGTATAACTAAACCCTACATTTTCTGTTTGGATATACTGGGCCTGATTTAATAAAGTTCTCCAAGGCTGGAGGGGATACATTTTCATCAGTGAAGCTGGGTGATCCAACAAACCTGGAATGGATTTCTAAAAAGACATTTGCTCCTCGTAGCAAATGTTTTCAATCCTGGACCAGATCCATTCCATTGCTGGATCACCCAGGTTCACTGATGAAAGTGTATCCTCTCCAGCCTTGGAAAGCTTTAAAAAAATTTTTTTTTTTTTGCTTACAGTCATTTCACCTTAGCCTTCTTCTAACTGGCTCACTCTCCAGAAAAAAGAAAATGAATCTGAATAACCATAGGAGTACCCAAAGATGTATTACAATAATAGGTTGCTTCTTTAAATTGAATTTGCTTTTTTTAAACCTAGATGTTGCTAGATGTTCATTTTTTTCTCTTTAGCTCTGGAGCATGGACAAGGTAGGTCAATGTCAGATTTATTTTCTTTTTTTTATCAGAGAGATGTATCGCTCCCAGCTCCATATTAAAAATGTCTGGTGTTGGGCATTAAGAACATAGCAAAAACACTGATCTTTCTAGTTTTATACAATATACAATTTTTAAACATTACCATAAAAAGGACTCTTAGGCCTAGATATCTATTTTTCAATATTCAAAATAAAATACAGGAGATGCACAAGAGAAAACTGCACAACCAGACCAGAAAACTGTAGTGCCTGGCAAAGAAAATCTCCCAATGCCAATATTTTTTTGCCAATACTCTTAGATGTCATGTGACCAACTGCTAAGAACAACATGGGAGGGTGATGCTGAAGATTGTTAGAATGTATTACAATAAAAAATGTCCTTTAGATACAAAACTCATCGTTCACCATGCCCCTTGTTCACACAAATCATGGCAAGCTTTGACATCCAAATCTGTCCCTGACATGAAAATGCTAATTGGTTGTTTTTACCATCAAGCCAAAGGTTTCCAGTCCTCATCTGCCCCCATTACTGAACAGAATATATATATTTTCTCTTTTTTATAATGTAAACCTTGTGATCAACCACAGTTTTTTTATTCAGTGAACCTGTGTTCCCAGTATTGCAAGTAATTAGTTTGGGCAAAAATGCAAACATTTAAATACAGTATATGTAAATGTATTATACCCTTTTTATAGAAGTAGATGTGAAATAGTGTTTCCTTAACAATAATTGAGAAATAAATAGTCAGCAATCTTGATACCTGTTTTTGGAATGAGGATGATGAAATATTTACAAGCTTCCTAGGATGACACATTCCTTACAACTTTCCTCTTTATTTTCCCTTCCAATTATGCAACAAGCAAGGAACCACAGTAATGCCTTCCTATAGCATAAGATAATAATCTTAATATGTATTTTTCATTAAAGAGTGTATATAGCTCTTTAGTTTATTTTGGCTCTCTGTGTCCCTTCCTGCTAGTGATTAATCACTAATTGTAGCAGTTAACACATTTAGAACAAATGGCTTGCTTTGGAGGCAAACAAGTAGCATGCAATAGAGATTATTCACTAATTATCCCACAATGTTCCAAATGACCACTACTACTCCCACTGTCCCTCTTGTAGGTGGATTCATACACCTCTAATGCTGGGAACACTTCAAAGGTGAGAACTTATAAGTAAGTGTTTTTAACATCTTACGGCATTTTTAGCTTCTATCTTTAGTTTTACCACTCAGAACTTCCCTATTCTATCCCCTTAATTCATATGAAACTGCATCCTAAGAACACCAACCTAACCTTTACATTAAATCTTAACACTAACCCTATTCTTGAGCATACTTACCTCATCCTGCACAAGAGTACATATACATATGCCAAAAAATTTGACCAGGTCCAAACAGAAGATCTCACCACTAGACTTTAAAAAATATATGAATCAGTGAATGATTGAACCCATCAGTTTCTAACTGATAAACGATACAAACACAAACGAATAAAATAAACATATAACCTACAGGACATTAAAGCTACATACACACTTCCAATTATTATCGTTGGAAAACGAACGACGAACGTTCATGCACGATATATATGAACGATCGTATAGCACCGATCCTGTACATAGTTAACGACACGATCGTTCGTAGATATTGTACACACACAATAGATATGATCGTTTGAACGATAGAGGAACTATGTGCATGACAGGAAAGTGAACGGACGTTCGTTCATCGCGCATGCTCAGACCATGGACGATCAACGAACGACCGTACACACGAACGATGTTCGACGATCGTCGTCCAATCCGATCCGTCGGTCCGGTCGTTCGTTTCCAGCAACTTTCCTCGTTCGTCGGCGTCGTTGGTTACTTTTTTACGAACGATTTTTTGCCCAATCGATCGTTCGTCGCTCGATTGGAACGATAAAAATTGGAAGTGTGTACGCACCTTAACACTGAAATTTTGACTTAAAAGACACTACTTTTATTAAGCAAAAATGATAAAAATGATAAGCCTAAAAAATGCATGATAAACAAGCAAGGCTCTGAAAAAAGTTACATATAAAATGAATAGCACATAAATTACCATCCAAACTGCTTCCCAAAAAACACTATATTATCAGAATTTGCAATATTAAATAAAACAATGTGTCTGTTTCTTGGGTCCAACATTTTCAAAATTTACTGGTAAATATACTAGGATATACCCTTTTTTCTAATAATTTATATTGTAAAGAAGCTGATTGGATTTATCTATTTTTTTTTTCTTTCCCAAAATATATATCAGATGTTGGAACAGGCATGTAAGAAAGTTGAGCCTTCTGATGAAGCCAAAAGGTGAAACGCATTAATGACTTTAAGGACTACAAATTTAGAGGCAAAAATTTGTCTGGGGAAAGTGTCCCACAAGATATTGTTTAATACTGGAATGTTTTTATTGTTGTATATACATATGAAAATAATATATTATATGAATTTATAAATAGAGTTGAAGTAACTAAAAAATCCTAAAAACACAAAAATTGTAATTATATTACAAGGATGTGGTACCGGATATTTCTTTCCCACTTAACAAAAAACAAAATACACCAAAAATCGCCAGTTTCCAAATTCTTGACCCAGGAAACGAAAGGACATTATATATATTATTGTAAAATGTGATAATACTAATTTTAGGGAAAGCAATTTGTATGGTAATATGTACTAACTATTATGTACTTACTATATGTACTTACTATACTATTTTGTATGTGAATTTTTTTTTAAAGTGAACCTTGCTTTGTTTTTATTTGATTTGTTCTATCTGATTAATAAAGTAATGCATTTTAATGTAAATTTGAATCAATTTTGTAATCAAAGTCAAATCATATCTCATTCTGATCCTTTGTGGTTTACCCATGCTGGAACTGGGGATGTGGCAAGTGTGCGTTTATTGATCTCAAGTGTAAAGATTTTTCTAAATGCTGACATTAAGTTGACTGAACTGACCAAAAAAAAAATATAGTAGTTCTATGTATAAACTTTACTCAGAAACATTAGACATTGGGTGGAGACTACACTCAGCATTTCTGTAAATCAGCTATAGCTGGTGTAGACATAATGTTCCACTTACAGGCTCATTTCCAGGTAGCCACACTAAACACAAAGTATATTTAGAATGACAAAGCAGTGCTGGGAGTGACAAGCAAGAAATTCCTGCTCTTCATTGTACAATTACCACTGGAATGCTCACCAAGATCTTTTTAAACCTCTTTTTTATTTATTCCAGTTCTCACTAGAATATAGCAGAGTTCAGACTAGACTCTCACCCCCTGTTGCCCCAAAAACAAGCAAGAATTGCCTTATCGCTATAACTAAGAATGCTTTCATGCCATTAGACTGAGTATATCCGAAAAAAGCAAGTAACTTGCACCAACCAGATTTTACTTAAATTGGTATAAGCAATGAATAAATGTTTTTTTATATACTGTTCAGGATACTGCACTTTTTACACCATAATGTACCCAATGAACTCTATGCTGAAATAGTAATCTATTGTAGAGCACAATGAAAATGCCTGCAGCATGGAAACCTAGTGCAGCTTTAAAGTTTTTACTTGTAATCCGGTTATTTTAGAGATTAAAGCTGTGTACACACGTCCAATTTTTATCGTTGGAAATGAACATCGAACGACCGATTGGCCAAAAATCGTTTGTAAAAAAAGTAACCGACGACGCCGACGAACGAGGATAGTCATTGGAAATGAACGACCGGACCGGCGGATCGGATTGAACGACGATCGTT